>NC_035446.2:115980786-116307842 GCF_002127325.2 Helianthus annuus
CAGTAATATAGATGGTGTGTAACATGTTTTAACAATCATAAAACATGATGATAAGTATATTAACTAGTCTAAGCTTGTTTGATCCGACTATTTACTGTTTTGACCCGGTTCGGAGCCGAAAGTCGCAAAACTTTGACTTTTGCTTTGACTTCAGTTCTGACCCGTTAAAGTATGATTTAGATATGCCTTAGGACTCTCTTAGGACCAGGTTACATGATGATATAACCCTCTGTGACCGGTTCGTTGTTTGTCCGAGTCTTTTACACATTTCCGTTAAATGCTTAAAAGTTGACCGTAACGCCTTTTTTTAATTTAAAACGAGAATTTTGGACATGTGAAAGGACCATAAGCTCAGTTACCGATTTCTAAGCATGTCCCTAAAAATTCACGTCAATCCGAGGTCCAGAGTAGGAGTTATGCTAAATAGCGCAATTACGGAAACTTTAGTAATTAAATGGCGCAATTAGCATAACGCCTATCTAAACCCAGATTTCGACACCAAACCTTTTACACACTGATGTAAAATAATATTTTGGGATTTTTAAATATTTTTAATTATTTTTAACCTGCTCATAACCTGCGGTTATGGCATCGGTTCGGTAAATACCGAATATACCCTTTTCGGACATAACTTATGTTCTACAAGGTCTTTTGACCCGATTCCAGTTGCTACTGATTTTAAATAATAAATAGAGTATTTTGAATTTTATAAACTGTTTGGAAAAACTCAGATTTCCTGTAGAACTCAGAAACCTCTTTTATAAATCTTTAAAATGACCAAAATACCCCTACGGGGCAGAAAATGGATTTAAACTCGTTACGGGCATTATGGAAGGTATCCTACTGATACCACAACCTCTTTAAAGTATATTGACTTAGGAAACCAGTGTAGGACTCTTACGGTTACCCGTTGCGCCTTTTGCGCGCACGGTTCGGCTTATGTAACTAGTTTACATAAACTAACCGAAACGGGTCAAACCATATTGTTTTGACCCCAAAATCCAGAGTGTGGTTATTATACCCATATAAAACAAGTCTTCAAACTTGTTGGGTCCAAATCACATCCCATTTCCGGTTTTCGCCTTTCACGCGATTAAAATGTAACTATCCTTTGAAACTGACCGGTCTAAGCTACGGCTAAATTAAAGACCCGTTAGGATTCTAATAGGTTATTTTGAACCTTCGTTCCAGAATAGGAGACCAGTAAAATCTATTTGCAATTTATTCGATTAAGGATTTATACTTGCAAAGGTAAATACTTTTAACTTGTTTTCCGTTATACGGGCTTGGGTTACGGTATTTAAAACACCGCTTGGTCGGGCAATTGACCCCAACTCATTAGTAGTTGGGTATTATCAATGTGACCCGTTTAAAAATTTGTTTTGTTGGCTTTACGCCTTTGGGAGCTTAATGACCATGTCCCGGATATCCTTGGCAGCATTTTACGAAATGGCCACGACCTTGACATCCGGGTGTAGGCGTACACCCGGCATTATGTCCATAATTATAAAGGTATATCCGTTGGTTTTCCCGCCACGGTTTTATGCTATGTGGTGTGTCTATTAATCTTTAACCCGGCACGACCCGGGCGACCGAACGCATAGTAAACATATAATTCTTTACAAGATTTAATTATAAATTATCCCAAGTTATAAGGAGTCTGTGCCTTCTGCATTCAAATCAATTTTATTAAACATTTTACAAAAGTGTCGATTGAATGTATTTACCAGTATAAACTGACGTATTTTCCCAAAAAGACTAAATGCAGGTACTAAGCGTAATTGGCTGGATATTCTCCTTAGCATCAATAAAGAGTCTCGCAAGCTTAAGATGCCTACGTCTGTTGAACAATTATTTTTATCTTATTATTGATCCCCTGTGGATTCTATTTCAACAATGGTGATACTTTGATATTACATTCAATGTTGAAATATATTTATCTTTATGCTTCCGCTGTGCATTCATATAATTGTGTGGTTTAACTATATTGTTGCCAACTACGTCATGGTAATCCCCCACCGGGCCCACCGGTGAGACACGTGGAAATCGGGGTGTGACAGGTTGGTATCAGAGCCAACATTGAGCAAATTAAACACTATCCTTATGTAACGCCCTGCGTTTTCAAACTTCCTACATTTAGAAACCTTACGTGAAATTCTAACTTTGGAAATCTTGTGTTCTTATAACCATTCTTTCATTGTAATCGTTGTAAAATACGGAACTTGCTTCGTAAATAAAACTTGTACATTACACTTTTTACCTAGTTAAATCATGTTTTATTTCATATTTCACCTTGTTACAAGTTAGGGGAAACATTGTTGCACATTATTACACAACTTAACTAACAAAATTACTCATTATAATGTTTTAAAAAAATAAAAAAGTAAAGAAATATGGCAGCCCCAATTCAGCAAAATTCAGCCCATATAGTTGGGTTTTGTGGGCTAGTTTCAAGGTGTAACCCCTTCTAAACACTTCCAAAGCCCAACCCATTGAAACCCTAATCCTTCCCCCTATAAATACCCCTTATAACCAGCCTCCCTACCACTTTTACAACCCTAAAAACTCACAAAACATCCACCAAACCGTAGCTGAAAGCAAGGGTTCGAGTAGATTGACACCCCTTCACGAAAATGAGCATAACTCACTCAATTCTTATCCGATTCACTCGATTCTTTTTCCTACTTGCTTGTATAATCATGGGGTTCGATTCCTAGACTTCTCCTTGGAGAAATCAGACCTGGAAATGCCCCGAAATAGTCCATAAACTTTCTGTTTGTTTTTATGTTCATCAAAAACTTGTTTAAACCTATGCAACTTGTGTCCAACACATCTCATACCTATGTCCTAATGCTTACAACTTATCCCATGGTTGGTTAAGCTTAAAAACAAGGTTGAGACATTTAAAATCAGAGGATTAAACCTCATAAACTTGGTGTTTTGTTTAGGGTTTTTAACCCACAAGTCATGTCAAACTTTGTCTTTGATACATGAGTGATTATGGAACAACTTGGGTTGTCCAAACATACAATCCTCACATGATTTGATGATTTCTCTTAGTTAGTATGTATATTTCTTATTCTTTATTGTATGTTCATGACCCTCCTTGGTTGTTTTTTTTACATCAAGTGTAGTGGTGAACACATAGAGGTGCCTAAATAGAAGACTTGATCTTCCTACCTCCTACATGACTTCTATGACATTTAGAGGTACCAAAATGAAGATTTTAATCTTCTACCTCATGCTTGAACTATTGGACATATATTATATAACCTAAATATATTATTCGAATAATCGAACCTTTGATGATGAACTAGTGTTCATATGTCGGGGTACTAGATTACATCATCCTAGACTATGATAACTTGTCACGATTCTAATGGAACCTTGTTCCATGAAAACATCTAAACTCCTTCGAGTTTCCTAGTGTCAAGAACAAGCATCATATGTACTAAATGATTATTTTCCATGTTATTCTCATATCTTATTTTTATGTTGTTTTAAACACCGAATCTCGACTCTAAACATACTTGAACTTTATCCCTTATACATTCGGACTCTAAATCTCTACTCGTCAACAATTGGATAATCGGAAAACATATGCAAACTTTGTGAGTATACTCGTACTTTCCCCCTTTTTACTTTTACCACTTTTGGGGTGTAACATGTTTACCTATTGAAACTTACACATGAACTTTTGTCTAAACACATGAACATTCCTATAACATGCTTGTATATGTGATGACTTGATACTTTAAATTTGGGTGATTCTTATGTGTTGAACTTATCATTAACTTCGTACGAGCCAAACCTTGACATATGTAGCGCTATAGGATTAACGACCCGCCTCTACTGAAACTTTGGTTATGTCATGAGCAAGTTGCGTTTTCTTGGTTTGATATGTTAGACACATGCCATATTTAATGTTGATCTTGAATCGCATGCTTGCTATGAGGAATTGTTGACACTTTTATCTTATGCTATGTATGTACCAAACTTGTATACTCGCCTTTGCTTTTGCATTGAACTTTATTTTAAACATGTTACAGGTTGAGGATGATGATGCTATGAAAAGAAGTAGCGTTGATGCCTAGTTACACATATAGACGTTTAGGTTTAATATGTTGTATCAAGTTTGATTATGTTGTTATGTATTTCCTTTGAACTTGTTGTTATTTGTATTTCTTGTATTGTTGACAATTTACTTTGGAAATGAAATTTGGTTTATTAAATTATTGTCACAAATAGCGTTATGATGTCTCGAGCAATCTTCACACTTCGTCTCATCCCGATGTTTCCGCCATTGGTTGGGGTGTGACACCTTATGTGTTTAATCTCAATGACACAATTGCACATACTTGAGTCTAGACAAGAACATAGGACAAATTCGAATTGTTATTCCAGCTTGTCTTTTTTTTATTGTTTATTGTGATTTAATGTTTTGAAAGCAAGGAATATGCCACCAGCAATTAGAAGAGGAAGAGGAGGAAGAGGCAAAGGGCCGATCACTACTCATAATGATCACGAGGCCGGACCTTCGAACATGCGAGCTCCTTCCAATACAAGAAGTGAGGAACCACAGAGACGAAGAAGGAACCTCTTTGAGCCTGCAAGACATTCTACCTCGCACAGTTCAACACCTTCATACCGTCACTCTTTTGGACCAAATTCGGAGAACGATCCCAGTAACCCTCAACCTTCGTTTATACCTCTCCAGCGATCTGCTTCGCATCGTTCTTTTGGCGATCCTACTCCTTTCTTCCGAGGACAGTTCAACCCGGCGGATTATGTCCAAGAACCAATAGGGTACAACCCTTTAGGACCAGAGGATCACTTTCTGAAGATAATGCGGTAGATATGGACGAGGATACAGATCCCGTCGAGCCTGCAAGGGGTACTCCCAACCATCCAATCGAGATCTCTGATGGGTCATCCTTTCATGGAACACCCTATCAAGGTTCCGACAGTTATCAGGCGAGGTTTGACCAATGTGATTGGTACTTCACACCTTCTCATCATTTCTCGCCTCATGACCAACAACAGCAACAGGATCCTTCCGAGGATTCGCGGTTCGTGGCAGTTACGCCACCGCCTCCACCGCCTCCACCGCCACCAGTTCAACCAGTACTTCCTGATCCGCCAAGGCGTAGAAAATCAGGCGCGCGGATGTCCACCCGAGGAGGGGAATTCCATTTCAGCACCCCTTGCCACTCGAGTGCGAGTCACTTTCCGTTAGTGCCTGAAAAACCACAATTAGGTGAACCTTCGGGTCACCCTGCAGAGGTGAATTCTGCACCAGTTGCGCCACCTCCGCCACCATTCGGATATGACAATCCGATACCAGCGTACGGCGGTTCCACCGCGTACAACCCGTTTGAGCAGCCGACTCACACGCACTACAACTATAACTATGATGCCGATCCATACGTGGTAACGGCTAATTACAATGCCCTCCATGGAACCTCTTGGAGACCAGATTACTCAGCTCATGGGTATCCAATACCACCTAGACCTCCGGTTCAGCAACCGTCGCAGCAGCCACGTTTTTCTCCACCGGAGCAAGAAGAAATCCTCCACCGTCAAACCGAGTGGAACGAGACTTCGAACAAGAACGTAAGAGTAATCGTGGATTCCTCAAGGGCCTAGCAAACCTACTAAAAGGGAGGAAGAAACGAGATCATTAGTCTCCTTATGTATTGTTATATTTACTATTACAATTTAGTCCCTGCGTGGACATTTATCGTGTTTAGTCCCTACGCGGACAATTACTTTCAGTTCCTGCGTGGACTTATCTTTTAGTCCCTGTGCGGACATCTATCTATGTATTTGGTCCCTGCGTGGACTTGTTTTCTGTAAACCTCTGCGTAGGTATTTATTTATTTAAAAAGTCCCGTTTAGGGCAACGTGTAATCATTATTATAATTAATGGAATGTTATGTTATAAATTTCATTTTTGTTATTATATATGAAATAAATCAAAAATCATTCCTTTTTAAATTAATCTGCCTAAATAAAGAATCTTAATGGTGAAACCTAGCCAGGTGTCATTATAAGGCCTGACCAAGATGGTAAGACCTAATTAAAAGATTCAGATTTCCAGTTAACCGCTGTAAACATGTTAACGTTCTTGGCAGATGTGATTCGTTAAAATCGCACGCGCCATTCTTATATGAGAATCCTTCTAAGGATTCCAAAGCCCAGATTAATGATTTATAAATCATGGGTTAAATCATCAATGAAGATGATCATTTGTTAAGCATCCATTAGCGATGTAGTGCCTACGGGCCAAACTTATTAAACATCCATTAGTGATGTAGTGCCTACGGGCCATACTTATTGTTATATAAGACAAAAGACAGTTGTAGTCTATGACTCCCTGTCAGAAAAGGAAAAAGGACTACGGTTCAAACCTTCATGCCTTGATTCTCTGTAATCCCGACTTATATTATAAAAACGTCCTTGTGACTAGGCTCTTGTGCCACTAACAATATTGTTTGTAATTAGGATAAGTTATATTCAAATCCTAAATTAAAGTGAGTAACAAATTAACCAGATATGGTCTATGTTTACCATGGTTAATGAATTGCCATAAAAGACAATTCCATAATAAACTCCTAAATAAAACTTTGTCATTATCTTCTGTAGCAGATTCAAGTTACAATGGCTGATCCTAAAGAAGTGAATAGTCATTCGAAAGAAGATGAAAATGATAATGCCCAGATTCATCTAACGGGCGCGAAGTTGAAAGCTCTTGTCGATGGTGCTGTTAAGGCAGCCTTGGATCGACAATATGAAGAATACACTGAATCCCGGAGCAGAACCTTATCTACACCACACTCAAAGCCAAAAACCCACTCAAAATCTCACAGCAAACCACCCTCGACTCCGTCTAAGCCTAAAAAGAACGATGATAAGCACTCATCTAATGAAAACAGTGTCCGTCCTAAGGAAAAAGTGTTTACTGATGCATCTCGCGCCAGGGGTTGCACCTACAAGTATTTCGTATCTTGCAAACCCCGAGATTTCACTGGGGAGAAGAGCGCGGTAGATTGTGTGACGTGGCTAGACGAGATGGACACCGTGGTGGACATCAGTGGTTGCGCAGAGAAAGATGTGGTAAAGTTTGTTTCACAATCATTCAAGGGCGAGGCCCTGTCTTGGTGGAGATCTTTGGTTCAGGCCTCGGGGAAGGCTGTGTTGTATGGCATGACGTGGGAGGAATTCATTTCTCTCATCAAGGAAAATTACTGCCCTCAACATGAGGTTGAAAAGATAGAGTCTGATTTTCTATCGTTGGTTATGACAAACCTTGATTGTCAAGCTTACCTCACGAGCTTCAACCCAATGTCCCGGTTGGTTTCGTATCTGGTAACCCCAGAACCGAAGAGAATAGCTCGTTTTATCGGTGGTTTAGCCCCCGAGATAAAGGCAAGCGTAAAGGCCTCTCGGCCAGCTGCCTTTAGATCTGTAGCTGACATATCATTGTCCCTCACTCTGGATGCGGTCAGACAAAGATCACTGAGGAACAAAGAAGCTGAGAAGAGAAAACGTGAAGATGATACTTCACGAAGGTCGAGCAAGAAGCACCGTGGAAACGGTGATAACAAGGGCAACAATCTGGTGAGAAGCCCAAGTGCAAGATTTGAAAGAAACAACACTTTGGAAAGTGCAGACTCGAATCGAACTCGCAGACTCAGTCAAAGTCATTTGCTTGAGGGATATGCAAGTCCAAGGACCACAAGACTTTGGATTGCAAAAAGCTGAAGGATGCAACTTGTTACAGTTGCAATGAGAAGGGGCACATTAAAACCAACTGCCCTAAATACGCCAAGAAGTGTGAAGAGGCCAAGAAGACCAATGCAAGAGTCTTCAGGATGGATGCGAAAGAAGCTGTGCTAGACGATAACGTGATCACAGGTACTTTCCTTGTAAATGATGTCTTTGCAAGAGTATTTTTTGATTCAGGCGCTGATAAGTCTTTCGTAGATCATAAATTTTGCAAATTGCTGAATATGCCTGTCAAAACCTTGAGTATAACCTATGAGGTAGAATTAGCAGATGGCACCATAGAAGTCGTCTCCACTGTATTAGATGGATGTGTGATATCCATTAAGAACCACTCTTTTCCTCTGTCTCTACTTCCCTTCAAATTAGCCGGTTTTGACATAGTATTGGGTATGGACTGGTTATCTCACAACCAGGCCCAAATCGTCTGCAACAGAAAGCAAGTGGTGATAAAGACTCCGTCTGGTGAATCGCTTACCATTCGCGGAGATACCCAATATGGACTGCCTGAGCAAGTGACTATGCTCAAGGCTTTAAAATGTTTAAAGAAGGGTTGTGTCATCTACATGGCACAAGTGATTATTGATGAGCCTAAACCGAAGATAGAAGACATCCCTGTCATTTCTGAATACCCAGAAGTTTTCCCTGAAGATCTACCTGGTTTGCCACCAGATAGGCAAGTGGAATTCAGAATTGACATCATCCTTGGAGCAGCTCCTGTTGCTAGAGCACCTTACAGGTTAGCACCAACCGAAATGAAGGAGTTAAGGGCACAACTGGATGAACTGCTAGCTAAAGGTTTCGTCAAACCTAGTTCGTCTCCCTGGGGAGCACCAGTCCTGTTTGTCAAGAAGAAGGATGGATCGATGCGTCTGTGCATCGATTATCGCGAGCTTAACAAAGTCACGATAAAGAATAGGTATCCTTTGCCGAGGATCGACGATTTGTTCGATCAGTTACAAGGGGCAAGTTATTTCTCGAAGATTGACTTAAGGTCAGGCTACCATCAACTGAAGGTCAGAGATGAAGACGTACATAAAACCGCATTTAGGACTCGTTATGGTCACTATGAGTTCCTAGTGATGCCTTTTGGGCTCACTAATGTACCGGCCGCATTCATGGATCTCATGAATCGCGTTTGCAAGCCGTACTTAGACAAGTTCGTCATCGTTTTCATCGACGATATCCTTATCTACTCAAAGAACCAAGCTAACCATGAGAAACACCTTCGCTGTATTCTCAAACTCCTGCATCATGAGAAACTCTATGCCAAATTCTCTAAGTGCGAATTCTGGCTTCGAGAAGTCCAATTCCTAGGACATGTTGTCAGCGAGCGTGGTATCCAAGTGGATCCCGCTAAAGTGGAAGCTGTCATGAATTGGCAAGAGCCAAAGACGCCTACAGAGATTCGTAGTTTCCTGGGGTTAGTAGGATATTACAGGCGTTTTATTGAAATTTTTTCAAGGATTGCTGCACCCCTAACTTCCTTGACCAAGAAGAAAGTAAAGTTCGTTTGGGGCCCTAAGCAGCAAGAGTCCTTTGATATTCTGAAGCAAAAGTTGAGCAACGCTCCTGTACTGACATTGCCTGAAGGTACCGAAGAGTTCGTAGTTTACTGCGATGCATCACACACTGGCATGGGATGTGTGCTTATGCAGAGAGGCAAGGTTATTGCCTATGCTTCAAGACAGTTAAAGGTGCATGAAAAGAATTACACCACCCATGACTTGGAGTTGGGTGCCGTTGTGTTCGCACTAAAACTGTGGAGGCATTATCTGTATGGTATCAAGTTTGTGATCTATTCTGATCATAAGAGCCTTCAACATCTGTTTGATCAGAAGGATTTAAACATGAGGCAGCGCCGTTGGATGGAGACTTTAAATGATCATGATTGTGAAATCAGATATCATCCCGGCAAGGCGAATGTAGTCGCTGATGCCTTGAGTCGAAAGGAAAGGGTGAAACCCATCCGAATCAATGCCAAGAGCATTGAAGTGAAGAATAATTTGATTGAAAGGTTGTTAGCTGCACAAAGGGAAGCTGTGTTGGAAGCTAACTATCCTAAAGAAAAGCTAGGAGTAACTGAGGAGCAGTTAACTCTTAGCAAGGACAGAACTTTACGATTAAATGGACGAATATGGGTTCCAATTTATGGAGGACTACGAGATGTTATCCTCCAGGAAGCCCATAGTTCCAAATATTCTGTTCACCCTGGAGCTGATAAGATGTATCAGGATCTAAAGGCAAATTATTAGTGGATAGGCTTGAAAAAGTCTGTAGCCGCTTATGTAGCCAAATGCTTGACTTGTGCGCAAGTCAAAGCTGAGCATCAAAAGCCGTCAGGCTTGCTACAACAGCCTGAACTTCCAGAATGGAAGTGGGAAATGGTAACTATGGATTTTATTACCAAGTTACCCAAGACGAGGAAAGGAAATGATACAATATGGGTTATAGTTGATAGACTGACTAAGTCAGCACATTTCTTACCCATCAAGGAGACTTATAGCTCCGACATGTTAGCCCAGTTATACGTTGATAAGATTGTAGCCTTACATGGCATACCTGTGTCTATTATCTCCGACAGAGATACTAGATACACGTCGCATTTTTGGAAAAGTTTCCAGCAATCTTTGGGCACACGTTTGAATTTCCGTACGGCTTACCATCCTCAGACAGACGGTCAGAGTGAGCGTACTATTCAGACGTTGGAAGACATGCTACGTGCATGCGCGATCGATTTGGGTGGTAGTTGGGATAAGAACCTACCATTAATCGAATTCTCCTACAACAATAGCTACCATAACATCATTAAGGCTGCGCCCTTCGAGGCATTATACGGTAGAAAGTGTAGATCGCCCGTTTGTTGGACAGAAGTTGGAGATGTCCAATTATCAGGACCAGAGATAGTCTTCGAAACGACGGACAAGATTGTCCAGATTCGAGACCGTCTCAAGGCTTCCCGAGATAGGCAGAAAATTATGTAATTTTTAGGATTATGTAATTTTTAAAATTTTAATGAAGTTGTAGGTTTTTTTTATAAATGCTGTGTGATTTTTTATAAATTTTTTGTATTTTTTTAAATATTCTGTCACGCGGTGCACCCAACCCAAGCCCAACCCACACCCCGCCATACCCCGCGGACACGTAATTAGATAGTGGGGGGGGGGGGCTCCCTTTACACGTGTCAGCAAATGCCCCAACCCAAGCCCAACCCCCGCCCCACCATACCCCACGGTCTTATGACCGGAACAAGAAAACAAGGGAACACAACTGAAAAAAAAAAGAATGATAGGAAACGAACGGGGGCCGGACAGGGCGGCGGCAGTGTCGGCACGCCGCCCTGTCTAGGGTTTTTCTCAAGTGGTGACGACTAGGGTTTTATTATTTTTGTGTAGCGCGACGGAAACGGTATAGAGCGCGGACTCTGATACCATGTAAGATGGTAAATGACTTGATTGATTTTATTGATATGTTTGATTACAATATATAGAGATCACAAGGAATCCTATAAACCTAATCGAACCCATGGACTTACACTGATAAACCCTAGTCTAAGAATACAGTCCAATATAGTCAAAATTCGTTAAATGAGCATTGGATTGGAAATTGAGATTTTTGGAAGTTACTAGTTTGGAAGAATTGGTTTTCGTGAAAATGTTGTTGGAATTTGTGGAAATTATGGTTGTTGTTGTTGTCAGGATTAATCCTTGCGACTCTTTTGGCTCAAGCCAGTTTTCTTCATATTGCGAGAGTAGACATATCGAGTGTTGTGTGTTAAAAAATTGAGTTTGAAACAAATAATAATACTGAAATTTTTGTGTTATAAAAGTTGGTTTGAAACTTTGTATGGGTTTAGATAGTGTGTTATTGTAACCACTATATAGCCATTGGTTTGGTCACAAAATCGAGAAAAAGTTTGGGGAATAGTCTCTGAATTTGGTCCTTGGAAATCAAGGCCAAGGATATCGGGGTGGTGTTCCTTATTCAGACCGAGCAAACCGAAGGTCCCCTAAGATCATGTCGTGCACCCTAAGCCCTAGCCTTTTTTGTTATAACTAGAGTGTTGGCCATATTGATTGCTATTAATGTTTACTATATTTACTAGCCTTGAAAAAACTGCCGAGAGACATTTTTAGTTAACAAGCAAGCCCTTTAAATGTTTGATTTGCATTACATTTTGCTATTTCACATTTTCGTAATAGCACCGCGTTCAATAATGCCTCAATATATTAGTTGTGCAACTTTACAAAGAACTTCAAATCTTTCGTCTTTTGTTCATAGGAACTTCTTAGCTCATTATATATAAATAACGAATTATGATTGTTGTTGGTATTATAACCTTTATACCAAAACGAGTATCTTTGTTGTTGATTCTCATGTACCGGATCTTTGTAACAATGTATAAATGATTTAGCCAATGCCTTTTCTTCCTTATCCATCCACGTTATGGCTTTCATCTTTGTAGACATACGTTTTCTTCTTGGGGGGGGGGGGGATCTAATACTCCGGTTACGGGCCAAAGATACCGGTGTAGTGTTCCTGATCCGAGCTGAGCAAACCGAAAGTTCCCTTAAATCATGTCGTACATACTAAGCCCTAGCCTTTTTGTTATAACTAGAATACCGACCCTATTGATTGCAAGGCATGTTTACTGTATTGACCGGCCTTAAAAAACTAGTTTATGACACTTTTAATTAAAATGATTAGCTTAATCAACCGTAAAAGAGGATGTAACGTGAAAGTGGCGGTGGAAAAAACATCTTAATTAGGTTGAGAAAGAGTTATCTGTGCGCATAGAATTGATTACCAGGGTTGGGGTGAATAAGAATCCAGATCGCTGGATTTGGCTGGCCGACTAGAAAGGTACTTTTTTATATTTTCTCGATGAAAAAGGCTATATCAAAATGAGCTGTTACAACAGCCCTGTTTGTCCCAAATTGGAATATTTGGATTCCCAAAAAGTGAATATTTTTGTGGCGAGCCGAGAAGAAAAGAAAAGCACAGTGCTGGTGGCATTGAAACATAGAAATGTGTAAGTCGAGTCAGAGATATGCGATATGTATGAAGACAGTGATGAAACAGAAGATCACCTTCTCACTTCATGTTGCTTTACGTCTCAAATTTGGCAAGGTATAAGCAAATGATGTCCCTGATATATGCGTTTGAGGTTAGAGACTTGTGTTTGTTACGCAAGAATCTTAGATCCACGTGATTTTCCTTATGTCATGTAGGTGCATGTGGAAGGAGAGGAATCAAGTCATTTTTGAAGACAAGAAGGCTAGTGTCGCCAAAGTGATGGAAGAGATTAAGTATTTAGTGTTTCTTTGGATTAAAAATAAGTCATCTTTAAATTTTTTTTTTTTTTTTTTGAAAAGATTGGAGTGCCTTCAATTTGTAAGTGACGTGTTTTCTTTAGCTTGTTACTAGCTCGTTTAATAGGAAACTTCATCACCCTTACTATAACAAAGTTATAACTTAATAAGTTTCATGTTTTATGAAAAGAAATTAAACAAGGTGATTAATTAATTGCAAGAATGGGTAATAAACAAACATGTAAAGTTGCTCGAGAATATTTCTTTATACTCTCTGAATTTGTCCAAAGACATCCGGCGAAATTCAATGACAAAAAGAATATCCAAATGGTATTTCTAGAAATGCCACGAAGGAAATTCAAATGATAATTTTTTTGGTTATCTACTTATCTAAATAAATTTCAGATTTTTTTTTGAATCACTATTAAATTATACCTTGTCCATTTTAGTTATCTAAATAAACTTGAGATTTTTTTTTGAACCACTGTTAAATTATATCTTGTACAGGTTACAGGTTTGAACCAGTTTTTATCCATCAAATATTTATACATGTACTTTTTATAGAAAAAAAAGTAAAACTATACGGTGTGGGAGGACATGAAAAGGGGATATTAAGCGTCATGTGGCATGTGGGAGACACGAAAGTGGCATGTTTACAAAAATAAAAAATAATCATCAACCAATTAAAACCAACTCAAAGAACACCCACCAATTAAGAGCCACCACGTACGTCATCAAGCTTTCCCCCTCCACGCCAGTGAGATTTCTGTTGTCCTCATCACCACGCCGCCACCACGCCAAGGCACGGGATGGTGTATCGGCGTGGCGGAACCTTCTACATTACCACAATGCTCACCACTCTCCACTATGTGTGATCTAAAAGTTACTACTAACAATTTACACAGTTTCACCTTCAAGCAATCCATTAAACATATACTACGTTTTTTTAACGGCAAATTTGGATCACTGACGAACCACTGGAGTATCATCGTGCCACAACGAAACAACCAGATCATATCCACCTTCACTGGGCAATAATGCATATACACAAATTCAAAAGAAAACCCAATAAATCCAAGAAAAATGCCCTTGTAGAAATCTAACTCAAGACCTAATAACCCTTAAGCATTATCCTACCCCCAAAATGCCACTAGGCTATAATGCCTTGGGCATTAAAACATATTCCATGTAATTTACAATCTAAACACTTCACACAAACACAAAGGGTAGTTTTTTATTCCCGAACCCGCGTTATCATGTCATTGTTCTTTAAATTGGTAAACTATAATATCGTTAACATCAACTTTTGCAAATGTAACTAACAGGGTATTAAATTGATTTAAAAACCTTTCTAATCAAATGATTAAACATAACACACCAATTAGGAAAAGGTGAGGCAATCTTCGTAATCAACGTTTGAAAAAATGCGAATATTATCCCGACATATTTGAATTTCATTGAAAGGTACTAACACTTTTTGACAAAACAAACTAACCATTAGATATATAGTATCCATTTATCACGCCAATACTTTCGAATTATCATAATTGAGTACTAACTACTACTGAGGACCCCACATGTTGCGACGGATTCATAATCGTATACGTAATTTTGGTAAAACACATGGATCATCTGTGTAATTAGTTCCAATTAATAAGTTAATAACAAATACATACATTTTACATGTAAAATAAATAACTCAAACAAATATACACGTCATCAGCTTCGACATATCTAGTTTATATCCATCTTTACCACCGTAGAAAAGAACAAAAAAAACTAAGTTGGGTTTATACCATTGTTGCAAAAATCGCGATTACTCGGCGATTAATCGCCGACTAGTCGCTAGTCGGCCTTCTACTGAGTAATTTTTCACTAATCAATCAAAAAATCACTAGTCGGTCCAAGCCGGTCCAAGCCGCCCTAGTCGGCGCATTTGAAATCCTTACAAAACAGGCCCAAAATTACAAATTTAGCCCATTTTCCTTATCCCTACCCTAATATGACGAAGAATTTGAGTCGGAGAAAGAGGATGAAGTAGACGAGGAGATTGAATACGAGTCAGATGGTATCGAAATCATTGAACACTACGGCGATGACGATTACATTTGAGCTATTTGTTAATGTTTGAATTTTAAGTACTGAGACTTGTTATGTTATGACTTATATGTAAGTTTAGTTTGTATTTTGAACTACTTTTACCTTTTTAAGTATTATATTGATATGGATGTGTGAGTATATATATACATATTTATAAAAATAATAAAATTTACATATAAAATTTCCGATCCGATTAATCCCGAGTAATCCCGAGTAGTCGCTAGTCCCCACCTCACCGGCCAACTAGCGACTAGCGAGTTCTCCGACCTTTGTTTATACACATACAAATGTACGGACATACGTTCATACAAACACTACCACCAAAACTATCCCACATCTACGTCGTACATCCCACGTTTGACTTTTCATCATACGTCAAGAAAAAAAAATCTTTCAAAGACGATAAATACAGCCAATTTCCATCTTTCATATTTTTTTTTTCTTTCATATATGAAAGCAACAAGTAATCAATACCTTGATCACACCGGCACCCAAAAGCCTTAATCTTGGACTTACTCATGCAAAACCCACAAAGAAAAATCACATCTTTATTCAAATTCATCAGTTTCTGATCCAATTAAACAAGATGGAGAAAGTTTATGTGGCAATTGGGAATGATGTGCAAGAGGGTCTTGCAACTCTTGAATGGACTTTAAGAAAATGGTCTTCTGTTAATATTTCCATTGTTATACTTCATGCCGATATCAACAAAGACTATGTTTACACATATTGTAAGTTACTGAATCAGCAAGTTCCAATTTTGACTTTTGTGTTTGACTTGACTGATATGGTTTCTTGATTCAAGATGGAAAGCTTCCTGCAAGTTATGTGAATGATGAGAGTGTTGACTATCTTAACAAGTTTGAGCAAGGGAAAGTCAACAAGATTTTAAATCAGTACATAGCTTTCTGTGGTCAGGTTAGAATAGAAAACACTCATATGAAAAATGTAAATATCATGATGATGATGATAAAAAGATTTGAACTTTTGGTCACAGGTGCAAACAGAAACTCTGAATATAGCGAAATACGATGAGCCGATACCAAAAAGAATCTTACAGGTTATATCGGGTCATCGGATATGCAAGCTGGTGATGGGAATTACATTCTTGAAATCATCTTCAATGTATGTTGACTTTTAACTTCTTTCATTCTTTGACTTTGTGATATATTTAGTGTTGTTGATTTGTGTTCTTGAAGGAAATGTAATAATATATTTAGTGGATTGAAGTATATTCAGAGAAATAAGCCTTATTTCTGTGAATTGTATTTGACAAGTGGAGGGAGATTGTTTTACTTGAAAGAGAGAAACAATGAGGAAGTTATTGAAGATGATCAAGGAGATACAGTAGCTAAATTGAATAAAAAGAGGGGTAGTTTTAAAGGTTGGATCGGCAAATTATTTCCGGAGAATGCGAAAAATAATCAGACTGCATCTTCTTTAACGAGCGCGGAATCGGTTCCAACTTGGGATAAATGTACAGAGGAGATTGAAGAGTATTTTAACCAGTTGCAGGGTTCATATGTTGATGAAGAATCAGAAATTGTGCAGGTTTCGAGTGATGGTTTGGAGAATAGTCGATCGAAAGAACTAGATATCCCTAAAGATTTGGTAATTTCTCATTAATTAGACGAATAATTACATTTTCTTGAGTAAATCTTGAAAGTAAAAGTTATCCCTTTTCATGGATGTAACCAGAATCCCATTCAGAAAACCGAGTTCTTGAGAATCAAAGTAGGCGAAGCAAGAGACGCCATTCATACGTACAAAAGAGAAGCCAAAGAAAGCGGGAAAAGATGTTCAAAAGCAGAATGGGCGATTAATCTGTGTACCTCAAGGGTAATTTATCAATCTCATCGTTGAAATCGTAACCGTTTTTAATAATTCAAACTATGACCCATTGGCGACGACGGTGAAAGTTAAGGAGTGACATTGGTCACACTGTCTGTATGGATTATTATCGGCCGATGAGTTATAGTTTAGATTATTAAAATCCAATTTGCCTTTTTTTTCTTTATTATTTTGAGTTTTGGGTATGCAGGTATCGGATCTTGAAACTCGATTAAACGAAGAAACCATGAAACGAAGAGATTTCGAGAATGATTTACACACCGTAAAAGAAGAAGTTACTGAAAACCAGATTAGACTTCAGCAGAACAAAAGTAAGCTCAATTCAACGCTCGAAATCCTGAAAGAGTTGCCAAACAAACTTAAATCAGTCACACTAGAGAAATCACAACATGAAGAACAGTTGAAGAAGATGATCCACATAAGGGGTACCATGATTCTGGAGATCGAAAATTTGAGGAAACAAAAAGATGTTATGCAGAGAAGAATAGAGTTTTGCAAAGATAAAGACGCCATCGAAACGGTGAAAAGATTGAACGATTTGAGCTTCTCTTACAAAGAGTTTACAGCCGACGAGATCCGAGCAGGCACCGAAAACTTCTCAGACCACTGTCGGATCAAATGCTCCGGTGATTACACAAATGTGTATAGAGCTCAAATCAACGGTGATTACACAAATGTGTATAGAGCTCAAATCAACCATGCCACAGTAGCTGTCAAGTTGTATGATTTTGAGACAAAACACGTTTCCGATGGAGAATTTGATAATAAGGTAAATACGTTAACGTTTCTGTTCAGCTCGTTTTGACAAAAATTATGGGCCGACCCGCTAACTATAGTGCGTAGGGCTGCAAACGAACCAAACGTTCGGCGAACAGTTCGTGAACCATTCTATGGGAAGTTCGTTTGTGTTCGTTCGTTTATTAAACAAACGAACACAAACAAGAAATTTCGTTCGTTTAGTTAAATGAACGAACATGAATAGAGGCCGCGTTTGTTCATTTATGCTCGTGAACATTTGGTAATGTGTTCGATAGTTTATTAGTGGTTTTTTAGTTTTTATATTATATTTAAATACTTCAAAATTTCGACAAATAAAATATTTAATAAGTGTCAGTGTGTTATATATTTTGTTCATGAACGTTTGTTTGTGTTCATCAACGTCCGTGTTCATGAAATAGTGCAATATTTTTCATTGTAGGTGAAGATTTTGAGCCGTGTACAACATCCACATTTGGTGGCGATGCTCGGGTTTTGCAGAGAGCTAAAATGCATCGTCTTCGAGTATATGCATCAAAGCTGCTTAAGAAACGTGCTTTTCTCTAACAGTAGGAAAAAACAAGCGTTAAACTGGCATGCTAAAGTCTGCGTTGCAGCCGATGTTTGTTCGGGCCTAACCTACCTTCATCTAGCCAAGCCCAGGCTCATGGTTCACGGAAACCTGAACCTAACCAACATCCTTCTGGACTGTAACAATGTAGCAAAACTACACGGGTTTAGGCTAGATATGTTGAACGATGAGTCTGATGTTAGGTCTGATATTCGGGATTTTGGGAGTTTGGTGTTGCAGCTTTTGACAGGGAGGAATTGGTGTGGGCCGTTAGATGAGGTGTTAGATCAGCGGGCCGGGGATTGGCCGTTGGAAGTGGCGATAGAGATTGCGAGAATAGGAATAAGGTGTTCGTGTAGGCATGGTGAAGACGATGTGTATACGAGGATGACGATGGTGATGAAAGATATGGAAGAGGTGCGGAAGATGGCGGATGATCGGGTAGCGGATGTTGGATGTTTGGGAAACGAGTTTAGCGCGGATTTGGAGATACCGTCTTTCTTCTTCTGTCCAATATTACAGGTTAGCATTTCTCTTTGTTGCATAGGGGTGCAAACGAGCCGCGCGGTTCGCGAGCTAATAGAGATTGCTCGAGAAAAAGCTCGAAACGAGCCTTATTGATTCCGAGCCGAGCTTGAGCCTAAAATAAAGCTCGTTTATTTATCGAGCCCGAACTTGAGCGCGGCATGTGAAGCTCGCCAGGCTTGTGCTTTATCGAGCCTTAGTGTAATATTAGTTTTTATTAATATTTAATAACATTTACCCCTTATTTAAAGTTGTCTAGTAAACGAACCGAGCCGAGCTTATTTAAACTTGTTTATGAGCAGAGCCCGAACCTAAAAATAAGCTTGTTTAGTAAACGAGCCTGAGCTTCACTTATCGAGCTCGTGAGCCTAAATGAGTCTATCATTTATATTATTTTTAGTTAATTTATTAATTAATACATAATAAACGAGCCGAGCTCGAGCTTAAGAAACTACCAACGAGCTAAGCTCGAGCCTGGTCAAGCTCGGGCTCGGATCGGCTCGTTTGCACCCCTAGTGTTGCATATGGTGTTTGCGTCTAATGGGAGTTTTGTGTTGGTTGCAGGATGTAATGAAGGATCCACACATTGCTTCGGATGGATTTTCATATGAGCTCAGCGCCATAAAGCAATGGCTAGATATGGGGAACAATACATCACCAATGACAAATTTAGAATTAGAACACCAATGGCTTACGCCTAATCACACCCTTCGTTCGTTAATTCAAGATTGGCACATGAAAAGATCCATCCCCATCCCTCTAACATAAACCATATATATGTATGAAACTATACAATATGTTCATTGTTTGAATCATAGAAAATTGACAAAGTTTCTTGATGTTTTATACTTAAACTAGCATGATGCAAAATCGAGTTTAAACACACTTACAGATGGTGTATATGCATCAGTCCTGCAGTTCTATACGCATTGATGGAGGTTAATGGAGGCTTGGGGTGCTCGTCCTCTACCGATTTTTCGCTCGTAGTGTTTAGTTTTACTGAAAATTTTCAAAATTTATTTTCTGATCTTTTAAGAGTTCGGCTCCCACCAAGTTTTCGTTCAAGCTCCGCCACTGCCTATACGGTTGTCCACCCTACACTTGGCTAGGCTGACCTTGCTTTATGATGATAAAATTTCATGGTTTCATATTTTAAAGAAGAAAATATTTAATTCCCATGAGTAAATTGCCATTTTAGTCCCTGAGGTTTGGTCAAAATTGCCATTTTAGTTCAACTAGTTTTCTTTTCTCCTCTGGTTCCTGACTTTTCAATTTTCTTGCCATTTTGATCACATTGCCTAACTCAGTCTAAAAATCTGGTTATAACCAGGGGTATTTTTGGCATAACTGTTGTGTAGTGATAACCAAGGGTAGTTAACAACATAATTTATAAACCTCATAATAATTTAATGCCAAAAATACCCCTAATTATAACCTGGTTTTAGACTAAGTTAGACAGTGTGATCAAAATGACAAGAAAAAGGAAAAGTCAGAGACCCTGAGGAGAAAAAAAAAACTATTTGGACTAAATGATAATTTAGACAAAAACTCAGGGACTAAAATGGCAATTTACTCTGGAGAGTTTACAAAAGGGGCAGTGCTCTAGGGGTATTCGTTTTTCTAGGGGAGATTGTCGGTTTAAGCTAAGGGTTTTATCATAGTGAGCATTCGAACAGTGAGTTTCATCTTTACCAAAAAAAAAGAAAAAAAAAGTGAGTTTCATCGAAAAATTGATGACAAGTTGGGTCACCATGCAATCCTAGAATTCAAAACTTTTGTATTTTTTTTTTTATAAATAAAAAGGTAGCAAACACATACTTAACTTCATCTGGCGCCTTCCCCTTCGTGAAGTTTCTTCAATCGACCCGCAAACAAACACCTCCTTTCCTAATTCTTTATCTCAGTCTTCGTCAGTACACTGTCCTGCTGTTCGCCATCATCGTCAATCGATTCATCAATCCTTGGCTTCAAGAAATCCCAAAACTCCAAAAGGTAAACCTAAAACCTTTAATATCAATTAGTGCTTCTTAAAATGGATTGTTTGGGTTTATCATATTAGGGTTTTAGGTACTGACTATGAATTAAATAGTTTTGGAACGGGGCTTTATGATAATGGGTTTTTCAATGGAAACTGTCATCATATATGCAGTGATGATTACCTCATTTCATCTACTTCTGTAATTAACAGAGGAGCATAGAATCATTAATTAAATAGTTTACAGTTGTTGTTTAGGTGTTTCAACTGTACGTTTGTGACCAATTTCTTATGTTTAGAACCTTACATAAGTAGTTTAGAGATGCTTTATTGAATAATTTAAGATTTTGATACTTGTGTTGCATACTTGAATTTCAAACAAAACCCTACTTCACATTCAGTGGATACATGGTGAATTTCTCACAATGCTTGAAAAAGAAGTTTCATTAACAAGTCAATATGCAGAAAGCAAAGTCATTGTTTTTGTATATTTTCTGATCACCAAGTGTTCGATGAAAATCCCCTTTAAGAAATGATGATGTCCAGCTATGAATTTAAGTTTATCACATAGTTATGATATATATGTAGTTAAAGAGGTTATCACTTTTCTAAAAACGACCTTTCTGACCCGTACCTGTCTATTCCCGTGGACCCGAACCAAAATAACCATTTTTTGAAACGGCCATTTCTGACCCACCCCCTGCCCTGCCCGGTTTTCTAGGTATAGTTATTAGGGCTTCTAGGGAAGACATTCACAGGAAGATTGCCTGAGGGTTCAAAGATGACTCTATATATAGTTTATGCAATAGTAAAATTATGCTTTTGTATCGGTTTATGCAATAGTAACATGTCAGCCCTTCCGGGTAGTGGTGTTACAGGACCTGACAGCTGACATACGTGTTTATGTTTTCTTTTGCTTAGAGCATTGCCTCTTTCCAAGTACAGGAACCTGAAGTGATTCGAGTGTTGGTGACTGTAATCATAACCCACAAAGATAATGTCTGAAGCGAACACTTCATCCATCTTCCACCAAAAAAACTCACGACTCCCCGAAGACACAGTCTTCTTCTCCATATTCCCCGATTTTTCTCTTTCAGCCGACATTAAACCCCAAACTCCTAAAACAAACCCTCTTATATTCTCACAACTCCAATCTCTCCACCTTCAAATCCTTCAATCTCTCTCCTCCTACACCACTAACTACATATGGCAACACGAACCCTTCACTCTCTCTTCCTCCACTCAATCACCATGTGCCACCTGTCCTCCTTCTTCAAACCACATCCCACATCTTCACGGAAAACTTAGGTACGGAGACAATCTTGAAGACGAATGGTTCGTTGTGTTCCTTCTCTTCGAAACCTCACGCAAATTCCCAAACCTCTCAATCTGTGTGTGGGATACAGACGGCGAGTTTCTGTTAATCGAAGCGGCTTTCCATCTCCCAAAGTGGCTCAACCCGGAAACCAGCACGAACCGTATTTTCATCCGTGGTGGCGATTTACATATAGTTCCGAAAAGTCACTTCCCCTCGGTTCCTACTCTATTCGATTCACTTTCTTACGTATTAACACACGAGGAGCAAACCAAAGCTCCGAGCTCGGTTCAACTCGCCATCAAAAACCGAATCGGAGATTATCCCGATAGGGCGGTTAAGAATATGCATCGTGTTACGGTTAGGGTTCCGGTATCTGTGGCAAAGATCTTGAAACACGAACCGTGTTTGATTTCACTAGCAGTGGAAGGGTTTTATGACCGAGACATTGATTCGATGAAATACGCAGCGCGTATGGAACGGTTTTTGCCAAATAAAAGTAGTGAAGAGATAGTTGAAGTATCGGTGGTGATGTCACGCGCAATGTATGCACAGTTGATGCAACAAACGTTTCAAGCCCCGAAGGGTTACCCAATGCCGCCAAGGAGTGACGGTGGCTATACTGCAGCGGAATTGGGCATGAAGATAGCATGCGGGTTTGAAATGATTTATCAGATGAAAAAACGAAACGGGTTGGAAGGGAAAGGTGGCACTTGGGAGGTTTATAAAGAGAGTTTAGAGAAAAACGGGTACTTTGACGGGTTGCTTCCCGGGTCAAAGGAGTACAAAAGATTAATGGAGAATGCACAAGAATATTACCAAAAAAGTTCTTTACATCATAGAGAAAGGTATGATTATAATTTATAAAGATATTTTCTTTATTATTTGGGCTCTTTTATCGTTGCTAAGACGTGTGGTTTTTTATGTAGTGAAATACTGAGTGCTCCGGTTAGGCGTATAGACGATATACTTTCTCAACCTTTTTCGGTAGATGAATTTAAGGGTCAAGAAATTCCTCCATCGGATGATGATTCGTGGCTTTACAACGGTGAGGATGAATTAAATGCTGCTCTTTCCGAGCGGCAACAAGAGATGGAGTATTATAACACGAATCGTAAAAAGAATAGTAAGTCGAAAGAGCAGGAGGATGTGGGCCCCTCGTCTTCCTCAAACGTAGACAATTATGATCTTGGTGATATAGCAAAATCTATGCAAGAATTTATTGACAAGATGTCTAGCTTTGAGGGAGCAGAAGTTCCTTCAGACAGGCACGTATATCTTTCTATTGATTAAATACTTGATGGTTTAGTAAATTATCACGGAAGTTTTAATCCTATTTTTGGTCTTTTTCAGGAATTCAAAAGATGTGGATATTGACGTGGAACGCTTTATGAAAGAGATTGAGTCGGTTATGAAGCCTACAAAAGCAGCACGTGCTGATGGAGATTATGACGTTGATGAAGACCTTTCCTCTGACATGGATATAGGTAAGTTTTTCATGGGTCAGCATTAATCTCAATATAACCATATTCACTCAATATTCAAAATGCATAAAACCTGCTTAGACGGAAACGGGTCAAAGATGTCAAATGCTGCTCTCTATTCAAATTGCATAAATCTTTTTAAAGTGTTACGTTAAAAATTTAGATATTATCTTTATAATTTAGCTCTGAGTTAATTACGTTTTTCGTCCTTGTGGTTTGTTGAAAATAACCATTACAGTCCACTAGTTTAAAAGTTGCCAAAAAAGTACCAGGACTGTCACGTTTGTAACAATTACAGTCTACCTCTGTTAACCCATCCAATTTACCGTTAAATTTTGGATGAAAAGACTAAAATACCCTTATTTAAAAAAAACTATAAAAACAATTTTTTTATATACTCTCTCTCTCTCTCTCTCCCTATTTATAGTTTTTTTTTTTTTTTTTTTTTTTTTTTTTATCAAAAACTTAACGGAGGTAGACTGTAATTGTTACAAAAGTGAAAGTACTGGTGCTGTTTTGGCAATTTGTAAACTAATGGAATGTAATGGTTATTTTCAACAAACCACAAACATAATTAACTCTTTAGCTTTTATAATCATAACTAACACATTAATTAGTATAAATATGGGTTAGGATAAAACGACGTGATGTTCAAATTTGATTAAGATAATACGAAAATCAGTTAGAAATTGCAGGCGAGCTGTTTTTTTGTTACTTTTAAGCGATTTGCTGTCAGGTGTTATCATTTTTTTCATGTGAATCATCTATAATAATACTAAGACTAACCTTAATATAACTAAGTCCATTTGAATCAGTATAATCTTAATTTCTTTGTTTCTACCGATTAATGTGTAACATCATCTGATGGCAGATGATCCAGACGGCAGCGATACCAAAGAGGATGAAGATGAACAAACCGATTTCATGGAATCTTATTCTGATGCTCTGACTAAGGAACTCAAGAGCACTACACTCGACAAAAGTTTTGTTCGCGCAAATGATCCACCCGTAAAGAAGGATGAGGTTAGTTAAATTCCTGGTACGGTTTTAAGGCTTTCGTAACTTTTGTTTAATTTGACACGTCAACTTTCATGTAATATCAGGGAGCATCTGGAGAGATGGATGATGACGAGTTCACTCTGGTAGATGTGGATTTGAACCTTGTAAAGAGCTTTCTTGGTTCGTTTTCTTCTCAAGAGGGACTACCGGGACCTGCTTCGAATCTGCTTGGTCTCATGGGCCTTCAACTCCCACAAGACGACAACAAGGACAAATGATTATATGTTTGTATGAAATACTTGATCTTGTGTTAGCCTTTTGATTGACCCCCCTGCAAGTTTTGATCGTATTACTTGACGGATATGAAATAGCATATTGTGTTTCTTGCATCATTGAAGTTTAAGGTTATCGGATTCGATTTCAGAAAATCGGGTTCGAAAGAGTTGAATTCGAACACTTGACACACTGTTTGGTGTGGTTTGATACTTTGACTTCATCTTTATTGTTTATTTTTGGTTGCTAAATATGAGATGTGTATTGAAGTTCCAGTATAAAAAGTTGTAGAGAATGCGACTAAGATTAAACGCTTTAGGAGAACGGGGTTGCTAAATGAATGAACAAAACTTTGAGTGAAAGGGCAAAGACTGCGATAGTTCATGTACGGCTACCAAAGACGTTTTGGGGAATATCCTGTTAACGGGACAGACTGCTATTCCTTTAGCTTTCATGTTAAATCAATCAATGTAATTTTATGATGATGAAGTAATGTTTGTACTTGGAAATAGTCAAATGTGTTGGCTGAAGACGTAAGTATCGTAAAAAGTTGTCATTTGTTGATTGACACTGGAACCGTTCACTTATGCTATGTTCCCGAGTTTCATTAAATGAGAGAAAAGAAAAGATTTGGAAAGAAATAATTTTTTGTTATGTTCCAGAGTTTCATTAAAGGAGAGAAAATGAGAGATTTTTTGTCTAAAATTAATCTTTCCAATTTGGAAAGAAACAGAGAGAAAAGAAAAGAAAATGAAAGAATCATTTCTTTTCTCTCCTCAACTTAACTCGGAACAAAGTGTTAGTTAGCATAGAGTGTCGACCATAAGTTGGTCATCTTATGTAAAGATTGACTATAAGTTCGTCATCGTAAGCAATATGTACTTTGTCGTTTAAGAAGTTTTGAAAACTCAACTTCAATGTACTTCAAGCTAGCCTTTTAAGCTACCTTTGTTAACAATCTAAGTTTCTAACCTCAAGGATTGAAATGGCAAAAAAAAAAAAAAAAAAAAAAAAAAAAAAAAAAAAACCAAAGGTGAAGGACCGCAAAGCACAAAAAAATCGTTTTGGATGAAACAAATAAATATACCCAAACCCTAGGGACGATTTTGATAATTTACTTTTTTTTATTATCCGAAATTAGTTTGTACATTTGTGTTTTAGTTGAAATAATTAACAAGAAAAAGGTTGATGGTGTGCTAACCCAAACATCTCTTGTTCGATTCTTACCCATGCTAGTTTAATCCTTTTTCTAATTTCTCTTAGGTTTTTTCTTTTGTGATTTTCTTTCCTTCTTTTTTTTCTCTCTTTTAAATATTTTAGCTTATAAGTTTTTTTTTATTATTAATGTTATTTTTACCGTTGCGCTTACATTAAAATTTTGTCAAAAAACGTCACCACATACAACCAGACTACACATAACGATACCAACCAAATTACCGTCAGATAACACTGTCACATTACATAAAGTAGAAAAATCACCACCCGCCGCGAAGCACCCACTTAACTTAACTCTAGGTTAAATTAAACTCAAAAACCCCTAAATTAAATTGTCATATTTTTGGGTCCCTACTTGTCGCATGTAATATAGGAAAATGATATAAACTTGCAAACAAATATTGTAGTGGGACCAAATCAAAAAGAAAAGGACGATTGATTTATGAATGATCATCGTCAAAATCGGCCATCGTTCTTCTCGTCTTCCTTGGCGCGCCAGATAAGCACCCAATTTTGCTTCTAATTGCGCTGAAAAAGGTGATCAATTTCTTCTTTGATTGCATAATCTTTCGACTTATGAATCAATAATTCCTCAATTTTTCCCTAAATTTTGTAAATGTACGCTATGAATCTGAATAAAATTATCTCTAGGGTTTTGTTCTGTTTGCTGGTAATTTTAGTCCTTTTTCTTAAGATAGAGATTCTGCGTGTTCTGCAAGCTTTTAATACCTAGTTGTTGCAAATGATGATTCTTTGTTGCGTGTGCTGCAAGTTATTGTAAGCTTTATTTTACCCTTCACTTTGTTTGGGGATGCTAGACTTTGTTGTTTGAAGTAGGGCTAACGTTTGGCGAACAGTTCGTGAACTGTTCGTCAGGAAGTTCGTTTTTGTTCGTTCGTTTATTAAACAAACGAACATAAACAAGAAATTTCGTTCGTTTAGTTAAATGAACAAACATGAACAGCGGGCGCGTTCGTTCATTTATGTTCGTGAACGTTCGGTAACATGTTTATTTGTGTTCGATAATTCATTAGTGTTTTTAGCTTTTATATTTTATTTAAATACTTCAAAATTCCAACAAATAAAATATTTAATAAGTGTCAACGTATAATTTATATTGTTCATGAACGTTTGTTTGTTACCATTTGTGTTCATGAACATTAGTTTGTGCTCATTTGTGTTCATCATCGTTCGTTTTCATTTGTTGCCTAAAATTAACAAACAAACACAAACGAACACGAACAAGTTCATTTCCTTAACAAACAAACACGAACATAAAATCTCGTTCGGTAAGCGTTCATGAACAGTTCGTGAACACATATATTTCTTAACAAACGAACATGAACAAGGACTTGTTCGTGTTCGTTTCGTTCGTTTGCAGCCCTAGTTTGAAGGAATGAGACAGTTTATGACAAAAGAGAACATTATTGTGTTTACTAACTGTATTGTACATTAGCATGAGCTCCAAAATATGCACAGAGCTACTATCTTGATATTGTTTAATTCAATCTAGTTCTCCTTTGTGACACTTAAAAGTTCAGTACTCAGTTTTTTTTCAACATTTTACTTCTCATTGTTTTGTGTTTTCTGAACTGATGTTTCTGCTTTTAGATTAGGGATGAGCAAATGGTACCGGGTACTGGTGCCGAAACGATACCGAATTTACAGAACCGGGTACGTTTTCGGTACCGAATCGGTACAGACTTTTGACATTTTCGGTACCGGTACCGGTTCAGTACCGAACGGGTACCATGCTCATCCCTATTTTAGATTATCTTTTCAAAATAACTTATTAGTACAATTTTCTTTCTGCCAGTGGCAGAGGCAAGGCTCTCACACATAAAGTACTGTTGCCGATTTGCATGCTTATTGTATACTGAATGCTGTAACTGCATTCTCATCAGAAGATGGCTATGGCTGGTTCTTTAAATTCTTCTCATAAATGGGGAATTTACAAGAACCAGCGGTACAGCAAGCAGACTGTCATGTATAACCGACAGGGTTTGATTGGAAGTAACAAGTTACATACGTTACCTGCCGGTCTGTCATCGTTTGCCTCGGTATGGCTCCCTTAAGCTCGAATTGTATATAGGATATGACACAAACACGCCTTAAACATGTTGGCTTTTGCAGCAACAAGACGCCTTTGGTATCAAGCTTTCAGTTCGATCACATCAACCATTAAACACAGCTCCTAATAGATTCAATCTAGTTAAGTGCAATTGCTCACTTAATCCAGTCCAAGCTTTTTCGGCTTCTGCTGTCAAGAATGCCGCACTTGCCTTATCAAGGTAAACATTCTTCAGTTAACAGGACTCAAAAGAATTTAAAAAAACGATAGTGTACCTGCTTAATG
Source organism: Helianthus annuus (assembly GCF_002127325.2). Lineage (NCBI taxonomy): Eukaryota > Viridiplantae > Streptophyta > Magnoliopsida > Asterales > Asteraceae > Helianthus > Helianthus annuus. Next base: position 116,009,304 of record NC_035446.2, read on the forward strand.
ATTATGTTAAAACTTTCTGCAGTGGTTTGCAAGGTAAACCTATAATACTGAAGCTACTTCCAGCAGTGGGTATCGTTGTGTTTGCTGTCTGGGGCCTTGGGCCGCTAATGCGTCAAACCAGAACCATTTTTCTTCACGTTTGTGCCTTTTCTCATTTTCATCTAAAAATTCTGTTTTTCAGTTATATTTCTGTTTCCTTAAGTTTAAATTGTAATTTCAAAATTTGTAGAAGAGTGACGGGAGTTGGGGAAAGAGTAATTCACGTTATGTTATGACCTCTTACCTTCAGCCATTGCTGTTATGGACTGGAGCAATACTTATCTGCAGGTTGTTTGTTCACCAATTTTAAGGCAATTCATGCCAATCAACTAACTCTGATACGATATTAATTGCACTTACATTTCTGCAGAGCATTAGATCCAGTCGTCCTGTCATCAGAGGCTAGCCAGATCGTTAAAAATCGGCTCTTAACTTTTGTGAAATCATTATCGACGGTCCTTGCACTTGCTTACTGTTTATCCAGGTATATTCCCTATGTTTGATTTGTCTATTTTGATTTGATACTAATGAATCCTTTGCTTAAATCTTTGACGCAGCGCAATTCAACAAACACAGAACTTTTTCATGCAGACAAGTGATGCTACTGATACAAGAAATGTTTGTTTCTTAGCAATGATTTTACGAGATTAGTAACTTTTTGTTTATTAAGATTGTTAATACTTAATACTCTTTTTGTGGTGTTGGCAGATGGGATTCCAATTTGCCGGCAAAGCTGTATATACTGCAGTATGGGTTGCAGCCGTATCACTTTTCATGGAGCTGTTAGGTTTTTCTACTCAGAAATGGTTAACTGCAGGTGGTCTCGGGACTGTTTTGCTCACACTTGCCGGTCGTGAGGTATATTATTCGTGTCATATATGCATTTATTAGTTAAAATATTTATTAAAGTTGTTCGTAAAGTTATCTCTAAATGTAGATATTCACAAACTTTCTGTCGAGTATTATGATCCATGCGACACGTCCATTTGTCGTCAATGAATGGATCAAAGCAAAGATCGAAGGCTATGAAGTTTCTGGAACCGTAGAGGTTTGTTCTTTGAACTAGACTTTAATAGTCACATGATAAATATGGAAAAATGTTTTCTTATTGTTGAATCCTTTTGTTTTCATGTGTAGCATGTTGGTTGGTGGTCACCTACAATCATAAGAGGTGAAGACCGTGAAGCTATTCATATTCCAAATCACAAGTTTACCATGAATGTAGTGAGAAATATGACTCAGAAGACTCATTGGCGTATTAAAACTCATCTGGCTATAAGTCATCTAGATGTCAATAAGATCAATGCAAGTACTCGATTCCTTATCTGTTATATAATTTCTTTTTTCATTATTTATCAAGATTATTTAGCTTCTCATTTTTATAGGTTATCGTAGCTGACATGCGAAAAGTATTAGCAAAGAATCCTCAAGTAGAACAACAAAGATTGCATAGGAGGGTTTTCCTTGAAAACGTCGATCCCGAAAATCAATCCCTTTTGGTTCGTCTTATTCCATGTGCTTTCTTTTTTAATTACGTTGCTTATATAAATATAATACTTATTTGTTATAATTTATGCTGTGCAGATTCTGGTGTCATGCTTTGTGAAAACTCCTCATCATGAAGAGTACTTGTGTGTAAAGGAAGCAATCTTGTTGGATCTTCTGCGAGTGATTAGTCATCACCGAGCCCGGCTTGCAACACCAATCCGTACAGTTCAAAAAATGTATAACGACGCTGACATGGACAGCTATCCCTTTGCAGATTCAGTCTTTACTCGTGGCCGCGCACCTCCGCATCGCCCCTTGCTGTTGATGGAACCCAATTACAAAGTCAACGAAGAAAAGTCAAAAGGTCAAAACAAGTCCTCAATAAAGTCAAATAGCAAGACAGAAGGGAAGAGTGCAAGTGCAGATGTAAAAGCCACTGATAAGAAAACAAGTTCTGATGCAAAAGACAAGAAGCCAAATCCTGAGACTACTGTAAAAGATAAAAATGTGGATGATGGAAAACCGAGCAATGAAGCGGTTGAAAGTGATGGTGCAACAGAACAAAAGGCGACACGACATGCTGCAATGGAAGAAAACATAGTTCTAGGTGTTGCTTTAGATGGTTCTAGAAGAACTCTTCCTATTGAAGAGGGAATGGATACTGCTTCATCTGAAGTGAAAGAACTGACGAAAAGCAGTAGTGCCAAAGGATCCACATCGTCAGAGAAGGATAAGAAAGACGGAAACACCCTTGGCTCGAAAAACACCGATAACAAGTAAGGCAATCCGGTTGCTTAGCTCCGGTACATAGCATTGATGTATGCCATTTGATTTTGCAAAGTAGTGTCAGATTTTAGTACTATGAACACATTGGATGATTCATTTTTAAAGATGATCCAGAGTTCAAAACCTTGGACCCATGTTTGAACCCAACCGCACCGCCAGTTTATTAAAATATCATTAATTATTTGTAAGTTGATTTCACCATTAACATGTGATGTCATTATGTGTGTTGACGACAACCGCAACAACATAGGGGAGACTAAATAATAAATAACAACTTATTTCGTCATAACTACCCACAACCACAATATGGTGTGTTCATTTGATAAAATGGTGTTCTCCAACTTAATCTTGTTGACACACACAGTCAGGAACCGGATATGTGTATATCGATTGTTTTGCTTTTCGTATCTTGATCTTCCCTAGCCGGTTTCTCTGCCCTTCAACCACGGCTGCTTGAAAATCCGACCAATTCATGCTCTTGTTCATGAAAAGCTGCCCCAATAACGCCATGTTTGGCCTAATTGTCTTCAAATTCAAGTATGTTCTATGCCCCACCTGTCCAAATTCAAGATGGTCTGTTACTATATAATCAAACATCCATTACTGTATCGTGTAAATGCGACCCTAAAAGTAAAAGTTGATGACCAAGTGTAATTGAGCCAATTTGATATACATTTATATATATTTTTAAAACAGCTTGTTTTGACCAGAACCCAGTTTGGCCCGAACTTGTTTTGACCTGTTACCTAACCAGACCTGACCGTTCGTTTTGCTAGCCTTGAATTATATGCATGCATACCATTGCATTGTGCATATTGCCAGGAGAAGCGGACACGAAGATATCACTATGCATGCTGACATAATAATCAACAGCAGCTGATAAAGAAGCTTTCCCATTTATTTGAGCGCGTTCGACAGCAGAAGCAAGGCTCTTTTTATCTTCAATTTGTGGAAAAAGTTTCCTTAAGGCTGAGATCCTAGCTTCACCACCGTACACCTGTATCCCGAATCACCGCCCAAAAATTTAAAACTCAGCCGACACTTGGAAGTCAAAGTGTTGACTTTTTTAACGATGGGTTTTGGTAAAAAATGTGGATTTACCTTGTGAGAAGCGAGGTACAAGCGGGTACTATTGTCAAAGCCCAAAGCGGTCAATAATAAGCCGATTTCTTCGGGTGTCAAAGGGCAACGACCCTGGTTCCTTAGTTCTTCATCGGTGAACCGTGAGTTCATGACCCGCCCTTGCCATATTGCTTTACGGTATCTAGCCAGAGCCTTCTTCTCTGCTTTACCTCCACCAAAGTCACATGCTGAGTGTGCAGCCATATCCTGAAAGTTCATATTTGACTTTTGAGGTCAAACATATTGTTTCCAAATTGTAGCTGATATCGATTTTGTTACGTTACACTTTCTTATATCGCGATAGTTAATTCATAAGTTCTTACTTTTAAGAAAAGTTGTAACTGGTCCAGATTATTAGTCCTTTTGACCGTAAAAGTCAAATGTGACGTACCTTGTCAAACCGTAGGTGCAGGGCAACAAACTTTCCTGCACTCTTTATGCCTTGTGTGTCGACAACCTGTTTAAGATACTCAGTGCCAGCGGCATCATCACTAAACCGGAGGCGATTGACCAGTAAATCTCCAAGATTTCTAACATGGGAAACAAAAGTCAAAGCTTCAAAGTTGACTTTGCACCGTAACCGCTGGATGTCCGCAGGCATGTTGTTAAAAGCTAGCCGGTGAGAAAATGGTGAAATTGCAGCTATCCCGTAACTAAACGAGTACAATTAAGGTTTAAGTGATATTCAATCAAATGTGTTACAACTTAGTTATAAGATATATGCAGTTAAGTCAAAAGTCAAACATATATTCAAACCTCTCTAGAACTGGAGAAACGTGTTCACGATACCAATTTGCTGAAGCATGAAGGGGTGCGTTTTTAACTCGAGTGGATCTAATGGCAGATGCGTAATATTCCCTCGTGCTCCACGTGTATTCATCGGGTAATTCCCTAACTATAGATATATCATCTTTAAGTACATTCATAAAGTGGTCCACATCAAAAATATCCTCAAAATAGCTGCAAATGCATAATAAACTCATGTTCATAATATACTTCTGGTAATTGCAACTTTGACATTCAAAAGTCAAAGAATGAACCTTGCGTCTTTCCACACCGGATTCACTTCAAGATAAGGGATTACAAGAGTTGCATTGAGTATTTTAGCCACAGCAACTGCATCGCATATCTAATCAAAGTAGCAATACACAAAAAAAATTAAAAAAAAAAAAAAAAGAAAACATGTACTTGAAGACAAAATTAGCGCGTGTAAACACAATCTTTGTAAAGTTTTTAATTCAAAATGTACATGACTTACCCCCATCCTTTGTTGGTTCAATCCTCCATCAAGGAACACTTGGATGTATCCCGAAGAATCCGACACTGATGCTTTAGAGTAGAGATAAACATTAGAGTATTTTATATAGGAAAAAAACACAGCGCGAAATAAAATGACCCATTATGTCATGAGATACATGATAAAGAGTTGCGTATCAGACCTTTTCCCATCAATAATGACTTAAACCAATTCGATACGCAACACTATATCGCTTATAGATTTGCATATGTATCATTAATTCATTATTCGTGTGTAGACGGAAAACTATTGAGGTTCAGGGTAGTAAAAGCAGATACATGACCAAAGATTTGCATGTCTCATGGATGTATGTATGTATGTATGTATGTATAAGTGCATATATATATATATATATATATATATATATATATATAGAAAAAGTATATCATACATTACAGCTTAACGTACTTCACGTACGACAACGTGCGTGATTTGTTCTATAACATGCGTGATTATTGTGTTTCAACATGCTTGATTTTGGATTTTTGAGTTATAACGTGCGTGATTTTAAAATGAACGTGCGTAATTACCTGTCGTACGTGATGTACGTTAAGCCGTAATGTATGTTAACCTTCCTCTATATATATATATATATATATATATATATATATATCCAACTCATTACAGATTAATATCAGACTTAACACATAGTTAAAGAAAGTGTTTCAGTGTAAATTTTTTATTGATAAAACTTACAAGAAGTGGAAGTAGAAGCAATACAGGGCTTCCATCCTTGGTTGACCAAAGGTGTCCAAAGATCTGACTGTTGTTTACTCAACTAAACATAAAAGTAAAGATAGTTAACACCTAAATAAAATGTTACTAAACTAGGTGGATGTTAGCGATCAAGTGAAACATACATTTTCTTGTCGTAATGCGCTTTTAAATAGACGTGAGTGCCTTGGCTTTGAAATTATCGGTTCCTGCACAAAGAAACGTTTTGGACCATGAGATGATTGTAAAGAGTAACACGGACATGTTTAAACTACAGCAAGGGGATAGGAATTTTACCATACGACATTCTACTAGATGCCCCGAAAGGATTATTCATTTGCTCATGCGTATATTTATCGATGATATATTATAGAGCAAATGAATCTACAACTACAAAATTGCATGAAAATATTAGAAATTTGTTCCAATGTTTAGTGTGGTTAAATTTGGAAATTTATTTCCTTTGTCACAAAAGATTCCTTTGTTTCTCTCATTTCATTTTTCAATAGCAAACTAATACATCGAAATAGAAGGCAAATGGGCAACAAGGTATGCCGCTAGCCCTTTCTGAACAACAAAACTAAGTCTTTTAAAACAGTGGCGGATCCAGAAATTTATTCTACCGGGTTCCTTTTGGTAAATTTTCACTAATTCTCACAATTTTTTTAAAATCACATAAAATTTCCACTAATTTTTCATTTTTTTCCAAACCGAGGGGGTTCCCGGGAACCCCCAAAACACCCCTGGATCCGCCACTATTTTAAAAACTACATTCGTAGATCTTAGGGTTATAACATTATTATGCATGACCCGGTAGACTTAGTAGCTCCACAGCCTCAGGCGCAAGACTCAAAGTACATTGTCTCCCATTAACAAAAGATTAAAATATCTCATGCTACTAATCTTAAGACATAACATTAATATGCATGACCCGTTGGACTCTAAGTCTTTGTTTTGAAAGATTAAAACTTCCCATCATCCATGCATCCCTTAGATTTTCATCTACAATTTCTCATGCTACCAATATTTGTCAAATTTGATGCTAAACTTAACTCCTTTGACTTCCAAAAGTCAAATCCCCGACTTCTTTTAGGAAGGATATACATTGATAGATCGAATACAACCTTGATTTGATATGATTATTGGAAACCGAAGAAAAATGCAATCCTTTTGTCCAAAAATGGATGTTTACATCAACAAAAGCTATACAAACTTACACAAGCCATTACTTAGGACCACATTCTAGGATCATATGAATATACACCAAGATCGTCCCTACATTCTTTACTTGAATAAATAACTCAATTATGTTATTTCAAGAAAGAAAGAACACTTGAAATCAACAATATAATAAAGCAATACTACAAAAGATCAATTTTTTTATTCTATAATCCATGAAAATTCTCCACCAAAACAAGCTAAACTTTATTCCCACAAAAGGGACTAACATGAATAACTAACATAACAAAAAAAACTACATAAAAAAAACCCTTCTTGGAAATGCATTTCCACACCTCTAAACACATAATTCACAAGAAGTGTTTTTTTTAAACTTTATTTTTTATTACATTGTGAAAAGAGAATCTCACCAACATAAAAGAAGTAGAAGCATAACCCAATGGAACAAAAAGGGTAGTGATCACCAACACGCCACAAAGTGACAAGCCGCCGTGTCGAAGCATCATCGTGGCACCGTAGGAAGCCAGAAAGAGGCGGTGTTGCGGCGGTGCTAGGTGTAAATCAAGATTCAAGAAGAAGAAGAAGAAGATGAAGGTGAAGGTGAAGGTGAAGTAGGACCGTTGTTGAGTATTAATTGACTAAGTGAAGAAGAGAATTATAAATGAAATGTTATTGGGTCCATGATCTCACATGGCAGAAGCTATGACATTCACATGGTACAAATCACAAAAGAGCAGCTGGAATTGCATGTCCTTTTCTTAGTGGAACAAGATGAGTTAATTTAAGGCTTTAAAAAGCAACCGCTAGGTATAATTTACGTGTCATTTTAATTAATATATCTATAATTATATGTGCATTAATGATGAAATTTATTAGCATGTCTCCTGTTATATAGTAACCCCACATTTATAAGACTCATACCTTTCTTGTCGCATTGAATAAATTCTATATTGGTATTAGTAGTGCTTTACTACTTTTTTATCTCTTGAATAATATAAGAGAAAGTGCCCCCCAAAACTAGAGATTAGTTATAATTACTGTAAGATATTTTTGGTTATTATAAACAGACAAGAATAGTTTATAGTTTTCTCTAGAATGAAATTTTAAAACATTATTCTTTCTATAATTTTCTTTTAAAATGGGTCTTAAAATCTTGTAAATATAAAAAAGACATGTACAAGTAGTTCATGCGTGTAAATGCTTTATAATACATGAATATAGTACACAAACTTATTTGAACGCATGCTTATATTGATTGAAGTACATCCAATAACCATTATCTATCTTAAAATGTTAAAAGTTTAGATAAATACACAGATAAATGAATGAATGCATGTATCAATTTTAGTATATTCACATAATTATGATATGTGTTAATAGGCATGTTTTAAGGCTATGGGGTATGGGGTGGTGGATTGGATCATGGATTGTCAAGTGAGATATGGTTTTCGTGGTACATCGTTCCCTTCCCAAACCATGATGGTTCACGTGGTTTAACCCATTGCAATCATGAACCTCTTTCAATTAATTAGGGGATTTTGATTGATGGGGGATGATAGTGGAGGTCATTGTCCACACTGGATTAAATTGGTGGATATTGATGGGGGATGATAGTGGAGGTCATGGTCCACACTGGATTAAATTGGTGGATGGGTGACATGACGTTGACATGGAGGGTGGTGCTGGTTATTTGGGTCATGATCACACCACATAGCCTAAGTCAGTAAGTTTATATAAATACAGAGTCGGCTCAAGAGGGAGTGAAATAAAGCATGTGTTTTGTACTCCCACTTCCCTATGGCCCAAATTCTAATATATATATATATATATATATATATATAGAGGCCGGTTATCATACAAATGCCCTTATCGTACATTACCTACGCTACAATCTCAGCCGTCCGATCATCTTCCCGCATTGAATTCGCATGTTGTTTTTTTGTAACAATTTCGCATATTGGTTTTTTAACATGCGATTTCATCAAAATTACCACATGCGAAATTGTTACAAAAAAACAACATGCTATTTCATCAAAATTATCACATGCGAAATTGGTACAAAAAAACAACATGCGAATTCATCAAAAATTATCACATGCGAAATTGTTATAAAAAAAACAACATGCTATTTCATCAAAATTATCACATGCGAAATTGGTACAAAAAAACAACATGCGAATTCATCAAAAATTATCACATGCGAAATTGTTATAAAAAAAACAACATGCGATTTTAAAATGCGGGAAGATTATCTGACGGCTGAGATTGAAGCGTACGTAATGTACGATAAGCAATATTGTACAGTACACTTTACCTATATATATATATATATATATATATATATATATATAGAAACGGGATCAGGAGAGAACAGTGAAAAGTGTGAGAACGGTGAGAACGGATCATGGCCCAACACGTGGCTGGGAGCGCTAATTGTTATGCCGGGGTACGATTGTCATTGTCCACTTCCCGCTAAACAATGGTGTTATGATTCCTTTGCCCAAAAATAATTAAATATATATGGCGTTTTCATCTTTATCCTAGTTTACATGGCGTTTTTTTTAAAAAGTGTATTTTTTACGAATGGCGTTTGTGTTTTAATGGCGTTTTCATCTTTATGCTTGTTTTTTCTTGGCGTTTTTTTAAAAAGTATTTTTTACGAATGGCGTTTATGTTTTAATGGCGTTTCATTTATTTCCTATAGATTTGGCGTTTTTGTGTTTTCTACTTGTCTTAATTTAGTTTTTTTATCCCTTTTTTTAATGTTGTTTATGTTTTAAATGGTTACTTTTTGTTAATTTTTCTAATCATGGCGTTTTATTTGATTTGCCCAAATACGGTAGTAGATCACACAACCAAACATGTAGATGTAATAATGTAAAGAGTAAAACATGATAGTCAACATTAAAATACATGGCGTTTAGCTAATCTACATATTATGACATTCGTTTTGCTATTCCCTCTTCTGCTTTGTAAAACAACTTACGTATTCTTTCTCCCCCATAAGCCATGAATGTATCCAGACAACTTTTCACTGGGTCTATGTTTTCATTTTCGCTATGAAATAGAATTTTTCCAAAGTATTTTACCCTTAGTTCATTTAGCTGTTTTTGTTGGAGTTGATTTGGGGCATCTTATGTTGCCAAACCACTTTTCCAACTAGCTATATCCCTCATGTATGTTTCCATATGCCTCATTGCAAAAATTCCACAGTCGATGACGTTAGACTTTGTCCTCCAATCCATATTTTGTCTCATAACCTTCGCCTTGCTCATGATCTCATGCTTTGGGTGATTTTTAATACGCAAGTAGTTTGCAAAAGCTCCGTGCTGCAGTTTTCACATTTTTTTTGCATATATTAGTTTGGCGTTTTGCCAACATAGTTCCTATATTCAAAGTTTTTAAGATACTTACCAATTTTCCACCCATCCTTCATACTTTTTTTTTGATGCTGACTTTATCCCCTGCACTGCTGTTGTCTAATACATCAACTCTTTTGTGTTTCATGTTGAAACAGACAACATAGAAATGTCTTTCCTAGATTATTGGCACGAAGACCAGTTCATAATCCTTGATGGTTTTCTGTTTCTTGTCTACTTTGAAACGTGTGTTTTTTTAGAACAGTTTCCATGTTTCTGTTGAATTCATTGTTTCGTGCATCTTCTGTTGTCGTTTCGTAGTATGCCGGAGTATTCTGTAATATTGAGTACCACATAATTAAACAACAAAACAATGTCATTTTATAATGTTATCAAATATATAGAGTAAAAGAGTTACCAACAGTATTTCTGTGCAGAATAACCTTGAGGGTGATTCTTGAGCCTTGTATCTTTCTTCATAGTTCAGGATATGTGCCCAACTTAGAATAATTGAGACGTGTGCTTGAAATCCTGGTTTCATGCTCTCACATATCTCCCTCATGAGAAACTTTTCTCCCATCTTGAACAGCTCAGTTCTAAAAAAACAACATTTGGCGTTTTAGTTATACAAACTCATTCTATTATAATATATGGCGTTTTGATTGTTTTTGCATGCATATTCTCAAGTAAACGTTATGAATGGATAGTTTGGAGTTTTATTTTGAGCTGTTCTCCCATCTTGAACAGCTCTGTTCTAAAAGAACATCATTTGGCGTTTTAGTTATACAAACTCATTCTATTATAATACATAGCGTTTTGATCGTTTTTGCATGCATATTCTCAAGTAAACGTTATGAATTGAAAGTTTGGCGTTTTATTTTGAGAGAAGTGTACATACGCATAATCGCCGATTCCAGTGAAGATGTATGTGGAGAGGTTATTTTCAGGGTTTGTCCTTTTTTCATGTATTACCACTTGCCTCCTTAGATAAGGTGACAAACATACCTTGCTCAATTTTTTATCTCTCTTCTCCTCTTCAGCCACATTCTTATTTTTTATGTTTTTATCTTCTTCATCATCTTTATCAGCTTTTTCATCACCAGACAGCTCTTCAGGGTTTAAAATTTTATTTTCTTGCATCAGCTTTGCGATGTCTGGAGTGTTGTCCTCATCACCTTTCTCCTGCACATCTGACATGTTTGGCGTTTTTGGTGGTGATGTGTTGATGGCGTTTTCATCCTGGGGTTTATTGGGTGTCTCTTCCTCTTCAAAACTTTTCAAGAGGTTTTTGCCAGATGTAGTTGGTGGTTGTTCATATGACGTTTTATCAAACACTGCCCCTTCTTGGTCAACACTTTTGTTCACCATCTCCCCTTCAGTTTTTTTCTTTTTCAGTGTTGAATGCCTGACTGTCTTTTGTTTCGGTCATGGCGATGTTTGGTGTCTTATCAAATAGAGGCATTTTGCGGTCTCTTCAGCAGGTTGTAGATGTTTTTTATTGCTTTAATTGCTTCATCCACCATCTTTGAATTATCAAGACCTTCTTTAATATCAATCATTTGTTTTAGATTTTGTCCTGGCAGCTCCAAAATCTCAGCAATATTCCTCTTAATTATTTTTTCCCCATTGTATCTTGAAATGTGATATTCAAGTGTCTTGAAATCACAACTCCACCTCTTAATATCCTTTTCGTTTACATCTTCATCTGATGATGTAGTATCCTCTTCATCATCATATATTGGGGTTGTTGTAGCAATCGAGGGTTCGGCGTTTTTTTCTATTGCCCCATCCCTTGTATCTCCTTCTCCTTGCATTTCTCCTTCTCCTTCTCTTTCTCCTTTTCCTTCTCTTTCTCCATCCCCTTCACGATTCCCTTCCCACTCCCCTTCCTCTTCTTCTTCTCCTTCCCCTTTTCCTTTTCCTTCTCCTTCTCCTTCTTCTTTTCCTTTTCCTTCATTTTCATCTTCAATGGCGTTTTCATGAACTATTTCTACTTGCATGGCGTTTTCATCAACTATTTCCTCTTCAATGGCGTTTTCAATTCCAGCCATCTCCTTCTCCCTTTCTTCTTCATTTTCACATCCTTCCTCTCCTTGTTCTTCATTTTCAAATTCTTTGGCGTTTTCATGAACTGTTTGCTCTTTAATGGCGTTTTCTTTTTCAGCCTTCTCCTTTTCCCCTTCTTGTTCATTTTCATCTCCTAGTACCACCTCATTTTCATCCTCAGTTTCTTGTGTATCTTCTTCTGTTTCAGCTGGCATTTCTTTGGCGTTTTCATCAACAAATTTTGAGATGTATACCAACAATGTCATACATTGTGAGTATTTAATGTGTACCAGGAGGCTGTTTGGGTATTCAGTCTTTGACTGTTTTAACAATGTGCTCATTTTATTGTAACAGTCTTCTAATTCTTTATATGCTCCATCCAATTTATCAGCCATTTCCTGTTATAATAAATAAAAGGATTTTGTTTATTATGGTGTTTTTTGTTTTTTGGTTTTTAATTTATTATTTGAACAACATACCTCTTCAGGTTCTTTGTTTTGTTCTTCTTCTTCAGCAAAAATGTTGTCATACTTTGTTACTTCTCTAATAAGAGCATGGTTTCCTGATGCAGAAACTTCAAACATCGTTTCCCGGCTTTCTATATCCTCATTCACCATCCTTTGAAGTGAAGCCTCTTCATCATCATTGAACGTCATGGCGTTTTGCAGTTCATAGTTATAATGATCATCATGATCAAAACCATCATTATCATCAAACTCATCATCATGCTCATCGACCTTGTGAACATCATCTTCATCTTCATTCTCAACATCATCACCATCATCTTCATCATGAACAACAATCTGCATTTTTCTTGTTTTTTGGGGCTTGCTTCCTTTACCTTTTTTGACTGTTTTCCTTTTTACTTCATTGCCCACAAGGTGTTTTCCCATTGCACTCTCAAATAAGTAAAGAGTTTCTGTTGTAACCCACTCAATTGGGTATCCTTCTTTTCGGTCCCATTTTTTCAAATTGCAAGCATCGTTCACCAAGGCAAGCTGTAACAAAATAGATTTTCAAATGACATATATTTTTTGGCGTTTTAATGACACACAAATGAATAGTGTAATTTTATTCTTACCGCAAGTATGATCAGTGGCCCTGTGTAATGCTTTTTGGGAGCCCATGCGGTTTTGGCGTGTTGCAAGCATTGGATGATATAACTACACCAGTTCATTTGGTTTATTTGAACGTCTGGTGTAACATTGTGCAAGAATTGTTTGTTGACGACTGCATTGTCAGTTGCATGCCCCATTATAGTGAAGAATGCTACAAGGAAATTTAGGGAGAAGTTTCTCCCAAAGCCATGCATCATAGGCAAAACGTTATCAAAGTATATCCTCACACTTGGTCTGTTAACCCAGCCCAACCCTCCTATCTTTGCTTTCCACTCAGCCCCTCGGAACTGTGCTTTCCACTCAGCCACCACGTGGTCTTTAGCTGTTGGTCTTTTTTCATGTTCACGGGCACCCTTCCATTTGGTATACCTGTTAAAGAGTTTACCAATTCTTCATTTATATGTATGGTATGGTTGCTGATGTGCACAAAATTCAACATATAAATTACATCAATAATGGCTTAAAACTAACCCTTTTTTAGTGCTAATGTTGGAAAAAGTGTGCTTTTGTCTTCATTTTGTATTTTGAGGATTAAATGAGCTCAAAATAACAAAAGAAGCAAAAAGACAGCAAAATCCAACATAATTACAAGAAAAGGAACAAAAGTGATATGTCGACCCTCCCGACAGCAGCTTCCCAAGCAAAACAAAGAAATCAGAAGACTGAACACGCCCCGTGCTCAGCGAGCACGGGGCCGTGCCCAAGAAGCAGCAGAAAAGACAAACCTATAGAAGCTTCTACTGCCCACCACGGGGCCGTGCCCAGCGGACACGGGGGCGTGGTCAGAATGTTGCAGGCGTATTTATTGTAATTGCGAATTACAATTAATGAAGAGAGAGAGTGTGTCAGACGGACACGGGGCCATGCCCAGCGGGCACGGGGCCGTGCCCAGGCTTCTGTTCAGCCTATAAAAAGGAGTGCTTGGAGCCATTTCAACTCATCCCTTGGCACACCACCTCTCTCACACTTCACCCACCACCCACCACCATCACAACACCATCATCCACCACCATCATCCATTGTCCATCATAGAGTGTGTGAGTCGTCTCGGGATCCAAGATTGATCGTAAGAGTTCTTGACAATCAAAGGCCTTGTTTGCCTAAGTCTCTTACATCACTTGGTGAAGACAAGTATTTAGTGTAATACTTTTTATTTTTAATCTTTTGCACTTTTAAATTGGTTTTGTATTAATGACTTTAATTACTAGTTTCTTATGTTGAAGGTGATTCTTCCTTATCGTTTGTTCGTGGTGTCTTGGCATTATTTTACTGTCTATATAAAATAAAAGATTTTCACCATTCATATCTCCACGGTCTATATGGAGGTATGTTGGCTACCTGGTCGGGGGTTAAGGGAATGGTTTGGTAAGAGTCTTGCCATTGTTCAGTGTATAGATCCTGCAAAGGACCTGGGTCAAATTTAGTAGGACCTCCTTCAATACCCAAGGGTATTGGATGGCGGGGGTCCAAACTCTTTGACCCCCTCATAAGTTAAACTACTATTAAAACTTTAACCCAGCTACTTAGGACTGTATCCCTGCTGACTCAGACTACTTAGCTGAGGGTAACGTCACCTTCAAAAGAGGGGCCTACCACATTATGCATTAATAACTTAATTAATTATCTTTCAATAATCCGACCCTTTAGGATTGTATCCTTGCTGACTCAAACTACTGGGTTGAGGGTAACGTCACATTCAAAAGAAGGGCGTACTACAATAACTAAGATAATCTCTTAAATAAGTGCAAAAGTGTGGAAATAATCAAAGGTTACCCTAACACACGAGTCGGTTCCAAGTGACTCATCTTGTCTATCTGTTTTTATTTTTATTTTCTTTTTCAGCATTTTAGTTACTTTTATTTTCTTAAGTTTAAAAATCTTTTTCTAACATTTTGATTTGATTAGACGTTGAGGATAAACCGGTACTAAAAGCTCTTGTGTCCTTGGACGACCTCGGTATCTTACCAACACTATACTACGTCCACGATGGGTGCACTTGCCCATATGTGTGTTTAGTGTTAGTAAATATCGTGTTTTATAAATTTAAAACTTGGCTAAAAGTGTAAAAAGGGCTTAAAATATATACCTAAAACATATATACACTAACACGCATCAAGTTTTTGGCGCCGTTGCCGGGGACACATGGATTTTAAGAAAGTTAGGAATCAACGCCCTAATCATTTTTTTTTTATTTTTTTAGAATTTTCTTAGTTTTTCAGTTTCTGCAGAGCTCAACACGGGCCGTGCCTGGTCGGACACGGGCCGTGCCCAGCAGTGTTACTGGCAGTTTTTAGTTTTCCGAGTTACAGAAGGCTGACCACGGGGCCGTGTCGGTGCAACACGGGGCCGTGTCCAACTCTCCAGTAACAGGGATCCGGAAAACAATCACTGTAACTCCGACCACGGGCCGTGTTCACTGAGCACGGGGCCGTGGTGAACTTTCTGACCAACCTTCTTTTCTGTTTTTGTTGCAGGACTTGGAACCAGACGCCACCTCTACGTAGTGTATGAGCTCCAGTTCTAATAAAGACATAAAAGAACCTCTAGAAGAACCCGAACGCTTTCTCAGAAAAAGACTGAAAGCTAAAAACCAAGAGAAGGTTTCGGGGAACCCACTTCCAATGGCGGACCAACGTACCCTCATGGATTATCTACGACCCACCGTAGGTAATCTCGGCGCCACTATCAATGCACCAAATGTCGAAGCCAATAACTTCGAACTTCGGCCGCATTTGATACAAATGCTTCAGAACTCTGCAACCTTCCATGGGCTTGCGGACGAGGATCCCCATCTACATATTACTAATTTCTTAGAAATATGTGATACCTTTCGGATCAATGGAGCATCAAATGACGCCATCCACCTCCGAATGTTTCCTTTTTCACTAAAAGACCGAGCAAAAGCTTGGCTTAACGCCCTCCCAGCTGGATCGGTAAACACCTGGGATGAACTAGCCCAAAAATTTCTATATAAGTATTTCCCTCCCGCTAAAATGGCTAAATTAATGACTGAAATTAATACATATTCACAAGAGGATGAGGAATCCTTATATGAAACTTAGGAAAGGCTCAAGGAGCTATTACGAAAGTGTCCTCATCACGGTCTTGCAATATGGCAACAAGTATCCACTTTCTATAATGGGTTGTTGCCACACACAAGACAAACACTTGACTCTAGCTCCGGGGGACTTTTAGGTAACCGCGACCCGCATGAAATATATAATCAAATTGAGGAAATTGCTCAAACCAATTTTCAGTGGCACACTCCCCGAGGCAATAAATCTATTGCCCCGGGCACCCATAAGATTGATGAAAGCACCTCTTTACAAGCCCAAATCGAGGCCCTTTCTTCTAAAATTAAAAAGTTAGATATGACAAAAACAGTCTCGATTATGGCTTGTGAAGGGTGTGGTGGGCCACATGAAAATTGGAGTTGTATGAAAGAAACAGATGACCAACCAGAATCGGTAAACTACATTGATAATAGACCTAGGCCATCGGGTCCTCCAACGGGCACCTACAACCAAGGATGGCGTAACCACCCTAACCTTGGTTGGAGAGAACCCGACAATAGTAGTAACCAACAAAGCATAAATCAACGAACAAACTTTCAACAACCAAGAAATGAGTCACAAAATTTCCCTCAACAACAAGGTGGACGAGAAAGGCTTGAAGATACTATATCTCACCTCATCTCCGACACTGAAAAGAAAAACTCGGATAGGTTTCTACAATTAGAATCAAATTTTAGAAATCAACAAGCTAGTATACAAAACATCGAAAAACAAATAAATCAACTAGCCCAAAATTTCTCCGAGAGACCGCAAGGCGCGTTACCAAGTAATACCGAAACAAACCCAAAGGCACAAGTTCATCTCATCACTCTACGGAACCGTACCCTAGGTCTCGCGGAAGGGCCACCGCCTACTGAGGAGGTCGCATCACCGCCCCAACAAGAGAAGGTTACTCCTCCATCACCAGAGCCTACCAAGGCTCCTCCAGTTCCGTACCCCGGTAGGTTAATCCGTCAAAAGACCAATGAGCAATTCGCAAAATTCGAAAGTCTACTAAAACAATTGCATGTCAACATTCCTTTCATTGACGTCCTAACCCAAATGCCTAAATACTCAAAATTCATGAGGGACTTCCTCACTCATAAAAGGAAAATTGAAACATTGCAATTAGTTAACTTAGGCGAAGAATGCTCCGCCCTCGTACTCAACAAACTCCCCCAAAAGAAAATTGATCCCGGAAGCTTCACAATTCCTTGCTCGATCGGGGACTCCCCCGTTCGTAATGCACTAGCCGACCTTGGGGCTAGCATTAACCTCATGCCCGCATCAATGTTCAAAAGACTCGGCTTAGGAGAAACAAGTCCTGCAAAAATGAGCATACAACTTGCTGATCGATCCGTCAAATTCCCGCAAGGTGTCGCTGAAAATCTACTAGTCAAGGTCGACAATTTCGTCTACCCGGCCGACTTTGTCATACTTGATATAGAAGAAGACACCAAAGTCCCCCTCATACTAGGGAGGCCATTTCTAGCCACCGCACAAGCAGTGGTGGACATGAATGACGGAATACTCACTTTAAAATATGGGGATAATGAAGTAAAGTTCGGGGTTGGGAAGAGAATAGAGGATGATGACCCGGTCAATTACATGAAGGTTATTGATTCGAGTTTGGAAGATGCTCTCTGACGGTGCAACATGGGATGCAAAACATCCCGCTCGAAAAACATATAACCTCACCTTGGGTCTAGCCAAGGACCCTTATAAACGTGGCGCACCACGGAGGCATTATGCGGAACTATCCTTAGTTTAGTTTAATCTTTTAGTTTTAATTTGCAGGAATAAAACACACTCGGGATGGTCAAGGAAACAAGGGAAACAAGAAACATGGCCCCATGCACAAAAACAGGGCCATCCGACAACAATTTCTTCATTACAGTAAGCTCAGCACGGGCCGTATCCAGCCAACACGGCCCCGTGCTGAACATCCTGTAGAAAATTGCCCAGTTCAGGTAACTGGACACGGGCCGTGTTCGCTGAACACGCCCCCGTGTCCAGGCTTCTGTTTCTTTTCTTTAATTTTGTTACTGGCACCTGAACACGGGGCCGTTCCCGGTCACCACGGGGCCGTGTCCAGACTGCCAGTAACATAAAATTTTGCTTTTAACACCATTTTACACAGTCAGTCAACCTAAAAACTTGTTTTTGGGACACATTAAGGACAATGTGTAATTTAAGTGTCGGGGGGATGCTAAAACCTTGAATTTTGCAAGTCCTAATAACAAGCCTTACACAAAACTCTATTGGAGCCGCTAATCACCCCAAATTTTTTTTCAAAAATTTTCAATTTTTTTTACTTGTCTAAGTTTAAGTTGGGAATTCAAATTCTAACAAGATTATATTTTTATAAATTTACAACCGATAGCGTCGTGATAAAAAGAACCAACATAAGAAAATTATGAAACGGCATGACAAACTTAGTTAAAATTTGATTATATATACTTGATCACATAAAAACTCATTCCCACAAAAGTGAGTTTTGAGCCTTTATTGAGCATACAAATATACATCTTCACACTAAATGCTCATTTTTCGTTTCTTGTGTGAATAGCCGCTTGGTTCTTACGACTCTAGAACTTGCCATGACAATTCATTCCCGGTCCTTACCAACTTAAACCCTAAGTAAGTAAATGATGGAGGCATTAGGACTAACCCTTTTTCTTTCAACACCATTATTCCCCCTAGTTAACCCCTTTGAGCCTAAACCTTTTTCATTTCTTAAGCCAAAATCCTTTTACCCACCAAAACCCCTTTTTCATTTTTAACCTTTTATTTTAGTAACAAAGCTCGGTTTTCGCGTGACTTCCCTAAATATATATATATATATATGATGATGATGATGATGAAGTTGGAAATAAACAAACAAAGCTCCTCAAACAAAGGCTTGTTTGAATAAATACTTCATTAAAAATAAAAAGTCACAAAAACAAAATGTTTTACGAAAACCGACGCTTTTTATGCCTTTCGCCCTTTTCTACTAACCACTAACCCAACCACCCACCTTTAACCCAAGCCTAACCCTTCACCCAAAAAGTCCTCTTGATATTTACAAAGGTATAAAGTTAAAAAGGATGAGGATTGATTGCTTGGCAAGCTTATGGTAGGAATAAGTTCTATGCCGCTCTCGAGTGATTCACTAAAAATACACCTTCGGCCGAGTGTGAGTGATTTCCCCCGTGAGGTATGTGAACTTGTATATAAATGGAATTTTAAAGAGGTATGTTATGCCTTAATAAATAATTTATCTTATGAAATGTTTTTAATAAATCATGACGAATAGGATTGTAAATAAATAAAAATAAAACCTAGACGATCTTGGAAAATCCCGACACTCTATGACAAGTCCAAAAACCTTCTCTTCTACCCATTCCATTTGGGAGTGAATAAAGCCACATTATAAAGAGTTTTGCTTGAGGACAAGCAAGAATTCAAGTGTGGGGGTATTTGATGTGCACAAAATACAACATATAAATTACATCAATAATGGCTTAAAGCTAACCCTTTTTTAGTACTAATGTTGGAAAAAGTGTGCTTTTGTCTTCCTTTTGTATTTTCAGGATTAAATGAGCTCAAAATAACAAAAGAAGCAAAAAGACAGCAAAATCCAACATAATTACAAGAAAAGGAACAAAAGTGATATGCCGACCCTCCCGACAGCAGCTGTGACAAACGGCAAAATTCCGGTAATTCCGTACAACTTGAACAACTATTTTAACTATTATTTTTCGCATATTTGACTTACAGTTATGTCTACACAAATATTTTATAAAAAGTTCATCTCATCACTCCCGGCAAAATTCCTAGACTAAC
Organism: Helianthus annuus; assembly: GCF_002127325.2. Classification (NCBI taxonomy): domain Eukaryota; kingdom Viridiplantae; phylum Streptophyta; class Magnoliopsida; order Asterales; family Asteraceae; genus Helianthus; species Helianthus annuus. The sequence continues at coordinate 116,029,333 of NC_035446.2, forward strand.
AATAGGAACGCGAATAAACGATACTTGTCAGCACTAGTCGCGGTACAGTCTGACACAATGAAAACATGACATACAGTTATGTCTACACAAATATTTTATAAAAAGTTTTGTCCAAAAATTTATATGTGCCGTATTATTTACAAAATTCCAATTAAAAACCAAATTGCTCAAGTCCGCAGAAAAATACAGAAATCGTGCGGAAATATACAGCATTCCGCAGAACGAAACCGTAACTATCTGAAAAACCCAAAAATAAATATTATTTGACATAAATAATATAATGAGTAGTAAAAACGACACAAAATCCGCAATTGAATCTTTTTGCGTTAAGTTGCACGGCTCGTTCAGTAAACTGTCAGTCAACAAAGCCGGTACCGGAAACGTGTCAAAAATAATAAAATTTTTAGTCCAAAAAGTTGGATTAAATATTTGGATAATAAAACAAGTACAAAAATAAATTCTTGTTATGTATTTGTCTAAACAAAACACGGTGTCAGTATTTAACCCGGTACAGGACCCGAACCGACTTTTTCACCCGAATTACAAACTAAAAATTTCAGTGAACTAGTTTTAACTAGTGTCACACTACTTTAAAATATGAAGGCTTAAAACCTTGTACATATTTTTATATAAAATGTCAAAGTTCTTAAAATGCTTAAAAGCTTCTAGTTAAAACAAGTTTTTTTTTTTTAAAAAAAAAAATTCAGCAAGTTCTTTTCTTTTTGCTGAATTTTCGTCCAAGTGGGCACCCCACTATTTGTTCTTTTTATTTTTTTTAATTGAATGATTATCTAGATGATGAAGTGGAGTATGTGTTGGCATGGTATTAACATAAGTGTAAGAGTTAGTTATGTGGTGTCATTGTTATAACACTTTTCATAAATCACTTACACACACTACAAATCTTTTACACCTTTTCAAACACACACAAATTCTCTCAAACACCTTCATATCTTCATCAACCTACCAAGAACACCATAGAAAAACCCTTCCATCATATTCATCTTTCTTATAAACCACATGGATTTTCATGGAAATTAAGAAGATATAAAGTATTTGCAAGTTAAATCAAGCTTTTTCATCCATCCAAGAGTCTTCTAACAACAAGATCTTCATCTTCTTTGGATCATAAGCTCTTTTAGATCATCCCTAGCCTAGAGCTAGAAGTGAGCTTCTAACTTTATATTTATTTTTCTTACTTACTTATGTTATGATTATTATTATAACTAGTAAAAACAAAATAATCATAAATAATAGTATGAAAATACAAAGAAGCAAAAATACAAATCATGATATCTATGTTTGTTTATGTTGTGATTAAGGTTTGTTATTTTAAATATTTGATCTTGTTGAGATGATTAAGACATGTATAACTTGTTAGATGATATTCTAAAAATATGATCTAACAAGTATACATAAACATGTTAAAGTTTTTTTTATATATTGGATGATCAAAATCTATGGTGTAATTAAAGTATTTAATGTTTTTAAATAAAAACAAGACTTTTTACAAGAGTATAAAAAGTAACATACAACATGAGATTTTTATAAAAGTTGTAAAAACTAGAAGTAAACTAGGTTTTTGAACTAGTTAACATATGTTGTAAGCAAGTTCAAGACCCTACATGATTTTGAGATCATCTTGATAAGATTATGTTATAAATCTTGTTATAAAGTTTATGTATCTTGTTTATAAAAGTTATGAGTAAATTGTGATGTTGATTTGAAAAGAAAAAGATATGTTTATTAAACATGGCAAAGTGATTAAAACAAAGGTGATATGGCAAAATTTTCTTAAAAACTATATGATATAAAAACTATCATTTTTAGTTAAATCTTTCCAGGATTTACAAAGATATAAAAGAAAACTTTTTATAAAAAGAAAAGATTAGATAATTATATATTTTGAGAAAATGTATATTTGTTCATTTTAACAAGTTATGTGATATGTAGTAATTTGTGTATTAGTTATATATATCAAAGATAAGAACTTGATTAAAATGGTGATAACAAACTCAAAAAGACTTTAGAATTCAAGTCTTACCAAATTTCATATAAATACGCCTTAAAGACATATTACGGACCCTACGAACAATCGGACATAAATTATGGACAAAACGGACGACGAATGAACTTATGGACATCTTACCCATCCGAGGACTTAATATGACATCTAGACGATCTTTCGACACAGACACAAAATTTACGTTACCATTACCAAACTTCAGACATTTTGGAAAACTTATAAAAAGCATTATGTTTTTATTATCTAAAAATTATAATTAGAAAATTTTTATAAAATTATTTTTATAAAAATGAAAGACTTATCTTTTGGGCTAAATATTTATATAAAATGGGCTTATATTTTTTTATTAAATTATATTGGACTTAAACTAAATACTTGGGCTAAGCCCAATAGCAAATAACTCATGGGCCAAGCCCAATACCAAACTTATGGGCCCAAAAGCCCAACACTATTTAAAGCCCAACACTATTTAAACCCAACACTATTTAGGCCCAATGACATAACTTGTAATGAAATACAAGTATACGATTAATTACTACTAAACATGAATTCAAGGGAACTAGATCCGACTATATGACATACCAGATACACGATTACTTACATATATGTATTTGGAAAAATATATATATAACGGTTAAACAAAAAAGACATACAAGTCTTACACATAATTAAGACATAAGACTTGTACTCAAGTTATTTACAAAGACCGAAGTGTCTAACAAAATATAACAACGATTGTAGGTCGCAATACTGTTCAGGACTACCGTACGTGAAATCATATTTACTTCTACTCACTGAAGCGATACTGTGAGTTCATATCCCCTTTTCATTTTAAATGTTTTTCAAGCTTTACAACTATCGGGGAAAATACATGTACAATAAGTATGATAAGTCAAGGAATGAAACACCTTAGATCATGTGCGAAATTAGGGCCATAACTAAAGCACCATTAATCCAGTTTGGACCAAGGAACAAAGGGTTAGATCTAATGGGTTTTGGCGAGCCCCACTCATGGTCATTCATTTACCTAGGAGTGCGTTTGTTGCCCTACGACATGGTGTCGATACAATTAAAATCGTCTAGGGTTGGTTTGCTTCCTAATTCGTCACACATATTAATGTCCTTGCAAAACATTAATGATCACGATTTCATTGACGCTTTTCATACTATATTTGATTCAAATACAAATACATTTTACATTTTTCGGGTGTATCATACATAACTAAACTGCATGAACTCGCTCAACCTTTGTTGATTTTTCTACTTAAACATGTATTTCAGGGAATTGGTGGACCTTGTCAGGGATTCTAATTCGGGAAACAAGTATCAAGACTCCGTGCCATCTTTTGAAGGGTTTATCTATTATACTGCCGCTTTGCGGTGATATAGTGGACAAAGCCTTAGTGTTTAAAATTTTCGTTTTGAATGTATGAAATAATAACAACTTAGTTTCTTTGAATGGTTTGTAAATTATAAACTTAATGTATGTTGCGCATCTTTTGAGCAATTATGGTAATGGCAATGGGGTATGTTTTATTCATTTAGTATGTTTACTTATATCATTATGCAATGAGAACCAACAGATCACACCTCGCGCTTCCGCTACGAGCAGGGTGTGACAGATTGGTATCAGAGCTTTGATTGTAGTGAACCAGGATTCTTTCTCGAGTCTAGTCTACAATCACTAGGAACCTCTCACGAAAAAAAAATTTATACAAGAACGAAAAGTTTTCATTGCATAAACATTTTTCAAGGTCCACTACAAACAAAAATTCATTTCATAAAAACCAAGCAAGGACATTTCCATGGGTGAAGTCTATGAGAGATAGGCGCATTACATTAATAGACTATGTGCCTACAATACATTACATTATCAGTGCTTATACATGATAGACACATTACATTATCAGTTTACACATCATAAACACTTTACACGTTAAGCATATACAAATTCAACTTATGCAAGATAGAAATCCTTGTTAGATAGGATTTCATGTGATTATATATATATATATATGATTTATTTATATATGTGTTGTACAAAATATTTTGCCAAGAACAAAATACCTTTGACTTCAAACTCTATTATTATTCTTTACTCACACGATGAAAATATCGACCTCATGTCTACTACGGAGTTTATGGCGAACATGATTCCCAAGTGAAATCTTAAACTTAATTCCGTAAAATATGGTTGCTTTCTCGCGAATGCTGACATGCCTGACCATGATAATGACGACGAGGCGGAGGTGGTAACCTTGGACAACAACTCCATTAGTGGGACGAGATCCCAGTGACTCATACCAATCAAGGTTGATATACTCTTGTCCCTACAAAGAAGATGAAGTACTCATCTTGAAGGTACCCCTTCAGTTGTTATTGTTACAGATTCTTTGCATTTCTATTTCATTTAACGCAGTGCCGTTCTGTGAGTAATGACAACGAACGTTGACACGTGAGCTATCACGAAGGTCCCTCCGATGTTGAAGGTATATTGACAATAGTGTTTCCTCTCTTACTGATCGGCTGCTTCGTACGAGAGAACGCTAGGGTGACCATGCAATGCAATTTATTATTACGGTGGCCAACGTAATAACAACTTGTAGTGCATGGGAATTCTGGTGGACTCTGCGGGTTAAGCTAAGGATCACTATTCATTCAAAATTCTTAAGTTATTACTTGAGATTCAATTTTTCTTATCTATTAGAACACGAACTGAGGTGGTTAGTATAACACCCTACAATACAATACAATACAATACAATACAGGAAGACGACACTTATTCGTTCACACTCAACATTCGATCTATATCACGATTCAGTTGAGACTAGTCATTTAAACAAACAAAACTTGTTAGCCACTCATGGAGGATTTTCCTCAACATTCTCGAAATTCTTGAACATGGGTTGGTTCCATGGTTTCTATGACACTTTACCCTACTTTACCTTACCTTACCTTACCTTATCATATTCCACCTTATCATATTTATTGGAAATGATACAATAAATTCCGTCGCTTGACATTTGTCTTTTCCCAAGGAAGGGTATGGCATGAAACATGCTGCAACTCCCTCATTGCATTCTATTCGACCTTTTTGGAGATTCTAATAATCTTGCTAGAGCTCGTGAAACTCAAGCACTATTACCATAATTGTCACATGGACATGTAAGACAAAGGATTTTCTCTACTTAGGACGATCGAGGTCCATAGAGTAGGGAAAACATATTATATGGACGAAGACCACTGGTTGGTTTCCCCTCCTCAACGAATTTGTTTTTTTTAGACATATAACCAATACACGCAAGAGGCATTACACCTTTTGGTTTTGGTTATCTACATTATCATTTATTCAAACATGTATGAACAATGTGGTCTTGAGGTTTCCATGACCGATTGATTGCATTCTTCATTCTGGGGCACATGATAGACAATATTTATCCAAATATATGCGTAGATTCTTTTAATAGTGTGTATTAAAATGAAAAAGATCATGGCGCCAAAAGAAACAAATGTTTAAGTCAAAAGTTATGTGTTAAAAACCATTCCTTTTACACAAGACATGGTTTATACATGACATTGTTACGCAAGTCATAATATTCTATTTCAAAACATGATATATTTATACACTACATTTCTATTGGTTATTTATTTAACCATACATCATTCTTTTATATCATCTGATTTTCATATCTATTTTCATATGATTTTATAAAAGAACTCGATCATAACTGGAGCCAATGTTGATGGTTACACTTGATGCTTTCACGGTCTCTCAAGGGTTGTTCCATACTGGGTAACACCCGAATTCAAATACACAGAGTGTTATATTTCGGGTTTAGCCTCGGAGACCCGAAGCATGACCGCATCATCCCTCCCTACCTCGATCACTCAAAAAATAACTCGCCATGAGAGAAATGAAGGCAATCGCTGCCATAAACGATTTTGTCACCAGGATGTATGCTGATAACTTGCCGAAATCCTAAATGCGACAAGTGAGACGTTCATCATGAGGGCAATTGCAAAAGAGCCAAGAGTAGCAGTGTGCTAAAACCGGGCGCAAAAACAAAGACTAGTAAGAATATAATACTTAAGAAGGGATCAAGCTAGTGAATAAGTGTGTGTGTGGTTAGAACTATGAATACTCCACAAAATCCCAATGAAGTCATGAGTACGTACGCTCTACGATCATCATGTATCAATTCTTTTAATACCAACACCGAGCTTAGCTAGTGTCTTTAAATGTTAAGCATATACTCGAATTAGAGTCATGTTGGACACACATTACTATATCAACACACATTACTATATCAAGTTAGCTAATGGGGAATTAGCTGAGACATGTCAAATCATTAAGGGTCACCGGTACGAATCCTATCAATCAACATTTCACATCTATATTATTTGTTACCATTGCCGATTTTTAGCTTTATCTCAACATTTCACATGCATAGTTTCATGGCTAGTGACGGGATTGTCCTAGCTACAATTAGGGATTGGGTTATCCTACATCTAAACATAGGGATTGGGTTATCCTACATCTAAACATAGGGATTGGGTTGTCCTCTACATCTGTACATGGAAGTCCTTACTACATAGAATTCAAAATGTACTTGGCCTAGAGTCAAGTAAGCTAGACGTCTCCTCATTCTATAGAATTGGCAAACGGTAAACTAGCCGAGTCTGGAGCAGAAATTTCATATCGATCTCTTACCCATTGAGTTGGGTATTTTTAACGTAGTGGTTGGCATGGATTGACTACCCTATAATCGAGCCAAAGTCTTCTGTCATGAGAAGATCATTCGCTTACCACTACCGAACGAAGATACACTTGTTATCCATGGAGAGAAGCGCAACACATCATTGCGGACCATAAATTGCATGAAGGCACAAAAGTGCTTACGGAAAGGTTGTATTGCCTTTCTAGCACTTGCTATCGACAAGAAGGCCGATGGGCCTCAGATGACAGATATTCCTGTGTTAAAAGAATTCCCTGAAGTCTTTCCTGAAGACTTGCCAGAACTACCACCATATCGACAAGTCGAGTTTCACATTGACTTGGTAACGGGAGCCACACCCATAGCCAGATCTTCATATCGATTAGCACCTTTTGAACCTTGTAGTTGACCGAATAAGGATGTTGTGAGTTCATAACCCCCACTCTTTACCATTATACATCTTTATAAAGGTTTTGGGAGTGGAAGGACATGAATGTTTTGCAAAAGTGCACAACATTTTGATGAATGAAAATTCATATTTCTAAACCATGTTACAAATGAATTTCTAACTAACTCAAATGTTTTATGAAAGGTTCTAGCTTCTACTCTAAGATAGACTTACGATCGGAGTATCATCAGTTATGAATTCATGAGGAAAGCATACCGAAAACGGCGGAAAGCATACCGAAAACGGCTTTTAAAAGTCATTATAGTTATTACGAGTTTCTCGTTATGCCTTTCGGTTTAACAAAAGCAACAGTGATCTTCATGGATTTAGTGAATCGTGTGTGCAAGTCGTACCTCGACAAATGTCATAGTATTTATTGACGACATATTAATATACTCACGATCGACTGATAAACACGAACAACATTTGAGAACCATTTTGGAGCTACTAAAGAAGGGGAAACTATACGCGAAATTTTCCAAGTGCGAATTTTGGATTCGCGAGGTACAATTTCTCAGGCATGTAGTAAACAAGAAAGGCATTCAAGTAGACTCAACTAAGATTGAAGCAAATGAGAATTGGGAAGTGCCCAAGATTCCAACCAGGGCCCGACATATTTTTTGGATAAAGACAATAAATTCGCCCCAATCGAAAAACAAGAAATAGCATTACAACTTATTCTTAAGATTGGTGCATAGCATTTTACAATTTTATCATTACCCAATGGTACCGATGATTTTGTTGTATACTGTGATGCTTCGCATCAAGGTTTGGGTTGCGTACTCATGCAACGTGAAAAAGTTATCGCGTATGCGTCTCGCCAACTAAAAGTTCACGAAAAGAACTATACCACTCACGACCTTGAATTAGGCGCAGTGGTATTTGCTTTGAAGATATGGCGACATTATCTATATGGTACTCAATGTACTATTTTCACGGATCATAAAAGTCTACAACATATATTCAACCAAAAAGAATTAAATATGCGTCAACGACGTTGGGTTGAATTGTTAAACGATTATGATTGTGAAATCAAGTACCATCCGGGCAAGGCGAATGTAGTAGCTGACGCCTTGAGCCGCAAGGAGCGAGTTAAAACACTAAGAGTCCGAGCATTTGAAATGACAATTCACACAGATATTACCACTCGGATTCATAATGCACAACAAGAAGCGCTCAAGGAAGAGCATATTCAAGCTGAAACACTTCGAGGCATGGAAAAAAAATTAGTGCCAAAAGAATATGGAACTTTATACCTTATGGGTCGAATTTGGGTTCCACTCTTTGGAGGCCTTCAAGATGTTATTTTTGAGGAAGCACATAGGTCTAAATACTCGATTCATCCTGGATCGGATAAAATGTACCAGGATTTGAAAGAGTACTATTGGTGGCCTAACCTCAAAAGTGATATCGCGACTTATGTCGGAAAATGCTTGACTTGCACGAAAGTCAAAGCCGAATATCAGAAACCCTCGGGCTTGCTACGACAACCCGAGATTTTTGTTTGGAAATAGGAACAAATATCGATGGACTTAACTACGAAGTTACCCAGGACCCCAAGAGGTCACGATATGATTTGGGTAATCATCGATAGATTAACAAAGTCCGCACACTTCTTACCGATTCGGGAGAAGGATAGTACAGAGAAACTAGCGGAACCCTATTTCAAGGAAATAGTGGCTCGTCATGGAGTGCCTATTTCAACCATCTTAGACCAAGACGGTCGCTTTGTTTCAAGAATTTGGAAGTCATTCCAACAGGCCTTTAGATCTCGTTTAAATCTAAGTACGACCTTTCACCCACAAACTGACGGCCAGAGCGAACGGACAATCCAAACACTCGAAGATATGCTTCGGGCGTGTGTTATGGATTTAGGCGGAAATTGGGATACTCATTTACCTTTGGTTGAGTTTTCCTACAGTAACAACTACCATACTAGTATACAAGTTGCACCGTTTGAAGCTCTTTATGGTCGAAGGTGTCGCTCTCCGCTATGTTGGGCGGAAACAGGCGATAGACAATTAATTGGTCCGGAACTAGTCCAAGAGACTACGGATAAAAATTTTTAGATCCGAGATCGTATAAAGACGGCTCGTGATCGACAAAAGGGTTACGCAGACAAGAGGCGGAAGCCATTATATTTCGAGGTCAGAGACAAAGTCTTGTTGAAAGTCTCGTCTTGGAAAGGCGTAGCGAGGTTCGGTTGGCGTGGAAAGCTAAACCCACGTTACATTGGACCATTTGAAATCTTAGAAAAGATTGGCACTATTGCCTACAAGTTGAAGTTACCAGATGAACTTAGCAGTGTGCACCACACGTTTCATGTGTCGAATCTTAGAAAGAGTCGAACACAAGATACCGTTATCATCCCTGCGGATGAAATTCACATTGACGACAAACTCCAATTCACCGAAGAACCTGTTGAGGTCACGGACTGGAAGGTTCAGAAAACACGAAGAAGTCGTATCAAGTTGGTAAAAGTTCGTTGGAACTCTTGTTACGGACCTGAGTATACTTGGGAACGTGAAGACCAAATGAAAGCAAAATATCCTCACCTGTTTCCGAAGACTCCTACAAATAACCACAAAGCTCGAATTTCGAGACAAAATTCTAAATAACAAGGGGAGAATGTGACAAACGGCAAAATTCCGGTAATTCCGTATAACTTGAACAACTATTTTAACTATTATTTTTCGCATATTTGACTTAATTCTAATTAATTAAAGTCTTGAGAGTCAAGGAATTACAAAAATCATAGTGAATTATGATAATGAATCCGAAGCGATTAGAAACAATATCCTAGACTAACAATAGGAACGCGAATAAACGATACTTGTCAGCACTAGTCGCGGTACAGTCTGACACAATGAAAACATGACATACAGTTATGTCTACACAAATATTTTATAAAAAGTTTTGTCCAAAAATTTATATGTGCTGTATTATTTACAAAATTCCAATTAAAAACCAAATTGTTCAAGTCCGCAGAAAAATACAGAAATCGTGCGGAAATATACAGCATTCCGCAGAACGAAACCGTAACTATCTGAAAAACCCAAAAATAAATATTATTTGACATAAATAATATAATGAGTAGTAAAAACGACACAAAATCCGCAATTGAATCTTTTTGCGTTAAGTTGCACGGCTCGTTCAATAAACTGTCAGTCAACAAAGCCGGTACCGGAAACGTGTCAAAAATAATAAAATTTTTAGTCCAAAAAGTTGGATTAAATATTTGGATAATAAAACAAGTACAAAAATAAATTTTTGTTATGTATTTGTCTAAACAAAACACGGTGTCAGTATTTAACCCGGTACAGGACCCGAACCGACTTTTTCACCCGAATTACAAACTAAAAATTTCAGTGAACTAGTTTTAACTAGTGTCACACTACTTTAAAATATGAAGGCTTAAAACCTTGTACATATTTTTATATAAAATGTCAAAGTTCTTAAAATGCTTAAAAGCTTCTAGTTAAAACAAGTTTTTTTTTTTTTTTTAAATTCAGCAAGTTCTTTTCTTTTTGCTGAATTTTCGTCCAAGTGGGCACCCCACTATTTGTTCTTTTTATTTTTTTAATTGAATGATTATCTAGATGATGAAGTGGAGTATGTGTTGGCATGGTATTAACATAAGTGTAAGAGTTAGTTATGTGGTGTCATTGTTATAACACTTTTCATAAATCACTTACACACACTACAAATCTTTTACACCTTTTCAAACACACACAAATTCTCTCAAACACCTTCATATCTTCATCAACCTACCAAGAACACCATAGAAAAACCCTTCCATCATATTCATCTTTCTTATAAACCACATGGATTTTCATGGAAATTAAGAAGATATAAAGTATTTGCAAGTTAAATCAAGCCTTTTCATCCATCCAAGAGTCTTCTAACAACAAGATCTTCATCTTCTTTGGATCATAAGCTCTTTTAGATCATCCCTAGCCTAGAGCTAGAAGTGAGCTTCTAACTTTATATTTATTTTTCTTACTTATGTTATGATTATTATTATAACTAGTAAAAACAAAATAATCATAAATAATAGTATGAAAATACAAAGAAGCAAAAATACAAATCATGATATCTATGTTTGTTTATGTTGTGATTAAGGTTTGTTATTTTAAATATTTGATCTTGTTGAGATGATTAAGACATGTATAACTTGTTAGATGATATTCTAAAAATATGATCTAACAAGTATACATAAACATGTTAAAGTTTTTTTTATATATTGGATGATCAAAATCTGTGGTGTAATTAAAGTATTTAATGTTTTTAAATAAAAACAAGACTTTTTACAAGAGTATAAAAAGTAACATACAACATGAGATTTTTATAAAAGTTGTAAAAACTAGAAGTAAACTAGGTTTTTGAACTAGTTAACATATGTTGTAAGCAAGTTCAAGACCCTACATGATTTTGAGATCATCTTGATAAGATTATGTTATAAATCTTGTTATAAAGTTTATGTATCTTGTTTATAAAAGTTATGAGTAAATTGTGATGTTGATTTGAAAAGAAAAAGATATGTTTATTAAACATGGCAAAGTGATTAAAACAAAGGTGATATGGCAAAATTTTCTTAAAAACTATATGATATAAAAACTATCATTTTTAGTTAAATCTTTCCAGGATTTACAAAGATATAAAAGAAAACTTTTTATAAAAAGAAAAGATTAGATAATTATATATTTTGAGAAAATATATATTTGTTCATTTTAACAAGTTATGTGATATGTAGTAATTTGTGTATTAGTTATATATATCAAAGATAAGAACTTGATTAAAATGGTGATAACAAACTCAAAAAGACTTTAGAATTCAAGTCTTACCAAATTTCATATAAATACGCCTTAAAGACATATTACGGACATTACGAACGATCGGACATAAATTATGGACAAAACGGACGACGAACGAACTTATGGACATCTTACCCATCTGAGGACTTAATACGACATCTAGACGATCTTTCGACACAAACACAAAATTTACGTTACCATTACCAAACTTCAGACATTTTGGAAAACTTATAAAAAGCATTATGTTTTTATTATCTAAAAAGTATAATTAGAAATTTTTTATAAAATTATTTTTATTAAAATGAAAGACTTATCTTTTGGGCTAAATATTTATATAAAATGGGCTTATATTTTTTTATTAAATTATATTGGGCTTAAACTAAATACTTGGGCTAAGCCCAATAGCAAATAACTCATGGGCCAAGCCCAATACCAAACTTATGGGCCCAAAAGCCCAACACTATTTAAAGCCCAACACTATTTAAACCCAACACTATTTAGGCCCAATGACATAACTTGTAATGAAATACAAGTATACGATTAATTACTACTAAACATGAATTCAAGGGAACTAGATCCGACTATATGACATACCAGATACACGATTACTTACATATATGTATTTGGAAAAAAATATATATATAACGGTTAAACAAAAAAGACATACAAGTCTTACACATAATTAAGACATAAGACTTGTACTCAAGTTATTTACAAAGACCGAAGTGTCTAACAAAATATAACAACGATTGTAGGTCGCAATACTGTTCAGGACTACCGTACGTGAAATCATATTTACTTCTACTCACTGAAGCGATACTGTGAGTTCATATCCCCTTTTCATTTTAAATGTTTTTCAAGCTTTACAACTATCGGGGAAAATACATGTACAATAAGTATGATAAGTCAAGGAATGAAACACCTTAGATCATGTGTGAAATTAGGGCCATACCTAAAGCACCATTAATCCAGTTTGGACCAAGGAACAAAGGGTTAGATCTAATGGGTTTTGGCGAGCCCCACTCATGGTCATTCATTTACCTAGGAGTGCGTTTGTTTCCCTACGACATGGTGTCGATACAATTAAAATCGTCTAGGGTTGGTTTGCTTCCTAATTCGTCACACATATTAATGTCCTTGCAAAACATTAATGATCACGATTTCATTGACGCTTTTCATACTATATTTGATTCAAATACAAATACATTTTACATTTTTCGGGTGTATCATACATAACTAAACTGCATGAACTCGCTCAACCTTTGTTGATTTTTCTACTTAAACATGTATTTCAGGGAATTAGTGGACCTTGTCAGGGATTCTAATTCGGGAAACAAGTATCAAGACTCCGTGCCATCTTTTGAAGGGTTTATCTATTATACTGCCGCTTTGCGGTGATATAGTGGATAAAGACTTAGTGTTTAAAATTTTCGTTTTGAATGTATGAAATAATAACAACTTAGTTTCTTTGAATGGTTTGTAAATTATAAACTTAATGTATGTTGCGCATCTTTTGAGCAATTATGGTAATGGCAATGGAGTATGTTTTATTCATTTAGTATGTTTACTTATATCATTATGCAATGATAACCAACAGATCACACCTCGCGCTTCCGCTACGAGCAGGGTGTGACAGCAGCTTCCCAAGCAAAACAAAGAAATCAGAAGACTGAACACGCCCCGTGCTCAGCGAGCACGGGGCCGTGCAAAAGAAGCAGCAGAAAAGACAAACCTATAGAAGCTTCTACTGCCCACCACGGGGCCGTGCCCAGCGGACACGGTGGCGTGGTCAGAATGTTGCAGGCGCATTTATAGTAATTGCGAATTACAATTAATGAAGAGAGAGAGAGAGTGTCAGATGGACACGGGGCCGTGCCCAGCGGGCACGGGGCTGTGCCCAGGCTTCTGTTCAGCCTATAAATAAGAGTGCTTGGAGCCATTTTGATGTAGTGCGTGGTACGATATTGAAGATCAAACACGTTGTTTCTGCGAATACCCGTGTAGTTCTTCCCCAACCCCAAAATTCAACCCAAAGGGCACAGAATTTGAAGTGAAAATCAGTTTTCTCAAAATTTAAGTCTGATTGTTCAAATGACTAGGGCAATACATAAATAGAGACAGAAATTCGAAATGGGCCTAAAAAAGACAACGGGCCAAACACAAGCCCAAAAACAAAATGCCCAAAATACTTGAAAAAACATAAAAATGGAAAAAACTAATAGAAATAAGCGTTTTTTCGGCATGGAAGATGACCCAAGCGGTTTGCAGCAAGATAGAGCTCGTTCTCCCGTTCGTTTCGCCTGGTCACACGCCCAAAACGGACCCCCGTAGCCCAAGTTAGAGCCATTTTAGTGAAGCCCCTTTTGTTACGCGATCTTGGGCCTCCAAATACAAGATGGCCCGCTCTTCCACACTTGGACCCGCATCATTCCCTCCTGGGTAGACAAAATTCGACCTCGAATCCGCAGCAACCTCATCATCAGACGAATCCCCATGAAAAGGCAGCAAATGTTTGACATTGAAAACATCGGAACAACGAATGTGGCTTGGTAACTTCAGACGATAGGCATTAGAATTTATCTTCTGCACAATCTCAACTGGCCCAATCTTCTTGGCTGACAATTTATTATACTCCCCCACTGAAAAACGATCCTTGGTCAAAATGGCCCAAACAAAGTCACCCTCTTCAAAATCAACTTGCCTACGCTTTTGGTCTGCAGCTTGCTTGTACTTTGAGTTAGCGTTGGCCAAGTTATCCTGCACAGCTTTATGAACATCATGTAACCCAACCACAAAATCTTGCACCTTCTTGGGAACAGAACCTGGGGTAGGAAGTGACATCAAATCAAGAGGACCCCGAGGCTTAGCAGAATAGACCACCTCAAACGGACTAAACCCAGTACTTCTATTAACAGCATGATTATGAGCAAACTCAGCTTGACAAAGCTTTTGATCCCACGACTTCACATGATCACCCACAAGACACCGTAAAAGATTACCAAGTGATCGATTAACAACCTCTGTCTGCCCATCAGTTTGTGGGTGGTAAGCACTGCTAAAATTGAGCTGAGTGTTCACCATCTTCCATAAACTGCGCCAAAAGTGACTCAAGAAACGAGTATCCCGATCAGAAACTATAGAGGATGGCAAACCATGCAAACGATAGATATCTCGAAAGAACAACTGAGCCACATTAACTGCATCTGTTGTCTTCTTGCAAGGAATAAAGTGCACCATTTTAGAAAACTGGTCCACCACTACAAAGATCGAATCATTACCACGCTGAGTACGGGGTAACCCCAACACATAGCTATGCCTTTTGAAACTTGACAGATCCTGCAACGTCTAACAAACCGGTCAACATCCCTCCGCATAGTAGGCCAAAAATAAGAAGACTGCACCAATCGTAAAGTACGGTCTCTACCCACATGCCCTTCACCATGCAGTTCTTTAATTTTTTGAAGGCGGAGGCTGGAATTAGGAATACATAATTGATTTTCCTTAAAAAGAAAACTGTCATGCATAAGAAAATCTGTCCTCTTCCCAAACTGCACATCCTACAAAATGACAGAAAAATATGGATCTGTTGAAAACTGTTCCATGAGATTGTCTAGCCCGGGTACAACAACTCTCATAGAAACAAGCAGGCTACTCCTTCTGCTCAAGGCATCTGCCACACGATTCGAAATCCCAGACTTATGCTTCACAACAAAAGTAAACTTTTCCAAGAAAACCATCCACCGGGCATGTTTATGTGACACTTTATCTTGACTGCGGATATGCCTCAATGAATCATGGTCTGTAAATAAAACAAACTCCTTGTGAAACAGATAATGACGCCAATGTTTCACAGCCTGGACTACTGCATAAAATTCAAGATCATAAGTGTTATAACGCAACTTTGGCCCAGTCAACTTCTCACTGAAATAGGACACTGGACGCCCCCCTTGACTTAGGACTGCCCCAATACCACCCCACGAGGCATCTGTGTGCAGCTCAAAAACCCGAGAAAAATCTGGCAAAATTAGAATTGGTGCTGATGTAAGCTTTTCCTTGATTAACTGAAAAGCTGATTCTGCCTCCTCAGTCCATATAAAGGTCTTTCCCTTCATGCAGTCAGTCACGGGCGCCATAAGGGAACTGAAATTTCGAATGAACCGTCTATAAAATGAAGCAAGACCATGGAAGCTACGTACTTCAGTTATTGTAGTGGGGGTTGGCCACTGCTTAACAGCCGCTACCTTTGATTCATCCACCTGTATTCCGTCACCAGAAACAACATACCCCAAAAACAGGACCTTAGGGACCATAAAGACACACTTCTTTTTGGCTGCATACAGGTTATCCCTTCGGAGCAAGGTCAAAACATGCCGTACATGCTTTACATGCTCATCAAAATTAGGGCTATAAATAAGAACATCATCAAAATAAACCACCACAAACTTGCCAATAAAGGGCCTAAACAACTGGTTCATGACCCGCATAAACGTACTAGGGGCATTGGACAAGCCAAAAGGCATCACTAACCATTCATACAACCCCTCACGAGTCTTGAAGGCGGTTTTCCACTCATCCCCAGGCCTGAGTCGGATCTGGTAATACCCACTCTTCAAGTCTAGTTTCGTGAAAATAGTGGCACCGCTAATTTGATCAAGCAAATCATCAAGTCGAGGAATAGGAAACCTGTACCTCACAGTGATCTTGTTGACTGCACGACTGCCAACACACATACGCCATGTCCCATCCTTCTTTGGAGTCAACAGAGCAGGAACAGCACACGGACTCATGCTTTCCCGAACATACCCTTTAGAAATTAAATCTTCAACCTGCCGACGTAATTCGTCATGCTCATTTGGACTCATTCTGTAATGGGGCTTATTGGGTAGCTGGGACCCCGGTTCCAAATCAATGTGATGTTGGATGTCTCGTAGGGGTGGCAACCCGGCAGGTAAATCATCTGGGAAAACATCAACAAACTCCTCGAATAACGGGACCATACATTCAGGAATGTCGATTTCCTCGGCCACAGGCTTCCCAATCAAAATAAAAACATTGTCTGCTTCCTCCAACTCATCTTGAAACTGACTAATGGTAAACAGAGTACCCGACTGTTTCGTGGCTAACTGCTTAGGCTTGCTAGGAACAAGAGTGATCTTCACACCACCAAACAGAAAACTATAAGTATTGGACCGCCCTTTTATGTTATATATTACGCTCGTACTCCCAAGGTCTGCCCAACAATAAGTGACACGCGTCCATAGGGACCACATCACACACGACATCATCCTTGTACGTGGACCCAATGGAAATTGAAACAAGTGCCCTTTTGGATACCGTCATTTCACCTCCCTTTTTAAGCCATTGAAGCTTGTACGGTTTCGGGTGACTCTCTTTCTTCAAGGCCAAATTTTGAACTGCCTCTTCAGAAATCAGATTGTCACAACTCCCTGAATCAATGACAAACGTGCAAACCTTCCCCAAAATGGTACATGTTGAATGGAAGATGTTGTGATTCAGCCAGTCATCCCCATCTGCCTTTGGTGTGTAGCAAGAGCACCTGACCACCAAGTTCACCCCAACATCACCGGTCACAACCTCTTCTTCGTACTCAGTTTCTTCATCATACACTGGGTTATTTTCATATTCCTCATACTGTTCATCCTCAGACTCAGCAAACAAGTGTCTTTTACCGGCCCTCTTACACTCAGCTTGACGATGGCCCGTCTCACCACAATTGAAACATCTCGGACCACTACTACTAGCCCCCTTAGAAGTAGGCCCGGTATTGCTACCCCCCGGCTTCTGCTAACTAGGCCCGCCACGAGGTGCCCCACTGCCTGACCCAACGTTTCCCCCAGCAGGGGTAAATGAACCGCCCACCCGACGGTTTTGCTTCTCAAAGGCCAACGCCCGTTGGTGTGCCTCAGGAATGGTTAACGGATCAAAAAGATTCACGGACTCCATGATTTGAACCCTTAGACCCCCAATATACCGAGAAACAAGTTGCTCCTCTGGTTCTTGAATATCATTCCTCGCAATCAACTGGTAAAATTCTGTGGTATAATCATCAACCGATTTAGCCCCCTGTTTCAAATTCTGCAGACGCTGGTACATCAACCTTTGAAAATTATGAGGCAAAAAGTTGGACCGCAAGCACTTTTTCATCTTGGCCCACGTCATGATCCTTGACTTCCCGAGTCTATTCCGTATTAATTTCAATTGTTGCCACCACGCAGAGGCCCTACCACGTAACCTGGTAGCGATCAAGGCCACCCGCTTGTTTTCAGGCACCTCCTTGTACTCGAACACCTCCTCTACGGTAGCCAACCAATCGATGAACCCCTCCGGATTCAAACTAGACCCATCAAATTCCGGAATATCAACTCTTATCCCAGAATCCCAACGCCTGTTACCCCCTCCACGTTCACCCCTTGGTTGCCCCTCCCGTTCGTCTTCGGAAGTCGAATCATCACCAAATGGGTTACTAAGTTCAGAACCATACCCGTCATTGGGTCTCTGCCTCCTACGATTGATCAGGTCGGCCATCCGGACAGTCAACTGATCGACCACTTGATCCAACCGCTCATCCACTCTCGCCATAAGTCGCTGCTCCAACTCTCGTTCATACACTTCATCGAGAGGCCTGTTGTTGTTTCTCCTCGGAGGCATTTTGAGCCAGGAATTCGGCTCTGATACCAACTGATGTAGTGCGTGGTACGATATTGAATATCAAACACGTTGATTCTGCGAATACCCGTGTAGTTCTTCCCCAACCCCAAAATTCAACCCAAAGGGCACATAATTTGAAGTGAAAATCAGTTTTCTCAAAATTCAAGTCTGATTGTTCAAATGACTAGGGCAATACATAAATAGAGACAGAAATTCGAAATGGGCCTAAAAAAGACAACGGGCCAAACACAAGCCCAAAAACAAAATGCCCAAAATACTTGAAAAAACATAAAAATGGAAAAAACTAATAGAAATAAGCGTTTTTCGGCCTGGACGATGACCCAAACCGCCATAGGCGGTTTGCAGCAAGATAGAGCTCGTTCTCCCGTTCGTTCGCCTGGTCACACGCCCAAAACAGACCCCCGTAGCCCAAGTTAGAGCCATTTTAGTGAAGCCCCTTTTGTTACGCGATCTTGGGCCTCCAAATACAAGATGGCCCGCTCTTCCACACTTGGGCCCGCATCACATTTCAACTCATCCCTTGGCACACCACCTCTCTCACACTTCACCCACCACCCATCACCATCACAACACCATCATCCACCACCATCATCCATTGTCCATCATAGAGTGTGTGAGTCGTCTCGGGATCCAAGATTGATCGTAAGAGTTCTTGACAATCAAAGGCCTTGTTTGCCTAAGTCTCTTACATCACTTGGTGAAGACAAGTGTTTAGTGTAATACTTTTTATTTTTAATCTTTTGCACTTTTTAATTGGTTTTGTATTAATGACTTTAATTACTAGTTTCTTATGTTGAAGGTGATTCTTCCTTATCGTTTGTCCGTGGTGTCTTGGCATTATTTTACTGTCTATATAAAATAAAAGATTTTCACCATTCCTATCTCCACGGTCTATATGGAGATATGTTGGCTACCTGGTCGGGGGTTAAGGGAATGGTTTGGTAAGAGTCTTGCCATTGTTCAGTGTATAGATCCTGCAAAGGACCTGGGTCAAATTTAGTAGGACCTCCTTCAATACCCAAGGGTATTGGATGGCGGGGGTCCAAACTCTTTGACCCCCTCATAAGTTAAACTACTATTAAAACTTTAACCCAGCTACTTAGGACTGTATCCCTGCTGACTCAGACTACTTAGCTGAGGGTAACGTCACCTTCAAAAGAGGGGCCTACCACATTATGCATTAATAACTTAATTAATTATCTTTCAATAATCCGACCATTTAGGATTGTATCCTTGCTGACTCAAACTACTGGGTTGAGGGTAACGTCACCTTCAAAAGATGGGCCTACTACAATAACTAAGATAATCTTTTAAACAAGTGCAAAAGTGCGGAAATAATCAAAGGTTACACTAACACACGAGTCGGATCTAAGTGATTCATCTTGTCTATCTGTTTTTATTTTTATTTTCATTTTGATTTGATTAGACGTTGAGGATAAACCGATACTAAAAGCTCTTGTGTCCTTGGATGACCTCAGTATCTTACCAACACTATAGTACGTCCATGATGGGTGCACTTGCCCATATGTGTGTTTAGTGTTAGTAAATATCGTGTTTTATAAATTTAAAACTTGGCTAAAAGTGTAAAAAGGGCTTAAAATATATACCTAAAACATATATACACTAACACGCATCAGTTGCCAACATTTAGGGTGTTTGTCTTTTCATTATAATTTTCAACCAACCAGTACGCAAGCATTGTGGGTACGATGTCTATTTTCAAGCTTAGTGTAGCACCAAAACCCATTTGGTGTACTGTCTTTCTTTGGTTTTCGTTTAGATTCATAAACAAACCAGTCAATTTTTTAGGTTTTACTCTTGACAAGATCCTAGCCCCACTGAACTCATGGTAT
Organism: Helianthus annuus; assembly: GCF_002127325.2. Classification (NCBI taxonomy): domain Eukaryota; kingdom Viridiplantae; phylum Streptophyta; class Magnoliopsida; order Asterales; family Asteraceae; genus Helianthus; species Helianthus annuus. Next base: position 116,049,879 of record NC_035446.2, read on the forward strand.
GGTTCTTCCTCAACCTCCACATTCTGACTTAATGCCTTTCTCTTTTTGGCGTTTTGGGCCTTTCCAGTATGCACATTTATTCTCAATCTTAACCTCTCTTCGCCTATAAAATATGATTTCATGGCGTTTTATTTTATGTCATTTTAATAGTATAATTTAACATAACTATGATACATTTATGGCGTTTTATAAATCAATGATTATAGATGTTGAACAACTCAATAACAGTTAAATGGCGTTTATAACAGAATCCATACATTTTTTGGCGTTTAGTAACAAAGCTATTACAGGATTCATGTGTTGTGGCCTTTAGTAACAAACGATACATATTTTGGCGTTTTGGCAACAAAGTATGAAAGTGTGTTTTTACATCACGAAAAGTAACATTTGTGTACCATTTCCTCTTGTTGTCTTCTTTCGTTGCTCGTTCGTTTTTTAGCGTTTTGGAGCAGATGACTCTTCCCCTTCCCCCTTGTAGAAACTGCAAATTTTTTTTTTTAAATTAGAACGCCAAAGCAGCATAAACTAGCCCAATGTAAATCAAAGTTAACTCACTATGTTTTTTTCCTCTGGATCTGGTTTGATCTTTCGACGCCATAGTTTTTGTTGTTTCGCGTTTTATGTTGGTTTTGGGAGCTTTTTCTAGGAAGTATATATGTTTCAGTCAGGCTTTGATGTGTTTTGTATATGGACATTTACCTTTTTGCCCTTATGGAAGCGCGCCACACTAATAAAAGTGATGTTATTTACGAAAATGCCACCGCGTCATGTAGTCCATAGATTGTTTTGATCTGACGGTTCCTAATCGTTCTCACCGTTCTTACACTTTTAGTCGTTCTCTCTAAATCCTGGCCCTATATATATATATATATATATATATATATAGGGTGGGGTTCTAGAGTGAACACTAGTGTATTTGCGAACTGAGTGAACAAATCCTGGCCATTGATCTACACACGTGTATGGCCAGGATTAGTTCACTCAGTTCGCAAGCTACACTAGTGTTCACTCTTGAACCTAATCCGATATATATATATATAGGCTAATTATAATGAGAAAACCCACTCCAGATGAGAAAACCCAAGAAACCTAATTATGTGGACAATAAGCCTCCACGTGTTTCTTGAAAAAGATAACTTGAAGGGTAAATTTGGAAATTTACCATCAACCACCAATTAATGTAACAAATTCAAATTTTTTTCATCTGACACCTTATGTATAGTACGTTGAGTAATGAATTCAATCTACTCCATAAAGCAATATGTTACCTCCATCATCATCATTTTTGAGAAACTTTATCTCTCTCATCTCAACCAAATTTACATCAAGATTCATAAGAAGGCTTTTCTTCCAGATTAAAAAAACACCCAGCACCAACAAAAGCTCATTCAAGGTTAAAAAGAATACCCACCACCACCACCACCAACGCAACGGTGGTTACCAGATCCAGTGCGTGAGAGTTATGATCCAGCAATGTTTAATAGATCTAGTGGTGTTTTCAAGATCCGATGGTGGTAAACAAATCTGGTAGCTTGTTCATTTGTATTATTCATATTTTTAAACATGGTTATAAGAATATCTTTATCTTTTTGTGTTTTGGAGAGCAACAATTTTTTAGTAACCAAGTCCAAAATATGTTCCGAATCCAAAAGATGATCCAGATCCAAAAGATGCTCCGGAAAGATGCTACCACTTCCAAAAGATGGTCCAGATCCGGTTAAAGATGTTCAATGTGTGAAGATGATGTTTCAGATGACGGTTCGATGTTGAAGATGATGTTTCAGATGACGGTTCGATGTTGAAGATGATCCAAAAAATGTTCGATATTGAACATGATGTTCCAGATCTAAAAGATCCACTAGATCCATAAGTATGTTTATTTTCAGTTTTTTTTTTCAGATTTGTAATTTTTTGTGTTTTGTAGATCTTCATTTTTTTGTGTTTTGTAGATCTGCAACTTTTTTTTATTTGGTGTTTATGGTGTTTATCCTTTTAGATTAGCTGGGTGTCAATAGCTAGAAACATACTTGATTTTGATTATTTGAAGTTATGAATCTTCAAGATCTGGTTTTTTTTTATTGTAACACTATGTAACAGGGTATTGAAATGTGACAATCAAAGCAACAATGGCGGTTACCTTTTTTTGTGTTTACAGAAAATAAAGTGCATTGTTACACTTTTTTAGATTATTGTAAAAATGTATATTATCATTTTTATGTAACATTTTATGTCAAATGTATGTTTAAAATTTTAATTTTGTATCATTTTCCTGGTTGACTTATTTTGATGTTTATTGTAGATTCAAATGGCACGAAAAGAAAAGCAAAGTAGATCTGGTTATTGTTTATTTTGGTGTTTATGGTGTTTATGTTTTTTAGATTAGCTGGGTGTTAATAGCTAGAAACATACCTGATTTTGATTATTTGAAGTTATGAATCTCCAAGATCTGGTCTTTTTTATTGTAACATTATGTAACAGAGTGTTGAAATGTAACACTCAAAGCAAGAAAGTCAGTTACATTTTTTTTTTGTGAGAAAATAAAATGCATTGTTACACTTTTTCAGATTATTGTAAAAATGTATGTTAACATTTTTATGTAACATTTTATGTCAAATATATGTTTAAAATTTTAATTTTATATCTTTTTGGGTCTGGAGCATCTTTCCCACTCACCAAAAATCAGAGCACTTTTGGATCTGGTAGTTTCAATGGATGATCGAATACATTTTTTGTCATTCTTAAAAAAATGTATATAAATCTATTTCATAATACCTTTTTAGTTTGACAAGACATTTAAGTGGAAGAACAAGAAGACACCAAATCGTTGTATATGATTTGTTGAAGTGTGTTTGAATTTAAAAAAGAAAGAGAGAGATTTGGTACTTGTTTTGAAGAGTTGCATAGGGATAATGAAAGAGAAAGAGAGATCTGGTAAATGTTTTCATTCCAATATTACCCCTCTATGTAATTTAGGCTATTATTAAAATAAAAGTAATATCAGACATAAAGCTAAAATGATCACAACCCTTGATCACTTAAATCAATGGTAGATGTTGAGTTTCTTGGGTTTTCTCAACTCAAGTGGGTTTTCGATTTATCCTTGCCCTATATATATATATATATATATATATATATATATATATATATATATATATATATATATATATATATTACATGTAAGTAATTTTGGCTTTAAGATTGTTGACATTGATGTTTATGATCTCTAATTATGTATAAACAGAGATGTTATAAGAATTATAGGATCTAAAACATCTTTTTTGTTTTTGTTTTTGTTTTTGTTTTTTTTTTTTTTTTACATAAATGGCCTCAATTTTGTTATTTGCTTTGGACTTGTAATATTTTGAGTTAACCCTGGATACATATCCAAATAAATGAACGTTAACTTGTTCTTGTACTTCTTGCATTATGTATGATTGTCTATTGAACTCTTCATTTTATACATAAAGAATTAGAGTCAGGGGTTTTTCTGTAAACAAACTTTAACACCAGCTAAGATAAAACTACAAAAGTATGACTTGTATATATTCCACTCTTTTTTTCATAACTTAACAATAACTTTGTTATAGGTAATATTTTATTAAATATGGTTGTTGTATAATAACAAAAAAGATATGTTTTATACAAAGAAAAAAAAATATGTAAACCCTATGAAAAATATCTCAACCCAATAATATAAATTAAATATTGATGTTGTACGTGTATGATGAGGAGGTTGGTGTGAATTGAATGCGGTGGGTGAGCAGTGGTACGAGGAGTGGTACCAAAATAATTTATTTTTTTATTTTTTATTTTTTTGAACGACGAAACTTTTATATAAAATATAGAAAAAGGTACCAAAATAATTGAGAAGCGAGTGAGGGAGTCACCGGGTGCAGGACACGGTCAAAGGCGTAACTTTTGCACCGTTGGGTTGTGTCGGCCATGCAACCCAATTTAACGTTAGAGGTTTGGGTGGTCGAACAGTGGTTTAATCATTGAATGCCTACTTGGTGACCCGTCGCTATCACCGCTATCATGTCTTATCTCCTTACCGTGTACTCTACTTATCCCCAAACAAAATAAAAGCATCTTATTTATCAACCTTTTTTTTGTTGTTAAAAAAATAACACATTTATAACACAAGTTGGAACATATATATTTAAAGAATAAAAACCAATTTAACTTTTGTTAGATATTTTAGTGTAATTTGATTGACTTGTTCACCAAAGTGTTTCGATGATATACGTCAAGCAAGTTAGTAGAGTGCAGAGTGCATGTTTGGTTGAGTTTATTATGATCTACGTATTTAAAAACCTAATTGGTTCTTAGGGGCGAAACCCCTAAGCAATGGAGGTTACAGTGGGTTAATGCCCCCTTAGCATGGGTCTGGGGCAGCAGGATCCAAGGGGCAGAGTCCCTGGCTGATTCATGAAATATATCTCTCTGGTTCACGTAATATACACACATATTCATACTTTGTTTATTGCATATCGAAATTTGAGTTTTACTCGGTTGAAAAGTTTTGACGGAACAATTGAATTATTTCAATCTGAAAGTGACACTACGACTCTCAGATTTATCCAAGTGTTCATTTACGAAATTCCCCAACAAATTGTTGATAGCATTTCATTAAGATTGTTTTAAATGTGATATTAGATGATGTTTTAACTGTCTATTTAAAGTGGGTCAAACTCCCAAGAAAATAAGTGACAACTAGTAGAATATTTAAAGAGAAACTCAAGACTTAATTCATTTCATTCATCTAATCTAACTTATAATAAAAGACTCCAAATAATGACACATGACATTCTCTCCTTCAACCTCATAAATTTTATTTATATTTTTTTAATAAATTTCTTTTAATATTAATATTAATTAATAACCAATATATAGATATCACTTATTTTTATCCTTATATTTATCTAAAATTAATAAATAACTTCAATTTTGCAATTAGACCCTTTGTTTTTTTGTTTTACTTTTAACCCAAAGTTTTTCATCTTTTGCAATTTAATTCCAACTCTTTTTTATTTTCAATTTTGGTCCACCATACTTTTCATATTTCCCAAGTTTTTCGTTTCGTTCTAATTTTTTTGAGTTAACACACCGCAACGTGCATGTGGGGTTCAACATTTTTTCGTATATTTTTTCCTGTTTGATTGGCCCGTCGCATATACACATTGAACAACTCCTTTTTGGTGTATGGGTTCAGCATTGAGTTGAGCTATTCTAAAGCCAAATAAGTGTTCCTTAAACTTTTATTTTCTAACCCTTGTAAGGTTGATTTGTTATATCGACTTTTACATACAAAAACTTTTAATATTTGGATTTTATTTTCTAAGAGTTCATTTCAAATAATCATCAACACTACAATTGTTAAAACAAATACCTAGCAATAAACAATTAAATTTGGGTGTCGAGTTAACATAACTTGCGTATTAGAATATTTCTTGTACGGATATCATATAGCTTGCAGGCATACAGTCTATGTTTTCATTGAAGGATTCAATTTGAGGAATCCTTGAACTACTAAGACTATTTGTAGTTGACTCCAGATTTGTGGAGATGTATGATTATCGACGAAATTAAATACTCGCTTATGCCCAATGCCTCTTACCATAGTCATGAGAGAGACCTTCACGCCTCCATTACGCCCTCTTGGAGTGGTGTTTAACACCTAAGCCAGTAGACATGGTTGGGGCATTAAATGGTTGCAGATGGTCTAAGTTTCTCTGTGACCATGGTAGCGGAAGTGTATTTGGTGACTAGAGGTTGGTGTCTTACACAAATGAAATTTTGTTATACAATGTGCATTGACATAATTTTTATATCATGACCATCAATTGAACATTTGTATAATCTTAATATATTGAGTATATAAAAGTTAATCTTACAAATATTGAATAGCTATATATTAATTGAGTATATAAAAGTTAATCTTACAAATATTGAATAGCTAATTAGAAGTTAGGCGCCTTCTTATTTGGTGAACATTGGAAGTATATTTGATTTCGGTGATCATATTACTTGTTAAACTCGTTGTTCATTTAAATTTACTGATTTTCTTATCATTTGGGCACGTGGTGGGAAATTAACTCTTCAGGCAAGCCCAATTAATGTTAACGTTATTACAAATTACAATCTATTCTCGAAAAACAAGTATCAAAGTAATATTAATTATTACTTTTGGTTGTCTTCTAAAGAGTATTTATGGATAGATATGAAATAGTAGTTCAATGGAAAAAGTATGATACCCTACCTAAGTGCGTGGGCTAAAGAGTAAAGGCCTAACCCATGAAAGCCCAGGCGCGGAGCTAGGATCTAACAATCAACCCACTTAACGTAGATCTTGGAACTACTATATTATCTCACAACCCACTTTTATAGTCTAGTGGCATTTTGGTGGTGGAATAAGGATTTGGGACCAATAGGTCCTGGGTTCGATTCCCACTTTTAATGTAGATCTTGGAACTACTATATTATCTCAAAGAGTAAGTCACTAAGGTTTAACCAAAATTGTCACTTTAGTCCAAATAGTTTTTTTCTTGCCATTTTAGTTCACTTAGTTTTGTTTTCTGCCATTCTAGTCCCTGACTTTTGTCATTTTTTGCCATTTTCATCGAGCACTACCACCACCTCCCACCACCCACCCTATCACAACCTTCTATTATCGGCACCACCTTCCTGCACCGTCACGACCCACCCACCCACCCCACCACCATCACCACCCACCGTTTCCACCACCACCGACCACTTTTCCGCCACCCACGTCATCAACCAATACCACCGCCATTATCGTAAAACCAACAACCACCACCTTCATCTTCACTGTAAACCGGCACAATACCATCCCCATAACATCGCACCTGCAAAATTCACCGAAGTTAACTAAAATTTTTGAATGGAGTTAGTGGGTTGGATGAAAATGTCAAAAAATGACAAAAGTCAAGGACTAAACTGACAGAAAACAAAACTATTTGGACTAAAATGACAAAAAATACTATTTAAACTAAAGTGGCAATTTTGTTTAAACCTCAGGAATTAAAATGGCAATTTATTCTATCTCAAATCATTGGATATTTTATTTTATATAGTTACAATACGAAGATGCAAGACAGTGCCATGCGCTGCGCGGCAGCTTGGCCTTTCGGCTACTTTTAAGTTTTTTTTTTTCTTTAGTAAGTTTTTATTTATTTTAGTCTTTACCTTTTAATATTTTTTATCGTTACTTACAACCCTTCGACTTTCTAAAAGGTTTATATATTTTTTTCTTTTAGTGAGTTTTTTTATTTTAGTTTTTACCCTTCAATATTTAGTATTGGTGCTTACATCCCTTCAACTTTCTAAAAACTTTACAATCATTTTTTACGTGTTTATAATTATGTACGTATCGGTATAAATTCAAGTTGATTACGTTTCTTTGAAAATGGATATGCTCAGATATAATATGCTTTTTCCTTTTTTTACGTTTTGAGTTTATCTATGTTTTGGCATAAATTTTGTTTTACAACAAGTCGGGTCAAATATATTATGTATTCATTAGACTTTATAAATTCGACTTACTTCACATTTCGGCGCCACTGCAACGCGCGGTACCATTTTTAACTTAAGAAAACATAAATTTTTTACTTATTTTTATGTACATGTCGGTGTAAGTTCAGGTTGGTGTTCGACTTAAATTCTTTCGCAAATAAGCTGGACCATATATAATATGTTACCGTGCTTATTTTTATGTACATCTTCAATTTATCTACGTATTGACGTAACTTTTGTTCAGAAATGATTCGGGTCTTTACGATACAAATCCGAGTTACTTTACATTCGTACCCGCCGCATCACGCGGGAAAATTTACTAGTTAGTACACAAGTATTCAAACTAGGGATATGATATTTTTTACCTAGTTCCACTACCGTATCATATTGACACTGACGAAACATCGGTATCAGTATTTTATTTTATGGTTTTCAGTTTTCTACCTAATCAGTTTTGGTATCTTTCCACTATCGGTACCGAACCGGTATTGTACCACCATAATTGGTAAGATATTTTGTTTGTGTTTTTACTCATTTACGTTATTCTTAAGGGTGTTGCTAAATGTACCCCATTTTTTACTGAATGCACCCCCTCCTTCAACTTTTACATTAATTTAATTTAAACCCTTTTGTTTTTCTTTCATTTTTTATCTTTAATTATTATTATTATTACTACTATTTGTTTTTAAAATGTTATTTTATTTAAAAAGAAACTTTTTTTTGATTGTTTGAAAAATAATCGTTTTATTACGTTTTAAACTAAAGCGAGTCATTTTAATTTTGAAATGGATTTTTTTGTTCATAGCGGCTTGAAGTGGGTATGCGAATTCGGTTTGTATAAACAATGATACACAAAAAATTAAATGAAGCTTTAAAGCCAGCCAACTTAACTAACGTTTTATTTCTTTTTACGTCTTATTACTTTTAATAGATAAAAGTTGTTAATTGTATTAAAAAACATTTTAATATAATAATAATACTAATAAAAATAGAAATAGAAAGATGAGAGAACTAAAATACGAAGTAAATAAAAAATATAAAAGCAACTGTTTTTTTTTTAAGTTCCGAAACTTTTTTATTGTATAAAAAATATCTTTTTTTATTAATTTTAATGACGTTTTATAGAAACATAATAAAATACTAGTAAGAGAAATTGTCTTCAAATTATAGAAACACAATAATTTTCAAAAACAATATTTGAATTGTTTAGAGGGGTAAAATTTAACAACTTTTAAATTATATTTTTAGAAATGGGGTATAACTAGTAAAAAAGGGGGTGCATTTAGCCAACCCCTATTCTTAATACCGGTACCCAACGATGTATCCCTGATTAAAACAACAATCTTATCTTAATATGATAATAAGTAAACGGAATGAACAGTGATTTTTGTCTGGTTTGTTCTAATTGGCTTATTTGGACGGTAATCTTCCCTTGAGACACGTGTTCTCCATCTTTCCACCTTACCCCTTCTTTAAAAGCTTCAGAAGAGAGAGAAAGGGAAAAATGAGAGAGAAGAAAGGGGTGGTGACCGGAGAATTACCGCCGTCACACCACCATGACGGTCACCATCTCTGGTGTTTCTGTTTTCTTTGGGGTTTTTTCCTCTGTAGAGAGAGAAGAAAGGGGTGGTGACCGGAGAATCACCGCCGTCACACCACCATGACGGTCACCATCTCCGGTGTTTCTGTTTTCTTTGGGGTTTTTTCCTCTGTTGAGAGAGAAGAAAGGGGTGGTGACCGGAGAAAGACGAGAGGGGGCCGGTGACCGGAGTGTCACCACCGTCTCACCACACGCCGGTTGCCATCTGGTGTCTCTGTTTTGTGTGGGTTTTTACCTATATACGACTGCTGGGCTCTTTTTATATAACACCACCTCTTTTCCTCTCTCTACAAATCTCCATTTCTCTCTCTAGACGGACTGGAAATGAACAGAGTTTGTGTTTGTGGTTTGACCCGATTGACCTATTTGGGCGGTCATCCCCCTTGATATGCGTGTCCTCCAGCTTTACATTGTACGCCTCTTTAAGAAGAGAGAGGGGCGGTGATCGGAGGGTCACCACCGGCTGTGTCCAGCCATTTTGGCGGCAACCAGTTTCAACATAAAACCCTAGCCGACGTTTTAGGCGACGACGGCTAGAGGTCTTGCGAGGTTTCAGCCTTTCGCCTACCCAACGATGATGGTGGCTTGCTACTTGGTATGGCAACTCCGGTTGCAACCGTAGTGCCACTGTGCGGATGATCTTTTTTTATCTGAGTCAATTAGCGTTGATGATTTCGTTTTTTTGTATTATTGTTGAAATGATTATGTTGGTGGTGGTTAGGTTGTGAGTACTTAGATGGTGAACTTTGCTGCTGGTGTTAGTAAGGAGTCATTTTTTTATATTGAATGAGTTGTTTCGGTTCCATTCTGAGGCTATTAAGCCAACAGGTAGTTATAGGATGTGTTATAGCCCGTATCTGCAACACAAATGACTGTCTAGCTGGTGTCGTGAGTCAGGTAAGTGCTACGAAAATGGGTCGGTCAGTTGGGTTGGTGATGGGTCAAAATGGGTATCTTTAGTATAGATCTACTAGGCATTTCCAATTCCATCAACTGTAGTAACATGTTTGATGCATTTAGTATGTCAATAAATTGTTAGTATATATTGACATGGATATATACACTTGGACCGAGAGTAATCCATAACTGATCGCAACCCCCCATATGATGAAGTTGCATTCTTTTGATACAAAGGTAACATCAATTTGGACTTTGAACATACATTAAATCAATAAAATATAAGGAAATTCCAGTAAAAGGGTTTTAATAAGTGACATAAAAAGGGAGGTGATTTGTAAGCTGGTCCTATTTTGTCATTTACGGACAATTTGATGAACACGCATTAGGAGACCATGTAGTGCTAGCAAAAAAAATTGTTCATTAAATATTTAGTTGCTTCGTCTTGATTCATGAAGTTGCTGAAACTTTTGATGAGTGGTTTCAGATTTCTGGTGGCTTCCACGTGTGATAGAAAGCGAGTCTGGGAGACAGGATCGTGATAGAGTGGTGGCTGACCACCGCCACCTTTGGCGTCACCACCCGATTCCAGCGCGTCAGCGACCCAACTAAGGTACAATGGCTGAGTGTTTGAGAGAGAGAGAGAGAGAGAGAGAGAGAGAAAGAGAGGCGGTGTAGACGATGGCCTCGACGACGGTTAGCATTCCAACCAAATCAGACCAGATTCCGGTAAGGTCCGAACCCATTTTCATGCTTCATTCTTTGTTATATCGGTTCAAAATGAGTCTTGTAAGGATCATATATTATATTCTGATTACGTGACACAAGTGTTCCGGTGAAGGTACGGCTAGCGTTCTAGGGAGCAGTGCCGGCAAGGAGAATCAGTTGATGATCCGGTGAGCAGATTAAAGCCTGTACAGGAGTTCTTCAAGTGAATCGGCAACTCTCCAGACCGACTCTACATATATGGTAAGCCACGAATTACTTCTGGCCACATATATGAATTTCGGTTATATAATCAAATCTAAATGTGTAGAAATAGTGACGAGGAGTATGGCACCATTGGAATTGGGGGCTGGTTAGGTGAATTTCATTCCTGGGTTTGGTGTGTTTTAAGGATTTGTGTTTTGTTAATCACAAATGTATCTTCATTGTTGCAAGAATGGACCCCTAATATGCTGAATTTTGAGCAACTGCAGCTCATGTTGACCAAAAAGTTTCATTGTTAGATGAAACCATGTTTTATATTTGTTAGGCTTCTTTATTCCTTCAGTTTTAACTTGAATGTTAAGTTGAATGTTTTATATTTATTAGGCTTCTATATTTGCTGATTGCAACAATTAAAGAGTTGATTTGCATTTTTTTACCTTGTAGAGGTTACTGAAGATAGATCCAAACTTCCAATTGCATCTTTTAAAGACATGATTACAACAGTTTGCAAATCAAGTTTAAACTTATAATATACAACACTATTAAAGATGGTTTGCTACACTATACAACGTACATGTTGTAGCATCAATAACGATTCGATTAAGCGCGCCACAACGCGGCGCTGCGTAAAAACCTAGTTTCTAATAATTTTACAGATAGTTTACTCATTAATAATACAATTACTCCTAAGTTATATGAATTTTAAATATTTAGTGGTACAGTTATATTTTTGCTAAGATACAAATACGTGTTGAAAACCAATTTATAAAACACGACACAATTACATTTAAGTTCGACACTTTATAATTACTTAAATAAATTATTTAATAATGAGTTAAGTGAATTTTTATATGTATTTTCTGTAATTGAAGATATTACTACAAACTAAAAACTGAGATTACATGGTTAATGAATTTGAACTTTTGGATGCAAGTACTTTTCAAAGAAGAAAGCAAGTGTCGACGGTAACAAAAGTAGTAGATACTTTGCGTCACTTCAATATCGTTTTTCAAAAATATATGATGCTTTTATGTTGCAATTGCAATACAAATTTCACATTTATAAGTTATAGGTAAAAGTTATTCTATAAAATCTCTTAAATCTAAGAAGGGTGCAAACACGGATCACAAAATATAACATAATAGATTGCAAAATATAACACAATGTCAAGAAATATAACACAATGCCGAGGGGAAAAAACACACAATAAATCGCAAACACACACACAATGACGGAATTAAAAGAAAACACAATACCGTATAAAAAGACATAGTGATCTAAACAAATATTCTAAAATCTACAAGCTAAAAATTTAAAAACGAAAACCTAAAATCTTATACCGTAGAGTTCGATGGGGCGGTTACAATGACGGTAAAATAAGTTCAATCGAAGTTCGTTTGAATATTTCCTACGATTTTCTATTTTTAGGAGATTGCATTTAAACATTTTCCTACATAAATATATAGGGATACTTTCAATTAAGAACTCCCTTGAGTTGTGAAAACTTGTGAGAAACTCACTTCTCGTGCGAGTTTTCAACCAAATTTTAGAGAAAAATGCCCGGATAGTCCCTGTGGTTTCGTCTTTTTTCACCTATAGTCCTCAACTTTCTAAAACTACCTGAATAGTCCCCAAGTTTTCAATTTTTGTTTCCGGATAGTCCCTGGGTCTAACTTCAGTGACTTTTCTCTGTTAAAATGATGTGAAATGACAAAAATACCCTTTTCTTAAAAGGCCAAACCATAGGGACTATCCGGGCATGTTTCTCTTTTTATTTATAAAACCCCACCACCACACTTCATCTTCAACCTCCACCCACCATCATCCTCCTCCACCCTCCACCATCAACCCGAGCCGGAACCGAACCGAGTTGCACCAAGACCTAAACTGAACCGAATCACCACTCGAGCCGGAGTCACCATCACTGCAACGAATCGAACAAAAATGACTAAAATGAAACTGACCGGAGACTGAACCGAGTAAACTCAAAACTAAAACCTGAACCAAGACTAACCTACACCGGAATCACTTGTCAGAAACTGAACCGAGACTCGAACTGGAACCGAACATTGAATCTGATCCGAGTAGAAACTGAACCTAGTATCAAACCGAGACACGAGCCGAGACTCCAAACCTGGACCGACGAGACCCTGAGTTGAACTAGATGAAACCAAAACTTGAAGCCCGTATGAACCAACGCCGCCGCGAGCGGCGCTGCTGTTGCTGGAACGCCACCACTGTCTACCATCGTCGTCTCCATCGACCACCATTATCGACACCACTTGTAAATCACGTAAGGAACCAGAAAAGGGATGGATCCAAAAGGATCTAATGAAAAACGAGATGAAGAAGATGACGAGTTCAGATGTTACCGGAGTGAACCTGTTGAAACGCGGCTGCCAGAGCTGAAAATGTCATCCCCGTAGCTCGAATCGGAAAACCGACGCTGGAAAAGGTCTCGGGAGGTGCGGTTTAAGGGGGGTACACCCTGGTTCCACCATGAAAAACGGCCGGAAAACCCTGGTTCCACCGTGAGTCGCCGGACTTTCGCCGGAATTGGAGAGGGAGAGAGAGAGGGTGATGGTGGAGGGTGGAGGAGGGTGGAGGTTGAAGATGAAGTGTGGTGGTGGGGTTTTGTAAATAAAAAGAGAAACACGCCCGAATAGTCCCTGTGGTTTGGCTTTTTAAAAAAAAAAGTATTTTTGTCATTTCACATCATTTTAACAGAGAAAAGTAACTGAAGTTAGACCCAGGGACTATCCGGAAACAAAAATTGAAAACTTGGAGACTATTCAGGTAGTTTTAGAAAGTTGGGGACTATAGGTGAAAAAAGACGAAACCACAGGGACTATCCGGGCATTTTTCTCCAAATTTTACATAAAAGTAGATTAACACCTAAATGAGTAAATTGCACGGATGGTCCCTGTGGTTTGTCAGTTTTTCACCTTTAGTCCCCAACTTTTTAAAATTACATCTATGCTCTCTGTGGTTTGCTCGGTTGTTACTCTCATAGTCCCTAGCGTAAATGTGAGTTAGTTTTTTGTGATAAATGAATGTAAATTGACTAGATACCCTTACTATTAAAAAAACACTTAAACAAAAAAATATAATATAATGAAATTTTAGTAAAGTAAGTGGGACCCACTGACTCTTCTTCATCACCTCAATCCACCCCCACCCCCACCTTCACCTCCCGTCAAATTTGAAACCCAGAAGTTTGCCATCTCTCCATTCACCAATCAGCCCATAGATTTGCATCAGCATCATCATAGATCAAAACATGTTTATCTTCAAATTTAAAGCAAAAGTTCAACTAAATCACCAAATTTAATTTTACCTACTAACCTTTTCAGAGTAATGGAGATTTTGAGTAACCTGTTAATGTCACCAACCAATTTTGCCCGTGTTCACAGATGGATATTTTCACAATAATAGAGATTTATCCGATTAATTTCTCTAGGAATATTGTTCTGATCAGGAGTGAAAGGTTCAGTAACAGAGGGCGATGAAGAGATGACCGGAAAAAAAAGGATTCGTGGTGGAGATGATGTGATGGCTGGAAAACTAGGGAGAGAACATTGGTACGAAAGGGGAGACATCGGAAAAATGAGATCTAAGATATCAAATAAGAGATTACACTGATTATGAAATATCTTTACTACAAATTCAGTTTTTTTTTTTTTTTTTTATCTCTAAATGTTTTACTGTTATATATGTCGGAAAGGAGAAAAATAGATTGTATAGGGGCTTGTGTGTAAAGTGGTGTCCTATATAAACACCTCTCTTGTAACCCTAATTTCTTGAACAATACAATCTCAATACAATTCAACCCAATCACTGTGTTTGTTCTACACTAGACAACATGGTATCAGAGCAGTGTTTCTGATTCTTGAAACCGTTTTGCTCATCATCTACAATCTATCCCATCCAACCTTAAATCAGAAAAACCCGACGATCAAAATCAAACTCAAACAAAAAAAAACCAAAAAATCTTTCAAACCAGAGAAACCCTTTTTTTTCTAGCGAACCAGATCCGTCGCCGCACAAGTCTCCGGTCGCCAAAGTCTTGCCGTTAAGAATAAAAAGGGGGCTGTTGTTGTTTGTTTGTTTGATATTATAACAGAAAAGACAAAGCAACAATCCTTTTTTGTAGTGGGTGGGGCTGCCGTTGTTTGTTCCCTTGCTTGCGTCACCCAAAAGCATTTGTTTTGTAGTGGGTTGTGGTTTTTTACTTGTTACCAAGAAACAACAGGAAACAATTTTATTGTTTTTTTGTTCCTTGAGCCATCACTTTGCAACAAGATTTAGTATTTCTTCCATTGCTCAGCCAACGGATTTGATAAGGCCGCCGCCAGCGGATTTGTTTATCTTGAGCCAAACAACCCAACCCAAACCCTAGTCGTCGCTCTGAGCGGATTTGTATCCGTAGCGAGTGTCTCTGGGCGAACTCAAATCTTGAACGCGAGTTCAAGTTACCCGGTGTATTTGATAAATACGCCGGTAAGATACCCTCGCTATCTAGCGTCGGTTCTCCGAACGAAAATCTTGAACGTGAGTTCAAGTATCCAGCGAATTTAATTGTCTGTTAAATCCGCTCGGTTAGTAACGCAGGTTCAAGTGTCCGGCGAATTTAAGTGTTTGTCAAATTCGCTCGGTTTGGTAAAAAAAATGGCAATCAATCATGGAAAAAACAGCTCTTGGATATTCGATTCCGGTGCAACTGACACCATGACATTTGAACAGTTAGATATACAATCAATGTCTAATCCTAGAAAAACTCAAATCCATACCGCAAACAATGGAATGATGCAAGTAAAAGGAGGAGGGACTATTGAAATTTCGCCAACTATGAAATTATCAAACTGTCTTTATGTTCCATCATTATCACACAAACTGCTCTCCATTAGCCACATTACCAAAGAGCTGAATTGCACTGTACTAATGCACCATAATTTTTGCCTTCTACAGGATATCAGGACGGGTGTGATTATTGGACGTGGTACTGAGCGCCAAGGGTTATATTATGTGGATGAAGTGGCTCAACAGGGTATTGTGATGTTGGCACATGGAACCGAAAACCGAGAAGCCTGGCTATGGCATAGACGGTTGGGACACCCATCCGTTGGCTATTCGCACCTTTTGTTTCCAAAACTCTTCCCTTCAAATGGGAAAATAGATTGTGAAACCTTCTTTCGTGCTAAAAGTCATCGACAACCATTCAAACCTAGTAATACGAAAGTTGCTTCACCTTTTTCACTAATCCACTCTGATGTGTGGGGTCCTGCTCCTGTGATGGGGGGGCAGGGTCTTCGTTACTTTATACTATTCGTGGATGATTGCTGTCACACCCCGATTTCCACGTGTCTCACCAGTGGGCCCGGTGGGGGATTACCGTGACGATGTTGGCAACAATATAGTCAAACCACAAAATTATATAAATGCACAGCGGAAGCTTTAAAGATAAATATATACTTCAACCTCTGGTTGTAATATCAAATGTATTACAGAAGTCGAATATATCCACAGCGGATCGAAATAATAATAAAATATTGTTCATTCAGATACAGCATCGAGTTTGCGAGACTATTCGTGACGCTTAGGAAGCTAATACCAGCCCATTTCGTATAGTACCTGCACTTAATCTTTTTGGGGAAAATACGTC
The DNA here is from genome assembly GCF_002127325.2 of Helianthus annuus. Classification (NCBI taxonomy): domain Eukaryota; kingdom Viridiplantae; phylum Streptophyta; class Magnoliopsida; order Asterales; family Asteraceae; genus Helianthus; species Helianthus annuus. Next base: position 116,066,501 of record NC_035446.2, read on the forward strand.
AGTTTACACTGGTAAATACATTCAACTGACACATTTGAAAATGTTTATTAAAATTGATTTGAATGCACAAGGCACAAACTCTTTTATAACTTGGGAAAATTATTAAAATCTTGTGAACGTTTTACATGTTCTTTTATGCGTTCAGTAGCCCGGGTCGTGCCGGGTTAAAGATTTATAGACACACCACATTGCGTAAAACCGTAGTATAAAAACCAACGGCTACGTCTTTTAAATTTAATGTCGACAATGTATACCGGGTGTACGCCTACACCGGGATGTCGATGGTCGTGGCCATTTCGTAAAATGATGCCAAGGATATCCGGGACAACGGTCATTAAACCCCCCAAAGGCTTTTAAGAAACAAGACTGTTTAAATGAGCCGATCATATTATTTAATTAACCACCTAAGCGATGGAAGAATATAATGCTCAATCAAGCGGTATTAATATACCGTAACCCAAGCCCATATAGGAGAAATAAGTTAAAGTATTTACCTTTGCAAGTATATATCCTTAGTTCGATTAAATCGCCGATAGCTTTTACCGGGGCTCCTAATCTGGAACGAAGGTTTTAATTAACCTCTTAGAATCCTAACGGATCCTTATATTAGCCGTAGCCTAGACCGGTTGGTTCCGATATATATAGATATGGTTTAATCGCGTGAAAGGCGAAAACCGAGAATGGAATGTGATTCTGCCCCAAACAAGTTCAGAGACTTGTTTTATATGGGTTCAAGTTCACACTCTGGATTTTGGGGTTCAAATAATATAATTTGACCCGTATCGGCTAATTTATGAAAACTAGTTTCATAAGCCGAACCGGACGCGCAATAGGCGAAACGGTTAACCATGAGAGTCTTACGCTTATTTCCTAAGTCGATATGCCTCAAAGAGGTTGTGGTATCAGTAGGATACCTTCCGTGATGCCCGTAACGAGTTTAAGTTAATATTACGCCCCGTAGGGACTTTTCGGTCATTTTAAAGACTTTAAAAGGGCTTTTCGAGTTCTACAGGAAATCTGAGTTTCCCGATCAGTTTATAAGGTCTAAAATACTTTATTTATTATTTAAAATCAGTAGCAACTGGAATCGGGTCAAAAGACCTTGTGGAACTCAAGTTTTGGCCGAAAAGGGCATATTCGGTATTTACCGAACCGTAGCCATAACCGCAGGTTATGAGCAAGGTAAAATTTATTAAAAATCTTTAAAATTCCCAAAATATTATTCTAATACAGTGGGTAAAAGCTTTGGTGACGAAATCTTGGTTTAGATGGTCGTTATGCTAATTGCGCCGTTAATTACTAAAGTTTACTTTAATTGCGCTTTTTAGCATAACTCTCGTTCTAGACCTCGGATTGACGTGAAACTTTAAGGACATGCTTATAATTTAATAAGCAAGGTTATGGTCTGTTCACGTGTCCGAAATACTCGTTTTATTTTAAAAGGCCGTTACGGTCAACTTTTAGGCGATTAACGGAAATGCGCAAAAGACTCGGATAACTCATGAACCGATCACAGAGGTTTATACCACCATGTAACCTGGTCCTAAGAGTGTCCTAAGGTATATCTATACCTCACTAAAACGGGTCAGAACTGAAGTCAATGCAAAAGTCAAACTTTTGCGACATTCGGCTCCGAACCGGGTCAATATAGCAAATGGTCGATTCAAACGAGCGCAAACAAGTTTATATGCTTAATATCATGTTTTATGAACATCAAAACAGGTTTCATAACGTATACATTACAGATTATGTAGAAAACGGCAAAAATGACTTTCTGTTGACTTTTTAAGTGCGCGTTTGACTCGATATTTGACATAGTTAGAGTGGTGATCAGAGGGAACCCTTTTAGGGGTTTATTACCCACATAAATACCAACTCAAAACTACTTTTGATCCGACAATTCACTGGACCATTTGTGAGTTATCACTATAACAACCGTTAGTTACGACGGTTGAGTTTATAAGCCAAAACTATGGAAATGTAAGACCAAATTGGTTATGAACGACTTACATAAGTGGTATCTTGCTTAGAGAGCAGAAGAGAATGCTAGAGAGCTCTTGGAATGATCAGATGAATGAGTTTGTGTTGTGGTGAAAGTTGTGTGCATAATGTGGCTATTTATAGTGAAGCCAAGCATCTAGGATCATCACAAACACCTACAACAGGCCAGGGATGATGGGCATGTGTCCCCTGAAGCTATGGGTCAAGTGTAGGGTGCCCATGCTTCATTTATTGAGGTTTGATCGTTCATAATGTTCAAAAGGAAAGAAAACACGAAGTTTCTGCATCTGGGCGTCCCACGCGGCCCGCATGGGAGTTCCATGCATGTTTAATGCGGGTCGCCTGAGTTTCAAATATCAGACGCCTATCTTAGGGGGCTCGCGGCCCGCCTCAACTTAACCCAATCCTTTACGCGGGTCGCGAGAGGTTAAAATTTCAGGATTTTTAAATCTTTTGTCATGATTACGAAATCCTGGTAATTAATAACGAAATCTTTCGTAATGATTTACCTGACCTTTCGGGTTTGAAGGGGTAACTTTGCGGTTTGGCCCTTGGTTAATTACAACTAGGGACCTCGTGTTATTTACCCGCGTTGTTAAGTCCCCGATTAGTTTATTAATTGTTCAGAAAGCCTTAACTTTCATTATTGACGCTTTTAACCCTTCTCCTACGAATTCGATCGTAACTTTCTCGTTTCATAACGAAACTTCGCGAAATTTATATATTATATTTTAGTGAGTGTATAATACCGTTACAAAGCCTTGGGAACGTTAAAGGGTCACTCAGAGGTATAATTAAACATGTTGACACGGTTAACCCCTGTAGCTTGTAATCTCTCACTTTCTTTCGCGTTTCGCTTCTGTACGATCTATGATTTATTCGTTTGAAGGTTCAAGCATTATTTAGGGTTACTTTACAGTATATTTACCCTTGTTGACATTTATAACCCTCGAATTTATATACTTTCAAGGTTTGTCAAAATTTGTCCTTTATTTAATATAAATGTCACGTGTAATCAAATGACACGTGTTAACACATTATTGGACGCAAAAATTCGAGGTGTTACATCCTCACCCCCTTAAAATAAACCTCGACCCGAGATTTACTTAAATAAGTAGGGGTACTTTTCTTTCATTGTGTCTTCGACTTCCCACGTATATCCGGACCTCTACGAGCATCCCATTTGACTTTTACAATCGGTACGTGTTTTCTGCGAAGCTTCTTCACCTGTCGATCTTCAATCGACAAAGGTTTTTCTATGAACTTTAAGCTCTCATCTATATGCACATCTGTATGTGGGATCACCAATGATTCATCGGCGAAGCACTTCTTGAGATTGCAGATGTGGAACACATTATGAATTCCATTGAGCTCTTCAGGCAAATTCAATTTATAGGCAACGGATCCGACACGTTCAATGACCTCAAAAGGTCCTATGTACCTCGGACTCAGTTTACCTTTCTTGCCGAAACGTATCACCCCCTTCCAGGGTGATACTTTAAGCAACACTTTTTCACCCACTTCAAAGTGAAAATCCTTACGCTTCGGATCAGCGTAGCTTTTCTGCCTATCGCGGGCAGCCTTGAGACGTTCCCGTATCTAGACAATTTTGTCCGTTGTCTGGAAAACTATCTCTGGTCCTGATAATTGGACCTCTCCTACTTCCGCCCAACAAACAGGCGATCTACATTTCCTACCGTATAATGCCTCGAAAGGCGCAGCCTTTATGCTGGTGTGGTAGCTATTATTGTAGGAGAATTCGATCAGGGGTAGATTCTTATCCCAGTTACCGCCTAAATCGATTGCACATGCACGAAGCATGTCTTCTAGCGTTTGGATAGTACGCTCACTTTGACCGTCCGTCTGTGGATGGTAAGCCGTACTAAAGTTTAAACGCGTGCCCAAAGATTGCTGGAAACTCTTCCAGAAGTGAGACGTGTACCTGGTATCCCTATCGGAGATAATAGTCACAGGTATGCCGTGTAAGGCTACAATCTTATCAACATAAAGTTGGGCTAACATATCGGAGCTATACGTCTCCTTGATGGGTAGAAAATGAGCTGATTTAGTCAGCCTATCGACTATGACCCATATTGTATCGTTTCCTTTCCTGGTTTTGGGTAACTTGGTTATGAAGTCCATAGTTACGCATTCCCACTTCCACTCGGGAAGTTCAGGCTGTTGTAGCAAGCCGGACGGCTTTTGGTGCTCGGCTTTGACTTGGGCACAAGTCAAGCACTTTGCTACATGGGCGGCCACAGACTTTTTCAAGCCTATCCACCAATAATTTGCCTTTAAATCTTGATACATCTTGTCTGCACCAGGATGGACCGAATATTTGGAACTATGGGCTTCCTGGAGGATAACATCTCGTAGTCCTCCATAAATCGGAACCCATATACGTCCGTTCAGTCTAAGGATTCCATCCTTGCTAAGAGTTAACTGCCCCTCAGTTACTCCTAGCTTTTCATTTGGATAGTTAGCTTCCAACACAGCCTCTCGCTGTGCAGCTAATATCCTTTCAATTAGATTGTTCTTGACCTCAATGCTCTTGGCATTGATTCGAATGGGTTTTACCCTTTCTTTTCTGCTCAAGGCATCGGCGACTACATTCGCCTTGCCGGGATGGTACCTGATCTCACAGTCATAATCATTCAGGGTCTCCATCCAACGGCGTTGCCTCATGTTCAACTCCTTCTGGTTGAACAAGTGCTGGAGGCTTTTGTGATCCGAATAAATCACAAATTTAATGCCATAAAGGTAATGCCTCCATAATTTTAGTGCAAATACAACGGCACCCAACTCCAAATTATGGGTGGTGTAATTCTTTTCGTGCACCTTTAATTGTCGTGAAGCGTAGGCAATAACCTTGCCCTTCTGCATAAGCACACACCCCATGCCTGTGTGTGATGCATCGCAGTAAACTACGAATTCTTCTGTACCCTCAGGTAAGGTCAACACAGGTGCGTTGCTTAGCTTTTGCTTCAGTATTTCGAAGGACTCTTGCTGCTTTGGGCCCCAATTAAACCTTTCTTTCTTCTTGGTTAGGGAAGTCAAGGGCGCAGCAATCCTTGAAAAATTTTCAATAAACCTCCGGTAGTATCCTGCTAACCCCAGGAAGCTACGGATTTCGGTAGGCGTCTTTGGCTCTTGCCAGTTCATGACCGCCTCTACCTTAGCGGGATCCACTTGGATACCACGCTCACTCACAACGTGACCTAAAAACTGAACCTCTCGTAGCCAGAATTCACATTTCGAGAATTTGGCGTAGAGTTTCTCACGCTGTAGTAATTCGAGAATGCAACGGAGGTGCTTCTCGTGGTCAGCTTGGTTCTTGGAATATATAAGGATATCGTCGATGAAGACTATGACAAATTTGTCCAAATACGGCTTGCAGACGCGATTCATGAGATCCATGAACGCAGCCGGTGCATTCGTGAGCCCAAAAGGCATCACTAGGAACTCGTAATGACCATAGCGAGTCCGAAATGCTGTCTTATGTACATCCTCATCTCTGACCCTTAGCTGATGATAGCCCGACCTCAAGTCGATCTTCGAGAAATAGCTTGCTCCTTGCAGCTGATCGAATAGATCATCGATCCTTGGTAAAGGATATCTATTCTTTATGGTCACTTTATTTAGCTCTCGATAGTCGATGCACAACCGCATCGATCCGTCCTTCTTCTTTACAAATAGGACTGGCGCTCCCCAGGGAGATGAACTAGGTCTGATAAAACCTTTCGCTAGCAGTTCATCCAACTGGGTCCTCAGTTCTTTCATTTCCGTTGGAGCTAGCCTGTAAGGTGCTCTTGCTATCGGAGCCGCTCCAGGAATGATGTCTATTCTGAACTCCACTTGTCTATCTGGTGGCAAACCAGGTAGTTCTTCAGGAAAAACTTCGGGGTATTCAGAAATGACAGGAAGATCCTCGATCTTCGGCTTAGGTTCTTCTATTATCACCTGAGCCATGTAAATTACGCATCCTTTGTTCAAACACCTTGAAGCTTTGAGCATAGATACGTCCTCGGGTAACCCGTACTGCGTATCTCCTCGAATGGTAAGAGATTCACCACTCGGAGTCTTTAAAACTATCTGCCTTTTGCCGCAAATGATTTGGGCCTGATTATGGGATAACCAGTCCATGCCTAGCACAATGTCGAAACCCGCTAATTTGAAGGGAAGTAGGGATAAAGGAAAAGAATGGTTCCTAATGGATATTTCACATCCCTCTAAGACAGTGGAGACGGTTTCTATCGTGCCGTCTGCTAACTCTACTTCGTATTTCGCATCAAGGGTTTTGATAGGCATATTTAGTAGTTGGCAAAATTTCTGGTCTACAAAGGATTTATCAGCGCCAGAATCGAATAGTACTCTTGCAAATATATTATTTACGAGAAAAGTACCTGTAAGCACGTTGTCGTTCTGGACCGCTTCCTTTGCATCCATGCGAAAAACTCTCGCATTTGACTTCTTGGTCTCTTCCGCCTTCTTGGCATACTTAGGGCAGTTACTCTTGATGTGCCCCTTTTCATTACAACCATAGCAGGTTGCATCCTTGATCTTTTTGCACTCCACAGTCTTATGATCCTTGGACTTGCATAGTCCACAGGAAGGAGTCTTTGATTGCGACTGTGAGTTCGATGCAAATCTACATTTCCCAGAGTGGGGTTTCTTGCAGATTTTGCAGTTGGGCCTTTCACCAGCTTGCCCATCTTTCTTTGCCTCCGACCCTCTTTTGCCTTCACCGTTTCCACGGTGCTTCTTCCCTGATCTTCGTGAGGTATCATCCTCACGTTTTCTCTTCTCAGCCTCCTTGCTCCTTAGTGTCCTCAGACGGACAGCGTCTAAGGTGAGAGACAAGGAGAGGTCAGTAACTGACCTGAAGGTCGTCGGCCGAGAGGCCTTTACACTCGCCTTTATTGCGGGCTCCAAGCCCCCAATAAAACGGGCGATTCTTCGGGGTTCTGGTGTCACAAGGTATGGGACCAGACGAGACATTGTATTGAAACTCGTCAAATATGCCTGGCAGTCCAGGTTCGTCATCACCAGTGACACAAAGTCAGCCTCGATCTTCTCAACCTCATGCTGAGGGAAGTAGTTTTCCTTAATGAGAGCAATAAATTCCTCCCACGTCATTTTGTATAAAGCAGACTTACCAGATGCCTGCACCAACGCCCTCCACCATGCCAGGGCCTCGCCCTTAAATGACTGGGACACGTACTTCACCACATCCCTCTCTGCACACCCGCTAATGTCCACAATAGTGTCCATTTCATCTAGCCAGGTGATACAATCCACAGCACCTTTCTCCCCTGTAAATTCCCGGGGCTTACAAGATACAAAGTATTTGTAGGTGCAACCCTTAGCATTGGATGCATCAGTATATTCTCTATCGCGATGAACGCTGTTATCAGTGGACGAGTGTTTGTCGTCATCTTTCTTGGGTTGAGAGGGTGGTTTGGAGTGTGTCTTTGGTTTAGAGGGTGGTTTTGATACAGTTCTGCCTTGAGACTCAGTATATTGACGATCAAGAGCTGCCTGAACAGCATTGTCAATCAGAGCCTTCAGCTGTGCGCCTGTCAGATGCACTAGCGTATTGTCGTAGTCATCTTCATTTGTATGGCTGTTCTCTCCATTGGGATCCGCCATTGTAACTTGAATCTGTTACAGAAGATAACAAAATTTTATTTAGGAGATTATTATATAATTGTCTTTTATGACAATTTGTCAATCATGGTAACAGAGACCATATTTGGTTAACTTATTACTTCATTAAATATTAGGATTTGAATAATTCCTATTTCAGCTATATAAATAGTATTGGCGGCATAAAGCCTAATCACGAGGATGTTTTATACTATTAGCCGAGATTTCAGAGAATCAAAGGCATAGAGATTTGAACCGTAGTCCTTTTATCTCTTTCTGACAGGGAGTCATAGACCACCACTGCCTTTTGTCTTTATAAGACAATTATTACGGCCCATAGGCACTACACCTCTAATGGATGTTTTAATATGGTTGGCCCGTAGGCACTACATCACTAATGGATGGTTTAATATGATTGGCCCGTAGGCACTACATCACTAATGGATGTTTTAATAAGGTTGGCCCGTAGGCACTACATCACTAATGGATGTTTTAATATAATTGATCACCTTCATTGGTGATTTAACCCACGATTTATAAATCATTTAGTTGGGTTTTTAAATCCTAAAAGGATTATTGTATAAGAATGACGTGCGTGATTTTAACGAATCACATCTGCCATGAATGTCAACGTGCTTGCAGCGGTTAACAGGGAATCTGAATCTTTTAATTAAGTCCTACCATCTTGACCGGATCTTAAAAGACACCAGGCTAGGTTTCACTCGTAAGATTCTTTATCTAGGCAGATCAATTTAAAAGGAATGGTTTTGATTTATTTCATGCATATTAAAACAAAACTCATAACATACATTCCATAATCTCAAATATAATTACATATTGCCCTAAACGGGTCTTTCAAATAGTACATACCTCCATAGAGGTTTAAAATAAGTGACAAGTCCACGCAGGGACTAATACAAGATAGGTGTCTATGCAAGGACTAAAAGATAAGTCCACGTAGGGACTGAAATACGATAAGTGTCCACGCAGGGACTTATTTCAAAGTAGAAATTACATTAGTACAACTATTAAGGGCTAGTGGTCACGTTTCTTCTTTTTGCCCTTTAGTAGGTTTGCCAAGCCCTTGAGAAATCCTCGGTGGCTTTTCTTCTCTTCCTCGAACTCTCTCTCCACACGATCTAGTCGATGGAGTATCTCTTCCTGTTCAGGAGGAGAGAAACGTGGTTGTGGCGCTTGTTGCGGAACTGGGGGTCTGGGAGGTATTGGATACCCATGAGCTGAGTAGTCCGGTGGTCCCATGTTCCCATGAGCTCCGTCAGGGTAGCGCGCATTATATCTAGCCGACACCACATACGGGTCGCGCTCATAATTGTAGTTGTATTGTGCTTGTGACGGTTCAAACGGGTTGTAAGCCGTTGGACCCGTGTAAGCAGGTATGGGTTGGTCGTACCCAAATGGTGGCGAATTCGGTGCAGCTGGTGCGGAGTTCGCCTCCTGTATAGGACTTGAAGGTCCTTCTTCTTGTAGTGGCGGATAGTGGCTACTACTAGAGTGTCGAGGGGTGCTGAAGTGGATACCCCCTCCTCCTCGTGTGGACATACGAGCATTTGTCCTCCTACGCCTTGGCGGATCAGGCATTACTGGTTGCGCTAGTGGCGGAGGTGGTGGCGTAACTGCCTCAAAGCGTGAATCCTCAGAGGGATCCTGTGGATGTCGCGGTTGTTGTGATTTCTGTTGGGGTGGCGTGTAGTACCACTCATGTCGGTTAAACAACGCTTGGAAACTGTCTGGCCCCTGATAGGGTGTGCCATGGAAGGATGACCCATCAGAGACTTCTATCGGATGCGTGGGCGTACCACGAGCAGGTTCAGTTGGATCAGTATCTTCATCCATATGGTCTTCGGAGAAGTGATCTTGTGGCCCTAATGGAACAAAGCCTGAAGGTTCCTGTATGTAGTCAGCCGGATTAAACTGACCTATGAAGTATGGAGTAGGGTCGTCGTAATTTCGGTGCGATACCGAACGTTGTAGAGGTATGAAGGAAGGTTGTGGGTTGTTGGGATCATTTTCTGAGTTTGGCCCAAAGGAGTGCCGGTAGGATGGCGTCGAGCTGTGCGAGGTGGAATGCCTCGCAGGTTCATACAGATCTCTTCGTCGTTGTGGTTCTTCACTCCGTGTCATTGAAGGATGTCTTGTACCAGATGGTCCAGCTTCGTTATCGTGATGTGTCACGACTTCTCCTCTGCCTCTTCTTCCCATTCCTCTTCCTCGGAATATAACAGGTGGCATTTTCCTGCTTTATAAAACTTTAAATTCCAATAATAAAAGAAAAGACAAAATTGGAATAACAATTCGAATTTGTCCTAAGTTCTTTTCTAGACTCAAGTATGTGCAATTGTGTCATTGAGATTAAACACATTAGGATAGTGTTTAATTCACTCAACGTTGGCTCTGATACCAACCTGTCACACCCCGATTTCCACGTGTCTCACCAGTGGGCCCGGTGGGGGATTACCGTGACGATGTTGGCAACAATATAGTCAAACCACACAATTATATAAATGCACAGCGGAAGCTTTAAAGATAATTATATACTTCAACCTCTGGTTGTAATATCAAATGTATTACAGAAGTCGAATATATCCACAGCTGATCGAAATAATAATAAAATATTGTTCATTCAGATACAGCATCGAGTTTGCGAGACTATTCGTGACGCTTAGGAAGCTAATACCAGCCCATTTCGTATAGTACCTGCACTTAATCTTTTTGGGGAAAATACGTCAATTTACACTGGTAAATACATTCAACTGACACATTTGAAAATGTTTATTAAAATTGATTTGAATGCACAAGGCACAAACTCTTTTATAACTTGGGAAAATTATTAAAATCTTGTGAACGTTTTACATGTTCTTTTATGCGTTCAGTAGCCCGGGTCGTGCCGGGTTAAAGATTTATAGACACACCACATTGCGTAAAACCGTAGTATAAAAACCAACGGCTACGTCTTTTAAATTTAATGTCGACAATGTATACCGGGTGTACGCCTACACCGGGATGTCGATGGTCGTGGCCATTTCGTAAAATGATGCCAAGGATATCCGGGACAACGATCATTAAACCCCCCAAAGGCTTTTAAGAAACAAGACTGTTTAAATGAGCCGATCATATTATTTAATTAACCACCTAAGCGATGGAAGAATATAATGCTCAATCAAGCAGTATTAATATACCGTAACCCAAGCCCATATAGGGGAAATAAGTTAAAGTATTTACCTTTGCAAGTATATATCCTTAGTTCGATTAAATCGCCGATAGCTTTTACCGGGGCTCCTAATCTGGAACGAAGGTTTTAATTAACCTCTTAGAATCCTAACGGGTCCTTATATTAGCCGTAGCCTAGACCGGTTGGTTCCGATATATATAGATATGGTTTAATCGCGTGAAAGGCGAAAACCGAGAATGGAATGTGATTCTGCCCCAAACAAGTTCAGAGACTTGTTTTATATGGGTTCAAGGTTCACACTCTGGATTTTGGGGTTCAAATAATATAATTTGACCCGTATCGGCTAATTTATGAAAACTAGTTTCATAAGCCGAACCGGACGCGCAATAGGCGAAACGGTTAACCATGAGAGTCTTACGCTTATTTCCTAAGTCAATATGCCTCAAAGAGGTTGTGGTATCAGTAGGATACCTTCCGTGATGCCCGTAACGAGTTTAAGTTAATATTACGCCCCGTAGGGACTTTTCGATCATTTTAAAGACTTTAAAAGGGCTTTTCGAGTTCTACAGGAAATCTGAGTTTCCCGTTTAGTTTATAAGGTCTAAAATACTTTATTTATTATTTATAATCAGTAGCAACTGGAATCGGGTCAAAAGACCTTGTGGAACTCAAGTTTTGGCCGTAAAGGGCATATTCGGTATTTACCGAACCGTAGCCATAACCGCAGGTTATGAGCAAGGTAAAATTTATTAAAAATCTTTAAAATTCCCAAAATATTATTCTAATACAGTGGGTAAAAGCTTTGGTGACGAAATCTTGGTTTAGATGGTCATTATGCTAATTGCGCCGTTAATTACTAAAGTTTACTTTAATTGCGCTTTTTAGCATAACTCTCGTTCTAGACCTCGGATTGACGTGAAACTTTAAGGACATGCTTATAATTTAATAAGCAAGGTTATGGTCTGTTCACGTGTCCGAAATACTCGTTTTATTTTAAAAGGCCGTTACGGTCAACTTTTAGGCGATTAACGGAAATGCGCAAAAGACTCGGATAACTCATGAACCAATCACAGAGGTTTATACCACCATGTAACCTGGTCCTAAGAGTGTCCTAAGGTATATCTATACCTCACTAAAACGGGTCAGAACTGAAGTCAATGCAAAAGTCAAACTTTTGCGACATTCGGCTCCGAACCGGGTCAATATAGCAAATGGTCGATTCAAACGAGCGCAAACAAGTTTATATGCTTAATATCATGTTTTATGAACATCAAAACAGGTTTCATAACGTATACATTACAGATTATGTAGAAAACGGCAAAAATGACTTTCTGTTGACTTTTTAAGTGCGCGTTTGACTCGATATTTGACATAGTTAGAGTGGTGATCAGAGGGAACCCTTTTAGGGGTTTATTACCCACATAAATACCAACTCAAAACTACTTTTGATCCGACAATTCACTGGACCATTTGTGAGTTATCGCTATAACAACCGTTAGTTACGACGGTTGAGTTTATAAGCCAAAACTATGGAAATGTAAGACCAAATTGGTTATGAACGACTTACATAAGTGGTATCTTGCTTAGAGAGCAGAAGAGAATGCTAGAGAGCTCTTGGAATGATCAGATGAATGAGTTTGTGTACCGCATTTGTTCATATACCCAAAGTCAACCGAAACAAGCTCGGCCCATGTGCTGAGAAATGTGTGTTTGTCGCCTATGGGATCGACCAAATAGGTTATCGGTGTTATAATCCAAAGACTCGTCAAATGTTCATCACAATGAACGTTGAGTTTCTTGAAACAAAATACTTTTATGACCCCCAACTCAGTGGTCAGGGGGAGAACGAATGTATAGACCCTCTGAGTTGGCTAATCCAACTTCCCTCGTCTGAAGAAGTAGCAACAACAGAACTTCCTCACAGTACTCCGAATCAGTCATCTTCAAACACAACTACACAATCTGCGGAGCACAGTACCACTGAAAATAGTCCATCCAACATGATACCTGAGGTAAGAAATAATGAGAACTCTGAGTTTACTATGTCTTGTGACTTTGAGACAACAGGGGAACATACAGAACCGACAACAACCGAACCTACAGAACATGTTGAACCAAATGTTGAGCATGTTGAACCTGTTGTTGAAGAGGTTGAACCAGTTACTGAACATGTTGAACTAGGTACAGCAGAGACAACCGGGAGATATTCTTTCCCTCCAAGAGAAAATAGAGGAGTTCCTCCTAAGAGATATTCTCCAGAAAAAGTGACTCCAAGGTCTAGGTATCCTGTGGCGAACATTGCCACTGGAAATTTGTCTAAAGAAGCTAAAGCATTTACAGCTGCCTTGTGCTCTGAACAAATGCCATCTACAACACAGGAAGCATTGAGTTCTGAAGAATGGAAAAAGGCTATGGAGACCGAAATGGAAGCTCTCAAGAAGAATAACACGTGGGAGAAATGCACTCTCCCACCAGGAAAGAAACCAGTGGGATGTCGGTGGGTGTTTTCAGTCAAACACAGACCCGATGGAACGATTGAACGATACAAAGCTCGGCTGGTTGCAAAAGGTTACACTCAGACTTATGGAATCGATTACTCTGAAACCTTCTCCCCAGTAGCCAAAATTGATACGATCAGAGTCCTGTTTTCTATAGCTGCCAATAAAGGTTGGCCTCTTCATCAATTTGATGTAAAAAATGCCTTTCTTCACGGGGAACTAAACGAGGAGGTCTATATGGACGCTCCACTAGGATTCAATGAGAATTTCAAAGACGGAGAAACGTGTCGGTTGAAGAAATCTCTGTATGGGCTTAAACAGTCTCCTAGAGCTTGGTTTGGGAGGTTTACCCTTGCGATGAAAAAATATGGCTTCAAACAAAGCAACTCAGATCATACCCTATTTTTGAAACGTAGAGGCAGTCTTGTGACCTGCTTAATTATCTATGTCGATGACATGATTCTCACGGGAAACGATGAAGAGGAAATGTCAATGTTAAGAGATAAACTGTTTTCAGAATTCGAGATGAAAGATCTGGGAAGATTGAAGTACTTTCTTGGAATTGAAGTTCTGAGATCTAAACAAGGGATTTTTATCTGTCAAAGGAAATATGTTCTTGATCTGCTAGCGGAAACCGGAATGGTTGAGTGTAGACCGGCGGACACACCAATGATGGTCAATCATGGCTTACACATGGAAGATGGAGCAGATCTAGCAGATAAGGAGAGATACCAACGAATGGTAGGAAAGCTGATATACCTCTCCCACACTCGTCCAGATATAGCTTATGCAGTAGGAGTGGTGAGCCAGTTTATGCACCAACCCCAAGCAAGCCATATGGAAGCAGTATTAAGAATCGTCAGGTATCTCAAGGGAACAGCAGGTCATGGTATTCTGTTTAAATCAAATGGGCACTTAGAGATCCAAGCTTACACAGACGCCGACTGGGCAGGGGATAAAGGAACAAGAAGGTCAACCTCAGGATACTTCACCATGGTTGGAGGAAATCTAGTTACCTGGAGAAGTAAGAAACAAAAAGTAGTCGCCCTATCTAGTGCAGAAGCTGAATTCCGAGGGGTTGCTCGTGGCTTAGCAGAGGTTCTGTGGATTCGCAAGCTCCTAACTGAGATTGGTTATCTTCCTACTACAGCAACCAAAATCATGTGCGACAATAAAGCTGCTATACAGATCTCAGAAAATCCAGTCCAACATGATCGAACAAAACATGTGGAGGTAGATCGACACTTCATCAAGGAGAAGTTAGAGGAAGGCATCATAGAGCTCCCGTATATAGCATCGAAAGATCAACTCGCAGATATTCTCACAAAGGCAGTCAACGGAAACGCATTTAGTAGCTGTTTGAGCAAGTTGAGTGTTTGTGACCACACTACTCAACTTGAGGGGGAGTGTCGGAAAGGAGAAAAATAGATTGTATAGGGGCTTGTGTGTAAAGTGGTGTCCTATATAAACACCTCTCTTGTAACCCTAATTTCTTGAACAATACAATCTCAATACAATTCAACCCAATCACTGTGTTTGTTCTACACTAGACAACAATATAAGGTCAAATAAATTACACCAAGATAGCCGGTAAGCGGGCAACAAGCTGCGCCGCTACCCCCTTTTGAATAGCGAAACCTAACCTAGTAAAAACGAAACCCCGATCTCTAGGAGACGAAATGTTGCTGTGAACAACCCGTTGGACCCGTTCAAGAAAACGGATGGCAACATTAATATATAGGTGATGGCCAACAATGGTGAAGTGATGGTGAAGGGTGGAGAAGGTTGAAGATGAAGATGAAGATGAAGATGGTGGTGGGTGGGTTCACAGAGATGGTGGGAACGGGTGATTGGGAGAGGGGTTTGGGGTGGGACCTTTCACCTTTGTACTTAATTATTTTATATTTGTTTAATGTTTTAATTGTTAATTTTAATAATATATTAAGGGTATTTTAGTCAATTTACATTCATTTAACACAAAAAACTAACTCACATTTACGCTAGGGACTATCAGAGTAACAACCGAGCAAACCACAGGGAGCATACATGTAATTTTAGAAAGTTGGGGACTAAAGGTGAAAAACTAACAAACCACAGGGACCATCCGTGTAATTTACTCCACCTAAATAAGACATTAGTAAAAAAAACGAAAAAAAATTACAAGTCGTTTTTTTTGACTTGTAAGTTTCATTTACAGTGGTGTAAATCGTTGTAGCGGCATAAGTTAAAGTGATTCTTCCCCACCGTAAAAACAGGCTTTTATTTTGAAATAGTACCTCAAAAGAATTCGTGAAAACTTTTTTTTCCCAAAAAACCTTTGGAAGTCGAGTTCTTACAACTCAATTTAGTTCATATTTTAACCATTTCTTATATATATATATATATATATATATATATATTGTTTAAACTAGAGTAAATTGTATAGATAGCACTTGTGATTTAAAAAAAAATAAAACTTATTAAAAGTACTTACGGTATCTCCTTCATTGATTTGATACAATAATACAATGTGATATATATAGGGATTACAATGTTAACCAATTCCCTATAAATATGGATATACAATCATTTCTAAACATAAGATAATATAATCCGCTAATACTCACCCTCAGGTTGAACGGGGGTTGCGACACACGGTCAAACTGGAACGAAAACTGTGAAACAACTGTCTTGAGAGGCCCTTGGTAAAAATATCCGCATATTGATAGGCGGCTGGGACGTGAAGGACACGAACATGACCAAGACGAACCTTTTCACGAACAAAATGAAGATCGATTTCTACATGTTTCGTCCGCTGATGTTGGACTGGGTTCTCCGAGAGATAAACCGCGGACACATTATCACAATACACAATCGTTGCACGGCGGAGAGGAACATGTAACTCAAGCAAAAGGTTGCGTAGCCAACTTGTTTCAGCAACCGCATTAGCGATGCTCGGGTATTCAGCCTCAGCACTAGAACGAGATACTGTAGGTTGCCGTTTGGAAGACCATGAAACGAGATTATCCCTGAGATAAACACAATAACCCGAAGTTGAACGTCGGGAATCCGGACATCCACCCCAATCAGCGTCCGAGTAAGCCGTGAGGGTGGTGGCAGGAGAAACCGTTAAGCGTAAACCGTAATGAATAGTACCTTGAATGTATCGAATAATCCGCTTCATGAAAGCAAAATGTGGCTCCCGCAGAGCATGCATGAAAAGGCATACCTGTTGCACTGCATAAGATATATTCGGCCGAGTAAACGTAAGGTACTATAATGCACCTGCTAGGCTGCGATATAAGGTGCCATCGGGCAGCAAATCACCCTCCGTGGCACTTAATTTTGAAGAAGTATCAACCAGGGTTTCACATGGTTTGCACGAGGTCATGTTAGCGCGGTGTAATATATCGCGTGCATATTGTGACTGATGAAGAAACATGCCTTTAGCATCACGTTGAACAGTTACACCAAAAAAATGATGTAGATCGCCCAGATCGGTCATAGCGAATTCGGATGAAAGAAGCCGAATAATGTACTGAAGGAAATCTGTAGACGAAGTGGTTAGTATAATATCGTCAATGTACAAAAGTAAATATGCTATATTAGGACCGCGCCGATAAATAAAAAGTGACGTATCACATAAGCTCCCCTGAAATCCATGCGACGTGATAAACGTTGAGAAACGGGTAAACCACGCCCGTGGTGCTTGCTTGAGTCCATATAACGACTTCCAGAGGCGACATACATAGTTTGGGTTTACCCGGTCTACAAAACCTGGAGGTTGATGCATGAAAACAGTTTCTTGTAAGTCCCCGTGTAGAAACGCATTTTTAACGTCTAATTGATGAACTGCTCATCCTCGTGACAAAGCAAGAGACAAAACCGTGCGTATAGTAGCCGGCTTAACAACCGGGCTAAAAGTGTCATCACAATCGATCCCGACCGTTTGAGATTTCCCATTAACAACAAGTCGGGCCTTATACCTGTCTAGACTCCCATCCGGCTTAAATTTATGCCGGAATAACCACATGCAACGAATCACCGGATGAGTTCCCGGTCGAGGAACCAACTCCCAAGTGTCGTTATCCATTAATGCATTATATTTGTTGACCATTGCCTGTTGCCAATTCGGGTCGGCTATAGCTCGAGGGTAGGATGTGGGAATGGGTGAGATGTGAGTGGTAGTCATGTGAAGGTTATACTTGGGATTGGGTTTAGAAATCCCGACCTTACCTCGGGTTGTCATAGTGTGAGTATTTTGGGTGGCGAAAGGGATGGGGGCTATTTGTGTGGGTTGGGTCGGGTGGCTTGGGTGAGTGGGTGGTGAATTAGGTGGCGAAGGGGACGTAGGCGGATGTGGGGGTGGGTTCGGGTTGAGCGGAGGTGGGACGGGTGGAGTAGGGGTGGGTGTTGGGGATGTTGGTGATGGGATAGGTTGTGTATGAGTTGGTGCATGGGGAAATTGGAAAGATGGTGTAGGCAAGTGGTCATCATCGGTCAGGAAGTCGTATGTAGTGGATGGCATCGGGTGGGCAAATGGGAATGTGGACTCATTTCGAAATCCACATGGCGAGAGATATGTACCCGGCCGGTTGTGGGATCCAAACAACGGTAGCCACGAAAGTTTTCCGGGTAACCAAGAAAGACGCATCGAGTCGACCGGGTGTGTAATTTGTGGGGTTGGGTAGCTGACATGTTTGGGTAACATGTACACCCAAAGACACGTAAGTGGTCATAAGTAGGATGACACCAATATAATGCATAGGTGGGGGTGTTGTAGTTCAGTCTTTTGGTGGGCAAAATGTTATGCAAATAGGCTGCAGTGTGGAGAGCTTCCACCCAAAGGGCGGGTGGTAAGTGTGCATGAATAAGTAAGGCCCAGATGATGTCATTGAGCCAGCGTATCATACGTTCGGACCTGCCATTTTGCGAGGAAGTTTGTGGGCACGAGAAGCAAAAAACAAGCCCGTTAGTGGAGGCGAAGTTATGGAAAGCATGGTTATCGAATTCTCCCCCTAGATCGCATTGGAATGCTTTGATATTTTTGAGAAATTGTGTTTGAACAAGTTTATGGAATTTAACAAAGGTGGCATATACTTCTTATTTAAATTTTAAGAGGTACACCCAAACATAATGAGAAAAGTTGTCAATCAACACCATATAGTATTTATAAGACGTTTTACTCATGACAGGGGATGTCCATAAATCGCAATGGATAATATCGAATGGTGCATAAGTAAACGAAGTAGATTCAACAAAAGGTAGTCTTTTACTATTCGATAAATGACAAGAATTGCAAAAATCAAAACAGTCTTTATTGCATGAAATTAAATGACGACTAGAAAGCGATTATAAAATTTGGGTGCCAGGGTGTCCAAGACGATTGTGCCACTTGTCAGAAGATGATGTGAGAAAAACTTGAGTTGGTGCGGTAAATGGGTAGAGATCACCGGTGCATCATGGCGGGAAAGGGGTTGTCCACTCTTGAGGTCCTTCAAAGTAAAACTGTAAGGGTCAAATTCAATAGAAAGTTGGTTATCACGAGTAAATTTGCGAACAGAAAGTAAAATTTTGATAACAGTGGGTGCAAGGAGTATATTATTGAGTTTAAAGGTTTTGTTTGGCAAAGTGTGAGTGTCGTTACCCGAACCCGTGATTGGCAACGTTTGGCCATTACCAACAAATATATTAGCATTAATAGAACGAGACGAAGGAGTAGTGATTTTACCAGAGTCCGGTGTAACATGGGAGGATGCGCCGGTGTCCATAGTCCATTGAGGATCATACTGATTCAGAGAGAGTGTGCTAAGAGCAGCTCCAAGTGCAGTGGGATTAAGCGGGTCGACCTGTGGTGGCCCATATGGAGGGGCATAAGGAGCAGGAGGTTGCATCTGTTGTTGGGTTGCGAGACCCTACCCGGGAGCGACAGGGGGCTGAGTCGGTGGATGTGGGCCGTAGGCAGGGGGCTGGTTCGGTGGAGCCTGTGCAGAAGGTCGGGCCCAGGTGGAAGTCCATGGAGATTGGGCCGGGTAAGGACACGGTGGCGGAGTAGGCCACCAGCCATAGCCCGGCGAAGGTGTAGGTCCGGGTTTCGGGATCAAAACTGTGATTTTCATGATTATGTTCATAGACGGAAGAGATTAGAGATGATAAACAAACAACTTTGTATTAATCCGGTAGTAAAACATTACAAATCGGCCCGATTACATGATAACCGAACTAATACCAAAGGAGTATACATCCGGGGAGAGACCAAGTGGTGATCTCTCCCGGTGAGGTCTCAAACCTCCTCTAACTCTCTTGTGTTGCAAATGGCAAGGGTTTTCTATTTATAGTCACACCCCTTGTCTTGCAAATACACACGGTCAACCGAATAACCCTCTCGTTTGACCACTTCAAACGAGCGGGTCTATACACGTTCGATAAACCGTTTCACTAACTATTACAAGTTCAGCGTAAAATAATAACTAATCTATTCGACAAGCAGCGGACACAAAATCTGCATCAACAAATTCCCCCTTGTCCGTTGCTGTCGAATGCTGAAAATGCAACTGCAATCGATCTTCAGTCAAGTATTCATCTTCTCTGTGTTAACAAATTCCCCCTTGACCGATGATCCAGGTAAGTAGTATCTTGATGCTCCTTGTATAATATTTCCCCCTCAAAGTACGCGTATCCGTGTTGGGTGTTGTGCAATTTCCTCAAAAGGCTCAATTGACCGATCTTCCGCTGATCTTCCAATACTCCAACCGGCATTTGATAAGGGTTCCATTCTTTAAAAAAACTGCATCAAGTCTTGATCTTCAAGCATACTACATTGATAGAGATTTCTGGTGAACTGTCTTCTGTAAACCGTCTTTGTGGAATCGACCAAGTAATGCACTTTAATCTTCAGCATCAACACTCAAGAAAGTCAGCTAGACCAAGTGTATCCCTTGCAAGCTCAACCAAACAGCACGCTCAGTTGAACTACATCCAGATCTCATTGTCTCGCCTTTGTGAAGTTGACCACGTAATGCACTACGGATCCTCAGCATCAGTACTCAGGAAGTCAGCTTGACCAAGTACATCGTTTGCAAACTCAACGAATTGAGTTACCCCCAGATCCCTGTAAAATCCCAAAGAAACATCAAACCTAAAACCGAATCCTGCAGGTCTTCAGCCTTGAACTATCAACTTTCATAAAGATTCCCCCAGGTCTTCAGTAAACAGCGCTCTGAAACTACTGTCGACTTTAGATACCTGTATGTTTCCGTGCAAAACTCTTCACGCTGGCTGGAGAATTAATTAAAATCCTCAAATATGTGTCTGTGCAAAACATTCCACGCAGAACCGTTTGTATTACCAGAAAATCACAAACTCTACCACCTGTGATTGCGTTTAGAAATTTACCGAAGAAATTCAACATATGAAAATTTTTTCTGGATCGAAACCGTGATTCTTGTGATTATGTTCAAAGACGGGAGAGATTAGAGATGATAAACAAACAACTTTGTATTAATCCGGTAGTAAAACATTACAAATCGGCCCGGTTACAAGACAACCGAACTAATACCAAAGGAGTATACATCCGGGGAGAGACCAAGTGGTGATCTCTCCCGGTGAGGTCTCAAACCTTCTCTAACTCTCTTGTGTTGCAAATGGCAAGGGTTTTCTATTTATAGTCACACCCCTTGTCTTGCAAACACACACGGTCAACCGAATAACCCTCTCGTTTGACCACTTCAAACGAGCGGGTCTATACACGTTCGATAGACCGTTTCACTAACTATTACAAGTTCAGCGTAAAATAATAACTAATCTATTCGACAAGCATCGGACACAAAATCTGCATCAACAGAAGGGGAGCCCGCTGCATGGGCCTGTGGCGGCTGGGCCGTAATGTTGGGCTGCTGATATGGGCCCTGCTGCCATTGCTAATATCCTCCCTGGTTGTAACGACCACGGCCCCGGCCGCCCCGGTAACCTCGACCACGGCCGCGTCCTTTGTTATTTTGCCGATAGGCATACTGATCAAATTGTTGACCTGGGTGAACCGGCAGAGGAGGGGCGGGAATGCCTGGTGTCTGACCCGTGCGTGGAGCGGCGAAAGCCGAGTGTTGTTGTCGAGCCGCTTGTCTTCGCTGCTCCCGGTCGATCATATCCCGAGCATCATCCCACGAAGTGTTGGATTGGTTGATGAACTGAGCAGTGGTATCAAACTCCGGCGGAAGGCCTTGAACCATCTGAAGCACCAATCTTGATTCTATAACGGGTTGGTCTACATCGCTGAGTTGTTCGGCGATGTCTTTGAGTTTGTGAAAGTAGTCATTCAACGATGAACAGGAGGCCAACGTGGTTGTTGTAAACGCATGCATGAGAGACGACGCCCGCGAGTTTTTATTGTTTTGAAAAATCGTTTGAATCTTGTTCCAAGCCTTTTGGGTTGTGGTTTCGTAGTCGAGGATTCGAACCAAGAGATCATCGGACAACGTACCATAGATCCACTGCAACACAATCGCATGGATCTTGACCCAAGAGTCGTAACTCTCGTCATCTTTTGATGGGGGTTCCGTACCGTCGATGTGGTTGAGTACTTCATAGCCTTTAGCATGAAGCTTGAAGAGCTTTGCCCACGAAGTGTAGGTAACCTTGACACCGTCTAGTGTTCGAACTTTGGTTTGAATATTCGTCACCGAATAAACTGGATGAAGAGCCTTCTGATCGGTCATAACTGATGAGGATCATGTATCGTCTTTGTCTTTTCCAGCCATGGTTGTCGGAACAGGGGTTAGGGAAGGGAGGCAGGCGACGACGGCTTAGGGTTTTAGGATCTTTGGGGCTCTGATAATATAAAAGTATTTACGGTATCTCTTTCATTGATTTGATACAATAATGCAATGTGATATATATATAGGGATTACAATGTTAACCAATTCCCTATAAATATGGATATACAATCGTTTCTAAACATAAGATAATATAATCCGCTAATACTTATTTCATTCTTTATATTTTAAAGTGACAAGGCAATAATTGCTTACATAAAGAATTATTTTGTTAATTGACGGATTTCATTTGTAGGGAGCGTGAGTGCCATCTACACTTTCACTCTCATTCGTGTATATAAAAGACACCTCTTTGTCTTTGCCACTTAACTATCTATGTGTCTTCTTCTCCTGTAATCTCTTTTTATACCACTCGCCTCCTATAACTCATTTGTCTCCGCGACTTCGTCCTTATCCTCCTTATCGATATTATATTATGGTTTGATAGAGTTTTCATTTTTAATAATTATCCAACTAAATGACAATTTTGCATTACAAGCTTCAAAAATAAGACCATTCTTGCACTTTTAAAAGTAGAATCATGTATCTTCAAAATAGAAATAACAAAAACATGCAACTTTTACTAAGCCACAAGAACAACTAGAATTAAGTCTACCTAGAATTAGATACATGTTCAGATGGAGAGTTCTTTCTAATGGTGTGTCTACTCGTGTAGCCTTTATGTGACGACACAGATGAGTCTATTGACCATATTCTTATCAAATGCTACTACGTACGCATCTATGGTGTGGTTGATGGTTAGCACATGGAGCAACATACCTCCCATTTACACTTTCTCTTCGCGGGATTTGTGTTCATAAGCATTGGCGAAGTTAACCATTGAAGGAAGTTTGTTCAAGTTGTTATCATGATTGATTGCTGGTGTTTGTGAATGGCTCGGAACAAGAGGGTGTATTCCAACGAAGATGCAAGGATTAAGAAGATTGTTTGGGACATCAACACGTTAAGCTTTCTGTGGATTAAACATTGCCTTTTTTTTCTGGTTCTATTATAGTTGTTGTTGGCAGTTGTCAGTCGCTTGCTAGTAGGGGGTTTCTAATAAAATTCGTTGTTCAAAATAAACCCACAATTAGATACCAACTACAATACATAGCATTTTCATTAGCTAATTTAATTTTCTACCATTTGCCATCAATTTTGGCAAAATTCAGCAACAACCAACTTTTTTCCTTGCCATATATTTCACATGTGTTATTATATATACTTCTAATTTCTAACATTCTTATGCATTATATTATATGTTGTACACTGTGTTTTCATCTTTGTACGGTGGTTTCTTGAAACTGTGGGGTGGTTTCCTGGTTTCCTTTCTAACATTCTTAGGCGTTATTGGTTGATTTTTGCTCTTTCTTTGACAGCCTGGTTGCAAACCCCTCTTTCTCTCTCTAAAACGTTTGGCCTCCCATCTATCTTTCTCTCTCTAAAATGCTTGGCAACTATACATCGCCGCCGGATCCATTTGGCGTAGATCTGTTGTCATCTGTGATACAAAGGGGATTGTGTGGTGTTAGAGAGAGAAATGGAGCGGTGGGTATTGCACCGCCATTGCCGGAGGCTCCGGCTTCAGGTCGGTGTTTTGGTTTTTATTTTTCTTTGCATTGTGTGGTTTAATGTTGGGTTACTCTTTGGTTTTGTTGTTACCACCGCTGGTATTGTTGATTCACCGCCGGCGATGATTGGGGCCTTCCTATTGGCATGGCAACTCCGATTGCAGCCTAGGCGGTACTGAGCCGTCAAGACGATGACGATCTATTAGATCCGAGTCTATTGGTTTAGTTATTTCTTTTTTTTATTGATGTTGGTGGCTGTTCTTCGTAGTAGGATGAAGGCGATGATGATTATTTTTTTGTTGTCTGAGTAAATCAGTCAAAGTTAAAAATTTGTCGCATCTTGGCGTGGCATTTTCCGTTGGAAATCGAATGATTTTTTGGTTTCTGCCGAGAAGGAAGCAGCCATGGCAGTTTAGTTCCTCTTAATTTGTTCTAATATATTTAGTGATCTGAGCCTATTTTTTTAAAGAT
Source organism: Helianthus annuus (assembly GCF_002127325.2). Classification (NCBI taxonomy): domain Eukaryota; kingdom Viridiplantae; phylum Streptophyta; class Magnoliopsida; order Asterales; family Asteraceae; genus Helianthus; species Helianthus annuus. The sequence continues at coordinate 116,090,667 of NC_035446.2, forward strand.
TTTCTTTTAAAGTGTTTATTTATAGATCTATTGGCTTACACGTGTTTAGGTTTGAAGTTGGTAAAGTAGTATAGAAAGAGATAGAGAGATCAGATTGGGAATTGAAGACGAAATTGTTTGGTGATGATGGGTGTTGTGGTTATGGTGAGGAACATGTTGGGCAAATGAATTAACCCGACCCTTGTAAAAAGTTGAACTCTATTGTGTTGTGATTTTAGGTAAACCATGCAGTACTCCTAAAATAGATAAGCAGTCTGAGGATAGTAAGAATGAACGGGTTAGATACGGTTAATCGACGATGCAAGGGTGGCGTGTTGATTTTTAACATTTAACAAGCATATACTTGATTTTGATATGTTTTTGTTAACTGTGTTTACATTATTTTTTGAAACCAAAAAGAAAGTGTCGTTAGATGGTTTTATGTTGGTTTTTCGATTGGATTTTTGGTTGTGTATTGTGCATGTTGCAGTTGCTTATCTTGACCCCACTACATCTTTCTTTGGTGTATATGATGGCCATGGAGGTGTGTACTAATAATTCTAAACTTTTTCAAGTTCCCCGTTAGATCGAATTTTAGTTGTATCTTAACAAATACTGAAATGTGTTTTATGTTTTAAAGCTTTAATGTTTATGTTTGCTTTAAGTAAAGTTGTTGCTAAATTTTGTACGAGATCTTCATCGACAAGTGGTCGCACGAAACGTATTTTACTGGTGATATTGAAACATCTCTACAAAAGGTGTTTACCAGGTTCTTTTAAATACATTGTAAATTAATTATGAATCGTCTGGTTTATGAATGTGGTTATAGCTTGTAATTTGGTCTTTTTTGTGATGCAGAATGGATGAAATTGAATGGGGTTTCATTTGGATTCCAAGAGGTGAAGCAAGTAATAGGATTGATGACTGGGCATTTGACTAATATATATTTTTTTCCTTCTACTTTTACTGAACTCAACAAAATTATTGTTTAATTATTTGATTCTTTACATGGGCCGCATTCTGATTTCACAGGACCAACATCTGAATTACTGGATGTATAGCGTGTGTTGCAACCGTGTCCGTGCGGCGGCGGTGGCGGAGACGCGGTGGCAACCGGCTACGTACACGGCTTCTTCATTCATTTCGCGACTCTCCAACAAAGGGGCTATGTGAATATTGGTTCTCATGCTTCAAAAAAAGTGTATGTTTTTAAAGTTTTAATCAGATTTGATTGCCTACGTGTTTTTATGAATGTTTATACGAGTTGTGATTCGTTTGGTGTATTTAGGTATGTGATCAGTTTTCGAGGTGTTTGTATGTTGAGGATCCTGTTCCTTGGTGGTGGTTGCAACATTTCAAAGACATAAAGCAATAGGTCTCACGCCGCAACGCGCAGAGACAACTAACTTAGCGAACGCTTTGCCCCCCGGCGAAAATCTAGTTTGTTTCTAATCAGGAAAATGCTCTTTGGTAGGTTGGTCACCTACATAAACTGTGTAGGTTTTGCCATTGCCACTACTCATATAATCATATCTCATAAAGAAACTCTTTTATTTTCTCTATATATTTTAGGGAAATTGGCCTGTAATAATCCCACCTAAACCTTATTGGCTAATAATAATCCCACCTCAGAATATTCCCCCCACCAGTCCCACCTTTCACCTATTTTTCCTATAATGATCCCCCGTTAAAAAAACTTAACGGAGTTAAGCTTTTTTCCAAATTACAAACAAATTTTTAGGGCTTTTGATTAGAACGACGATACGAGTCCATTGATGTAAAACTTGCCTCGAAACGGTGCTCTAAACAATGAAAACAGCGCTTCTATTCGGGTATTTAAATTTCTAATTAACCAAAATCAAGTCACTTGGAGCACCATTTTGAAGTAAGTTTTACATCAATGGACTCGTATCATCGTTCTGATTAAAAGCCCTAAAAAATCTGTTTGTAATTTGGAAAAAAGCTTAACTCCGTTAAGTTTTTTTAATTGGGGACCATTGTAGGAAAAATAGGTGAAAGGTGAGACTGGTTGGGGGAATATTCTGAGGTGGGATTATTAATGGTCGTAGGTGAAATTATTACAGGTCAATTCCCCTATATTTTAAGACTACTAATTACTAATTAGGATGCAAACCTTGACCTGTCATTTAGTGAAATCTTAAATTCAATTATTGGAAATCTTCACCTATTACCCTAGTTAATAACAACCTAATACCCAAAAATAATAACATTTTAATTATATAAACAAAATACTAAAATGATCCGTTAACTATGCTATAGTATTTCTCTTTCAAGCTATGCTAAGTTTTTAACTCAAAAATTTACATAATTATAACAATTATTATGCCATATATTCAAACGGCATTTGAGTAATAGCTCAAATAGGTAGTTCAAACTTGCTCCATTATCGATCCATAAAAAAAAGATCTATTCCAAACGATGGTTGCAAGTTATGATTGGTTTCATTCAATTACAGCATGCTTTTTAGATGGAGCATCATACTATTTGCTCATCTATATTATAATTTATTAACTGATAAAAAAAATCTAAAAAATATATAGAAAGTTGGGATGTAATAAACTCTTATCTTATATCGACTTCTAACTTTTGAAGCATGAATTTATGTTTTACTTGCTTTTGATCCATTTCTTTTTAGTCATTGTTTGCTAGGGTCGTTCAAATCGCTCGCCGCTCGTTGCTACGAGCTCGCTCGACGCTCGTTCGAAAATTGCTCGGAAAATGCTCGTTCAATTTGACGCTCGGTTGTAAACGAGCCGCTCTGCTCGGTTCGGTTTGTAAACGAGCCAAGCATGAGCAAAGGTCCGCTCGGCTCGGTTCGGCTCGAATTATTTATTTTAATTAGTATACATATACATATACATATACATATACACATACATATATAAACATGTATATACACATACATATACACAAACATAAATTATACAGATATACATACACACACCTGTATATATACACACATTACACATACAGATATACTTAAATATAAATTAAATTTATAGTTTTATATATACCACTATATTAGATTTTGCTTCACTATATACAAATATTGGTTCATTATATACAAATTTACAAGTACGTCTATACGTACTAGACCAACCATGCCAATAAAAAAATTAATATCAACTCTAAAAGTTAAACCCTAAACCGATAAACGACAGACTGCTTATCGCCTCAATGTTTCCTGTCGTTACCCTAAGTCGATCGTCTCCTGCTCTCAACGTAATTGTTCGTGCAATATGATCATCGCCTCGTCGGCCACAACATTGTTATTCATAAGAAAAATATTATACCATGAAATGTGAATGTTTTTAAAGACATAAAAACTTGAGACCAAATATTGTCACTATCTCTCTCAGCAAATTTAAATCGGGCAACTTGGTTGTCCAAATTGCTCGAACTTCGCTCGACGCTCGCTCGGAATATTTACTGCTCGAAACACGCTCGCTTGATTTGAGGCTCGGTTTTAAATGAGCCGCTCCGCTCGGTTCGGTTTGTAAACGAGCCAAGCATGAGCAAAGGTCCGCTCGGTTCGGCTCGGCTCGTGAACAACCCTATTGTTTGCAAGCGAGAATAGAACATCCCATTTCATCTCCTTTGTCCACGCAAACTTTAACCTCTATAATCCTCCATGTTAAACCACACTTGTATCTATTTTGGTTTCATATGTTAGGGTGTAGGGAGTGGTCTCGGGGAGTGCTTCGGGGAGGGGAGTTTGTCGCGTGGGGAACCATTGCCAGGGGTATAATCGGTGAGTGGGGAGTGTGTAATCGGTGTATGCTCACCGAGTGTTTGAAGAGGAGAGAGGTGGGAGAGAGAGGGGGTTAATGGTGGGTCCCAACCCCTTTCAAACAATCACAAATTTATCTTTTTTTTTTAAAGAATTGTTTACCACTCTTGAAACACCCATTTCCATAAAAGGTTAAATCGTCATAAAATTTGAACTTTCATACCGTAACAAATTTTTTTACCAAAATACCCTTATGGTTAAATATAAAATTCATAGCCATCAAAGCATTTCATGCAACATTTGTTCAAACTACCAAACCACAAATACCGATTTAACTTACTTACAAAAGACATTAAGTATAAAAGTGGCATTTACAATCCAAAAGAGTTTTGACCCGTTTGACATTAAACATAACCGGAAGCGCATAGAGGGCATTGAGGTGTGTTCGTCCCAAGCTCGCCATTCCTAAGCATACAATTTACCTATCATTCACATCACAAAAATACATTAAAAGTATGTGTCATTAAACACTAAAACTACATTCTTCATTCCTCATCTTATTTGACTCGTTAGCAAGGTCCTACTTCCATATCATGTAATTATTTCATCCATACCACAATTCGTCTACAATGAATTTGTTCTTCATCATTCCATCATCATAAAAATTACACATTCTATCCGACCCATTCCTTCGGTCGAAATCTAACCATTTTCATATTCCATCATCTTTGGGTTATTGGACCAATTCATAACAAGTCAACATAGTGACCATTTCATTCTTATTACTAATTCATTCATCTTGACCCGTTTGACAACGAGTCATATCATACACAATATCATCATCATAAACTTCTACTCATTTTGAACCGTTAGTAACGGGTCGATACACATCCTTTACTTTCTTATTCCTAACTATTACTTCAAAGCTCAACACATCAATCTACCATGTTCTACACTACGACTTTCAACTAGAATTAATATAATAAGACGATCACCTTAATTTACATTAAGGATAGACGAAGTTCATATGAACTTACCTTTATCTTGCTTTGTTTGCGACCCGGATTGGCTCGTGCTCTCTTCCTTTACTCCTACAATGTCATACCCACATTTTCAATTCCATGCTTCTATCTCATACTTACATTACATAGAGAGCCAAAAATTCATTATTTTTCCAATCCAAATCATTTAACATCATATTAATATGGATTCATCATCATTACATAAAAACTACTACCCAAAGCATTTCATCAAACACTTGGTGTGCATACAATAAACAAAACATGGTGTACAAGTATCTTATGCACAATCTTACTAGTTCATGCAAAATCATCATCTTCAACTAAATTCATATGACCTTCATGCTAAATTAATTTCATCAAACGAATATTCACTACAAGCAACATCATACATGATCATTACACTAATTCGCACATTTAACATGATCATCTTCATAACATTACTAATACAAGTGGGTTTTCATCAAAACATCAAAATAACCAGAAATTCGAGCATGATTCATGTTTCATGAGGTGATTCTAACTCATTATCATTCTAATTTCATATAAACTCATGAATTGAACACAACCCAGTTCATCAATGATCATCAAATCATAAATTGTAACTTACCTTATGTCAAGAATAACTAGATGATCAATAATTTCACTTCATGCATCAATTTTCAGCCATTAAAGACCTTTGATTTGCAGGTTTTGTGTGGTATTAGTGAAGTTCTCCTTCACCCCTTTTCTCCTTCTCGCTTAGGCCATGTGTAGTCATAAAGCCCTTTTGTGGGCGTTATGCGACACGTGTCGTGCCACGTCACACAGGGGCTTTATGGGGCGTTATGTCACTAGAGCCCGTAGTCATAAAGCCCCTACCTCATCATAACCAAAGTGTAAAATGCAGGGACCAAAGTGTAAAATACAGGGACCAAAGTGTTTTAATGCAGGGACCAAAGTGTAAAATGCAGGGACCAAAGTGGAAAATGCAGAACAAATAAACACCTTCTCACGCCGCGAAAAATATCACGCCATTTGTTTTTTTTTGAGCATAGCGCCCATGGGGGTGGTGTGGGCGGCGGTATGTGGGCGCTATAGCCCCACTTCGCGCCCCACTACGTTCAACCTTACACGACACACACACACTTTTTGTTTCCTATTCTTTTTCTTTCTTTATTTAATTTGATTATAACTTCCACATTTACTCCCTCTTTTTCTTCATTCTATCATTTTACTCACAAACTAACTTTCTTCTTATGTTGAGGTTAAATATTTTTATAACTAAGTTAATTCCTCTTAGTTATCCTACCCATACTTAACAATTTAACTTATTAGCATATATCCAACTTTCACTATGGTAAAAAGTCTATAATTATCATTTTCCAAACTAATGCATCATATGTATAATATTATAATATAACATATAAAATTTGGGGTGTTACAACTCTCCATATGTTTGACCATTGCTAGTGATTGAGTGCAAAATGGAGAGTGGAGTGGAGACTTGACATGGCATGACATTATTGGTAAGAAAATAGTTTAAACACTCACCATTTGGTGACCACTCCCTCCACCTAGAGGTGTACAAATCGGTTTTTTCAAAAACCGGTTTCGATTATTAACCGAACTGGTTTTTTCATCCAAAACGGAAACCGTTTTTTCTATAACCGGTTTCGGTTACTAACCGGTTTTTTAAGTCCAAAACAATAACCGGTGTAACCGATTGGGATCGGTTTTTAACCGGTTTTTGCCAAACCGGTTTCGGTTATTAACCAGTTTTTCAGATCAAGAAACCTAACCGGTCTACAACTGGCGGTTCGGTTCAGTTGTAAAACCGGTTATAAAAAAAATTCCCTCCAACGATCATAACTTGTAAAAATTTAGCCCCCATTGATCCTTTTATAACATATAAGAATCTGGCATTCTCCATAGATTCAAGTAGCACAAAGATGAAATACAAAAATGTATTCATTACGTATAGCAACATCTTTGTTATGGCGTCAAATTCAATGTATCCCACAAAGATGAAAGTGTATCATAATTTACACAACACCTATTCGTAAATTGAAATCAAAATTCGCTAATGTTTTGTATAAACTTAAGAATGTTTGTATCTCACTCATATGGTGATTATAAATACATTCATAATCAACATCCTGCCGCAATGCGCAGGTAGCGTTAACTCGTTAGAAACATGTTGTAACCTATACCGACTTAAATCAATCTATCACCTCCATATATACACATCTAAACATTGTATTCCTTTTGTTAAAAAAAATAATGTATTTTGTTCTCTTTAAAACATATATCCAACTTTAGGTAAAAATAAAATTGTATGAACCGTATAAGCATTTCTACGTAGTGCATGTAAAATAATCATATAAACAGAAGAGTGAAAAAAAAATAGAGAGTTAAAACATCATCTAATATCAAATTTAGAACAATCTTTATGAAATGCTATCAACAATTTGTTGGAGAATTTCGTAAATGAACACTTGGATAAATCCGAGAGTCGTAGTGTCACTTTCAGATTGAAATAATTCGATTGTTCCGTCAAAACTTTTCAACCAAGTAAAACTCAACTTTTGATATGCAGGAAACAAGTATAAATCTGTGTGTATATTTCGTGAACCAAAGAGATAGATTTCATGAACCAGCCAGGGACTCTACCCCTTGGATCCTCCTGCCCCAGACCCATGCCAAAGGGGCATTACCCCATTGTAACCTGCGTTACTTAGGGGTTTCTCCCCTAAGAACCAATTAGGGGCGTTGCCCCGGTTTTTTTTCCCAACTTTCTTTTGACAAACGTATTGGCTCAGGATAAGTACCCAGTTTGTGATGGCTACAAACCAGGTTGCAAGTACTGAACACTTGACTTACCGTCCTTACCACTTCATCTAGCCGAAAAATGGTCAAAGCGAGAGTCAAACTTATCCTAACCCTATATATATATATATATATATATATATATATATATATATATATGGTAAAAAGTGTCTAAAATGTAAGAAGGGTAAGAAGTGTTTTAAACCATGGATATTTGATCTAATGGTTGAGATCATTAGGGTATAAATATGTAAATTGTGTTTTAATTAGAGGGACCTTATGTAAAATTGAAGGGCAATAGTGTCTTTTTCAATCTTTCAAATATGTTAATCGTATCCTACACAACCAAAAACACCCACATTCACTCCTTTTTCCTTAAAAATCGGAATTAATAATCAATATCTAAATCGGAAGCCTCTGTGTTTTATATAAGATTCTAGGCGTGGTGTTTTACGTTTAGAAGAACTGTAATCAGATTCATGGCGTGGTGTTTTAAAACATCTGGATAAATTGACTATGATTCAAGTCATGGTGTTTTATCTGGAATCCAGAAAACACCATGACTTGAATCATAGTGTTTTATCTGGAGACATTGTTCAATACAAAACATGACTATGATTCAATACAAAACATTCCCAGATTTTAAAACACCATGACTATGATTCAAGTCATGGTGTTTTATCTGGACAATCAATACAAAAACATTCCCAGATTTTAAAACACCACGACTATGATTCAAGTCATGGTGTTTTATCTGGAGACATTGTTCATGGCGTGGTGTTTTAAACATCTGGAGACATTGACTATGATTCAAGTCATGGTGTTTTATCTGGAATTCAAGTCAGATAAAACACCATGACTTGAATCATAGTCAATGTATCCAGATGTTTAAAACACCACGCCATGAACAATGTCTCCAGATAAAACACCATGACTTGAATCATAGTCAATGTCTCCAGATTTTTAAAACACCACGCCATGAACAATGTATCCAGATGTTTAAAACACCACGCCATAAACAATGTATGATTAAAAGATGTTGCGATTAAAAGATGATGAAGAATATAAAACAATCAGATGTATAATGTTTCCTAAAATTTCTCCTAATTCAAAATTCGATTTAAACCCTAAAAAAACTCATCGCCAGTTTTTTTTTGGCAGTTATTCTTGGAAATCAATTAAATGATAAAAATGTCAAATTACTAATATACCCTTTTGAATTAATTAGGATAAAGGACACTTGTCATTCCCAAATTATTTCTCACACTTCTCACAAAAATCCCACTTTTTACAAGATCCTCTACCTATATATATATATATATATATATATATATATATATATATAAGATTGTAATTAATAATAATAGAAAATCACCTGGGTAAATGATCGAACACTTACGATGCAAATAACATTCACATTGGATTTATATGTAATCAATTTCTATAACTAAAACTTTCATGACTTGCAAATTAATTTATTAAGAAGAGAATCCAAATTAAAAACAAAATATTCAACAAAAACACAAATAAGAAGCAAAAACCAATAACAACAAAGAATGAAATACTAAGAGAAAACATAAATTATGAACATTTAGAAATAGGTATCATTTGCACATCAACGAATACGATCACTTACATAGATTAAAACTACCAATCGCTTGTAAAAGCTCCTAGGTCTCAATGGTTCCGTCAAAAGCAAACATAAATTAAACGTCGACGCAAGAAAAGCCTCCAAGCAATCACCACCTTTCGGAGAATTAACTGGAGAAGGGAGAACTTACTGTGATGTTTGACATGATGAATTTCAATTTTTATAGTTCAAAATTGAATATTAAAGCCGTAGCCACAATCAATCTCCATTAATGAACATATAAATTTAGAAAGAATCGAGAGAGTTTTTACTGGTCTACCTTCATCCTTCCTCCTAATTTGAGACTATTGTGACCCATTCTAGCCAAACGACTATCTCGAAGCCATCTTCCACTGTCATCGCCGACAACAACCTAGTCGAACATACTATTTGTGAGCCAATGGTTCCATTAGTGTCACTCGCCATTGTCAACAACCATATCGCGAACGTCTTCCACTGTCTTTGCTGACGCAGGCCTACTCACTGGAGGTCGACCTGACAATTTGTGAGCCGATGGCCATTAGCGTCACAAGCCATTGTCAACAACCATATCGCAACCGTTCCCACAGTCTTTGCCGACGGAGGACTACTCACCGGAGGTCGGGTTCCTCCTTTTCGGAATTTCTCTGATTTGGTAGGTGTTGTGTGTGGTGGAAAATGAAATCGAAAGTAAGGAGATGGCATTTCTGTGATTAAGTCAAGGGTTCTTTGTGGAGCAACCGTAGATTAGAAAATGAACGGTCAAGATGAATTACTGTTCCTAACAAACTGCCGAAAATGTTATATAGTATAATACCTAGCAATAAACAATTAAACTTGGGTGTCGAGTTAACATAACTTGCGTATTAGAATATTTCTTGTATGGATATCATATAGCTTGCAGGTATACATTCTATGTTTTCACTGAAGGATTCAATTTGAGGAATCCTTGAACTACTAAGCGTATGTTTGGCATGAAACTTTTAGGAGCTTCTAGCTTTATGCTTTTAAGAAAAAGCTCATACTCAATAAAAAGGCTTGTTTGGTTGAAGGAGCTTGAAACTTTTAGGTTAGAAGCTTGAAGCATTTGGTTGAACGCTCTTATTAGTAGCGTTTAGAAGGAGCTACAGGCTTTTAGGGAAAAAATGACTATTTTAACCTCTAAAGATAATGAATTTTTTAATGCACAAACTTTTTAAATTTTTAGTTATGTCCATTTTGGTCATTTTATACATTTTACTAAAAGCTCCAGCTACTCTCCCAAACACCAAATATATTTAAAAAGCTACAACTACTAGCTACCAGCTACCAGCTTACAGCCACTACCTACCAGCTTTGAGCCACGAGCCACTAGCTACTTTTGCCAAACATACCCTAAGTCTATTTGTAGTTGACTAGGGCCAGGTTTATGGAGATGTATGATTGTCTAAGAAATTACATACACGCTTATGCCTAATGCCTCTTACCACAGTTATGAGAGAGACCTTCATGCCTCCATGACGCCCTCTTGGAATGGTGTTTAACGCCTAAGCCAGCAGACATGGCTTGGGGCATTAATGGTTGCAGATGGTCTAAGTTTCTCTATGACCATGGTAGCAGAAGTGTATTTGGTGACTAGAGATCTCCTTTCGCTTGTACCGTTACTATGGTTGGTGTCTTACACAAATGAAATTTTGTTATAGAATGTGCATTGATTTAAAGTCGACTTAGGTTATTATTATTTGTTTTTAATTATATTAAATTGATTATAAAAAATAGGATTAATATCATATATACCCTTACAAACTTGAAAAAAAAAATTATATATACCCAACCAAAACTAAAAATATCATATATGTCCTTACAAAATAGTTAAAAGAGTTAATTACGTAGTTAATCCTTGTGGTTTACACAAAGTAACAATCTAAGGTACCAATAGTTTAAAATCACATCTTAGGGTGCTAACTTTCCATTTTTTAACATGTGAGGGTATTAATTACATAGTTAATGTCTATGGTTTACACAAACTAACAATCTAAGTTACTAATAGTTAACAGTGAATTAACGTTAAAACCCTCACATGTTAAAAATGGAAAGTTAGTACCCCCAGGATGTGATTTTAAACTATTAGGCTAGAGGGTATGGTGATGGTCCTCCAAGGGAGGATGATCCGCCACGTATTTCTACCATTGTGTCTACGTTAAAATGTGTTAAAAATCAGGCCGCCCCGCTGCGGAGCGCGGGTTTAACCACTAGTTACTACCAATTAATAAATCAATCAATCCTTGAAAAATAACAAACCGCACACTCCCAATCAAATAAATAGTCTTTCCAACTCTCCAAGGAAGCTTCCCGGAAGCTCACTATGCCTTCCCTCTCATCTCTCCATATAACCACCCCCTCCTTCCTCCCTCCTTCTATCAACAACAAACAATCCCCACCATTATTATACCTACTACAACCATTAAACTCACCGGAACACTCATCCCTAAAAACCTCTTCAAATCCACCAAAAAAACAACCAAACGGCACCGTATCCACATCCTCCTCTTTCAACTCCTCCATTACGCCGTCGTCTCCCAAATCCAAATCTAACGGCGTCACAACTCCGACGAGCGTAATTTAATTTTTTTTATTTCTAACGGTTACTTTTTGGAGGGGGGCCCACAATATTCGCTTCTTCGCCAACGTCTAGAGATCGACGGATAGGACGGGACGGGAGGGGGCGACACGGTGTGCCGGCGTCGCCGGACCTCGACGTGGTGGGGGACGTCCCCCATACCCTATAGCCTTAGTACCTTAGATTGTTATTTGTGTAAACAATAGGGACTAACTATGTAATTAACTCTAGTTAAAATATCAAATATATCCAATTTGTTAAAAATAATCTAATAAATACACATTTGCCCTTATTTTTTAACTTCTAAGTTTTCATATATGCTCATCTTTTCACTTCATATTTTTATATAACACATTTTAAGCTTAAATTTATTTTTACTCATTTTATTTTTATTTTTTTATTTTCCCCATAAACAATAGTATTCTCCGTATTAATAATATTTAAGCTAAATAAATTAAGCTAGAAATGAATAAATATAGAGTAAACTGCAATTTTACTCCCTAGGGTTATATGTGATTGACACTCTTACCCCCTCCTAGGAAATTTTTGCTGTTTTACCCCTCAACTATTGAAAAACTCTGCAATATTAACCCCCCGCTGTTAAAAAACTTAACAGTTCTGTTAATTGGTATGCTAAATGACTATATTACCCTTTCTTATTACACCTTATGCTTTGTTGTAAGAAAACGTATTACCCCCGATGTTAAATAACTATGTTATCATTTCTTATTACCCTCTATGTTTTGTTGAAAGAAAACGTATTACCCCCCGGTGTTAAATATTTTTTTTGCTTATTTACCCCTGCAGAAAACGAAACCATTCCCCTGATTCAATCATTCATACCAAAATCAAAATGAACTATCGAAAGACAAAAGTCATCCTGAAGATTCTAAGGAAATTGAAGAGCCCCAAATGTTCAAAACGGAGTCGAATGAAGAACATATGGAATTATTGAAAGATGAGGATCATTATGAAAAGAAGAATCTAAAGAAATTGAAGAAGATGAAGATGACGATGGGCCGCCACCAGGGTGGCGTCACTCGCCGACGTCATCTCCGCCGTTATTAGACATGATTGACTTTCCGCCGTTGTTAATGTTACCTCCTACTCCGCCTCTTCCTTCTTCCCCTACAAGTTTTTTTTTTAATTTTAATTGGTTTAGTTTCACATTCATGCCAAATTGCAGACCTGCTTATGAAAATTAAAATCACATAATCTCATTTAATTTAGGGGTTGTTTGGACAGTGGTTTTAAGATAATAATTGACACTTGAAGCAGGACAACTTGCAGCCATGTCGCCAATTTCTTCTGGTAAGTTCTCCAGCTCTTCCTTTTTTTCCCATTAATATTCCTTTGTGCATATCACATTCATCTGTATTCTGTATTTTGGCTATGTATTAAAATGTTATTATGATCCACATGTTGTATGTGGACTTAAAACATATTATCAGAAGTTTATTGTTTCTGACTAGGGATGAGCAAATTAGACCCGGTACCGGTACTAAATTTACCGGACCGGATGCTTTTTCGGTACCAATTCGGTACTGACTTTTGACATTTTCGGTATAGGTTCGGTACCGGTCCGTTACCGGTCCGTTACCGGTCCGTTACAGTACCGGTATTTACCGGTTTTTACCCTCAAATACCGGTACCGGTACCGAATCGGGTCTATACGGTGCCAGTACCCACTTTTGGGGATTTTCGGTACTGGTTCTTTCGGTACTGGTTCTTTCGGTACCGGTACCGAGCTCATCCCAACCAAAACTTGAGAAAAATCATATATACCCAACCAAAACTAAAAATATCATATATGTCCTTACAAAATAGTTAAAAGAGTTAATTACATAGTAAATCCCTGTGGTTTACACAAAGTAACAATCTAAGGTACTAATAATTTAAAATCACATCTTAGGGTACTAACTTTCCATTTTTTAACATGTGAGGGTATTAATTACATGATTGACTTTCCGCTGTCGTTAACGTTACCTCCTACTCCGCCTCTTCCTTCTTCCCCTACAATTTTTTTTTAATTTTAATTGGTTTAGTATCACATTCATGCCAAATTGCAGATCTAGTTATGAAAATTAAAATTACATAATCTCATTTAATTTAAGGGGTGTTTGGACATTGGTTTTAAGATAATAATTGACACTTGAAGCAGGACAACTTGCAGCCACGTCGCCAATTTCTTCTGGTAAGTTATGAGCTCTTCTTTTTTTCCCATTAATATTCCTTTGTGCATATCACATTCATCTGTATTCTGTATTTTGGCTATGTATTAAAATGTTATTAAGATCCACATGTTGTATGTGGACTTAAAACATATTATCAGAAGTTCAGTGTTTCTGACTAGGGATGGGCAAATTAGACCCGGTACCGGTACCGAACCGGTACCGAATTTACCGGACCGGGTACTCTTTCGGTACCGATTCGGTACTGACTTTTGACATTTTCAGTACCGGTTCGGTACCAGTCCGGTACGGTACCGGTCCGTTACGGTACCGGTTTTTACGCTCAAATACCGGTAGCGGTACCGAACCGGGTATATTCGGTACTGGTACCGGTACCCACTTTTGGGGATTTTCGGTACCGGTTCTTTCGGTACCGGTACCGGTTTGGTGCCGGACGGTACCGAGCTCATCCCTATTTCTGACTTCAAATTTTAAAGATGGATTTAAGTGTAGTTTTTTATCTACAATTATAGTGTGTGAATTTTGTCACGAAGTGCTTTTTTAGTTTGTTGTTGATTTTGAAGTTGACCCTTTATTTTTTATATCAGATATACAGACAGAGGATGTACAGCAAGCTGCACACGATGAAGAAGGTGAACCACAATCATAGGCACATTCTTGTCTACCACCGGAAGTAGCTCCATCTGGTAAATATATTTGTCATTATTATAGCCCTACTGATTCATTTCATGATATAGAGCTGAAATTTCAGCACATTGATTCTTAATCTCAACGGGTTGAGCAAAACATATAGCTAAAAAGGATCACGTCAAACAACATTTCTATGAGTTGTGGTGTGATCGCCTGAGATGTCGCCGTCGGTGGTGTGTTTGCCAGAGATGCCGCCAGAGAGAAGATATGGGATTGGGGGAATACTTGGTGGGTAAGGTGGAAATGAAAGTTATTATATAAGGTGTTGTGTTGAGGAAGCTATCAAAAATGTCACACCCCCAAAATCCACCTGCGGATAACACCCGCTTCGAGGGCGTGACTGACCAGGATCCAGCCATCAATTACACTGAATAATTAAGTTGATAACAAAAGTAATACTTACTAACCATAAGATTAGTAAATATCAAGTTCAGAGTTTAAGGTTTTAAGTTCAAACAGTTAATAAGTAGCGGAAGCATAAGTAAAGTAGTTTAAACAAAGTTCATAATTCAAAATAAAGTAACACCCAACACGAGGGTGAACAGACACTACACGTTCCCAAGCAGCAAGCTCCTTCGTCACGGGTTACCTGCAAAGCATGCAGTAAGGGGTCAACAATAATGCTGAGTGAGTTCACTAGTTGTCCAGTTTTAATTACCAAAAACTTGTTTCACCGGTTAATTTATCCGTTTATACATGCCATGGGGAGCTACCCCAAAAGTTAGCGACTAAACTGTTTTTCCAATACCGAACACTAGGTAACCGTTGCGTTTCCGCAGGATGCCCCGATGTCAATGTTCTATCATCATTGACGGATTTCTGAGTACATTAGTTCACGACCGATCCCAGACCAGGGCACGGTGTGAGGCTGGTAAACACCTAAATAGCGCTATCAACTAATAACCCGTTCGCCTGACCCGGCGACTAATCGGTATTTGTAGTAGGGACTTGAGTGATAGAGTTTCGTTTAGTGCCGTTAGTTGCAATTCGTATAAACAGTAATTAACCAAAAGGTTTCCCAATACCAGGGAAGGAAAAGTAAGTTTTGTTCCCGAAAACTAGGGAAAGTATGTAAATAGTATCCCCTTTTACCAGGGAATAGGATTGTTTTAGTCTCGTGTCCCAAACCACCGGGACGCATGCTTTTAAGTTGTGAACTCACCTTGGGTTGCTCGGTAGGTTTAGGTTACTTGGTCAAACACGCTGGTCACCACGTCCTAACATGGTTACCGGTATAGGTCAGGTTCGGTATACAAGCATTCACGTAAAAACACATACAGGCACGTAACATGCATACAAGAAAAATAGTCATGGGGTTATTGGGCCGGCCCTAACAGTAACACAGTCAACCAGAACACAGCAACACATAGTCTATCTAATAGATAGTCCAAGTTAACACAAAATGGCCCAATAACCAAAGTGGACGGCCCAGTCGCAACCAGCTGGTCTCGAGTCGCAACCAGGTGGTTTCGGCTTGTCACGTTATGGTTGCGAGTCGCAACCGCGTGGTCTCGAGTCATCACGCTGTGGTTGCGAGTCGCAACGGTCGTAGTCTCGAGTCGAAATCTCGTGGTTTCGAGTTGTCACGCTTTGGTTGCGAGTCGCAACTGCGTGGTCTCGAGTCGGAATGCCTTGGTTGCGAGTCGCAACGACGCAGTTGCGAGTCGGAATGCTGTCACTTTCATGTACACGTGATGATGCAGATATGACAGTCCAAATTGTACATATGAAATCAGACCCAGATTAGGAAACTACCAATAAGGTTTCTACAAACACTTTTCCTAATCTGCCTACAATAAAATTTGGATCAGACTTTGCCATTTTAAATCTTCAAACCATCTTCAACTAGTTCATCAAATGTTCATAGTTTCTAGGGTTTTCATGCTTAAACAAAACCATACCTTTTGAACCGAAAATCACATATTACAACAAGATTGTCATGCAAGAACTAGAAACATGTATTTTGTAGCCGAAACTTATGTTTAACAACATCATTTTTGCAAGAAACTTTAAAGCATAGTATAGTTGGCTATGAACACTTGTAAACTACCATTATCAAGTCATTTTAAACATGTAATCATATGTTTCCAATCTTTACAAAACAACCTAATGATCATGCATAAAACTACTAACCAAACATTTTTCTAGTTCATATACATATCATTCAAGCAAGAATACAAGGCATTTATTACACACTAACCGGTTAAGAAGAAGGAGAAGGAGCCGAAACAAAGGAAAGGAACCGAGAAGATGGAATGTCCGAGTGATAGTCTTGACCGAGTTTCTTGTCCGGGATCCTTGCTTGAACCGAAAATTGGAAGGGATTGGGGTGTGTTGTTGAGGGTTTCTAGTTGAGAGAAAGAGTAGAAGTGTTTGTGTGTGTAAAATGAGGGAAGGTGGGGAAAGGTTGGGATTTATACAAGGGAGGGGGGGGGGGTTTCGGGTTGGGCTTGGGGTTTCGGCCCAAACCGGTTACGGCCCAAAGGCCCACTCGCAACCGCCCGGTTGCGAGTCATGGTCTCGACTCACGTACATTTATATAATACGTACATTCAACACACATTAAGCAAATAAAGATCACGTTTCCATTTAATAATATTTATATACACAAAATATTACAAGGTGTTCGTATGGAAAAACCTAGAGTGTCACATTATCCCCAAGTTTTAAGAACTTTCGTCCCGAAAGTTAAGGCAGCCACTGCCAAGCTAGCGTGTTTCAACGGGGTGTCACATCATCCCCCCGTTAGTTTGGAATTTCGTCCCGAAATTCTGTTGTAGCTTCAGCGCTGGGGTTTTCGTTTGGGAACAACTGGGGATACTTGGACTTCATCTGGTCTTCCCGCTCCCAGGTAAACTCTGGGCCGCGTCGTGAGTTCCAACGAACTCGCACAAGGGGTATCTGGCTACGTTTGAGGGTTTTGATCTCTCGATCCATGATCTCAATCGGTTCCTCAGTAAAGTGTAGCTGTTCATCAATCGTCAGTTCCTTGAAAGGAATCACAAGTGTTTCATCCGACAAACACTTCTTTAGGTTAGATATGTGAAATACGTTGTGTACCGCGCTCAGCTCTGCAGGCAGGTTTAATCTATAAGCAACCTTACCGATTTTCTCGGTAATTTCGAATGGTCCAACATATCGTGGATTCAGCTTGCCTCGTTTACCAAAACGAACCACACCCTTCCAGGGTGAGACTTTAAGTAGAACCCGGTCCCCGACCTGGAATTCTAGCGGTTTCCTACGCTTGTCAGCGTAGCTCTTCTGACGGTCACGAGCTGCCGCCATGCGTTGCCTGATCTGTGAAATCTTTTCGGTTGTATCTACCACTAGTTCTGGGCCTGTGAGTTGACTATCACCGACTTCCGCCCAGCAAAGAGGTGATCGGCATTTACGACCGTACAATGCCTCAAAAGGTGCCGCCTGAATGCTAGTGTGATAGCTGTTGTTGTAGGAGAATTCCACCAGCGGTAGATGCTTCTCCCAGTTCTTGCCAAAATCGATCACACATGCTCTAAGCATGTCTTCCAGGGTTTGGATGGTGCGTTCAGACTGCCCATCCGTTTGCGGGTGGTAAGCGGTGCTCATGTCCAAACGTGAGCCAAAGCATTTGTGCATAGCTTGCCACAATTCCGAAGTAAAACGAGCGTCTCGATCGGAAATAATAGAAGTTGGCACCCCGTGTCTGGAGACTACTTCCTTTAAATAGATTTCTGCTAAGGTAGAAAACTTGTCTGTTTCCTTAATAGCCAGAAAGTGTGCAGACTTAGTCAATCGATCTACTATCACCCAAATAGTGTCATTCCCGCGTTGGGATCTAGGTAGCCCTGTAACAAAATCCATGGAAATCTGCTCCCATTTCCATTTCGGGATTTCCGGTTGCTGTAGTAGGCCTGCTGGTTTCTGATACTCGATCTTGACTCTTGCACAGGTCAAACATTTGCCAACATAGGCTGCTATGTGGGCTTTCATGCCAGGCCACCAGTATGTGGTTCTTAAGTCGTGGTACATCTTATCTGCACCAGGATGTACTGAATAACGGGACTTATGGGCTTCGTCCATCACAAGCTCTCGTAAATCTCCGTAAAGTGGGACCCAAATGCGCCCTGCCACATAGTAGGCGCCGTCTTCTTTCTGTTCTAGTTGCTGCCTCGATCCTCGCAGGGACTCAGCCCTGATGTTTTCCGGTTCCAGAGCTTCAATCTGAGCATTTCGAATCTGGGTAGGGAGACTAGACTGAATGGTAAGTTGTAACGCTCGCACGCGCTTTGGTATAGTGTCTTTTCGGCTGAGGGCGTCTGCCACGACATTGGCCTTGCCCGGATGATACTTGATGGCGCATTCATAGTCATTCAAAAGTTCGACCCATCGACGTTGTCGCATGTTTAATTCCTTCTGCTGGAAGATATGCTCGAGACTCCTGTGATCGGTGTAAATGGTGCACTTGGTACCGTACAGGTAATGTCTCCATATCTTAAGCGCAAATATCACTGCTCCTAGTTCCAAGTCGTGTGTTGTGTAGTTCCTTTCGTGCGTCTTAAGTTGTCGAGAGGCGTAAGCAATAACTTTCTCGCGTTGCATCAACACGCAACCGAGCCCATGAATAGATGCATCGCAATAGACCACAAAGTCGTCAGTGCCTTCAGGCAACGAGAGGATAGGAGCACCGCAGAGGTTATCCTTTAGTTTCTGAAACGCGGTTTCCTGAGCTTCACCCCACTTATAAACCATACCCTTCTGAGTAAGAGCCGTGAGAGGCTGAGCGATCTTTGAAAATCCCATGATAAATCTTCGATAGTATCCCGCCAGTCCCAAGAATTGGCGGACTTCAGTCGGAGTCTTAGGGGTAGGCCAATTCTTTATAGAATCGATCTTTGCAGGGTCGACGTGAATCCCATCCTTGTTAACCACGTGCCCCAGGAAATGGACTTCTCGAAGCCAGAAGTCGCATTTCGAGAACTTGGCATACAGTTGCTCATTGCGAAGGAGTTCGAGGATAAGGCGTAGGTGCTGTTCATGCTCTTCCTGACTTTTCGAGTAGATCAAGATGTCGTCTATAAACACGATCACGAATTTGTCGAGGTAGGGTTTGCATACCCGGTTCATGAGATCCATGAACACTGCAGGGGCGTTGGTCATTCCGAAGGGCATAACGAGGAATTCATAATGACCATAACGAGTTCTGAATGCAGTTTTGGAGATGTCTTCATTACGGACCCTTAACTGATGGTAGCCTGATCGCAGGTCAATCTTGGAATAGTGGCTCGATCCTTGCAATTGATCGAATAGGTCGTCGATTCGCGGGAGAGGGTAACGATTCTTGATGGTGACCTTGTTCAACTCACGATAGTCAATGCACATTCGGAACGTGCCATCCTTCTTCTTAACAAAGAGTACCGGTGCTCCCCAGGGTGACGAACTAGGACGGATAAATCCTTTGTCCAATAGTTCCTGTAATTGAGTAGAGAGTTCCTTCAATTCCGCGGGGGCTAGACGATAAGGCGCACGAGCTATAGGCGCTGCTCCGGGAGCTAGCTCGATTTGGAATTCGACCTGACGATGGGGAGGGAGTCCAGGTAATTCCTCAGGAAATACCTCGGGGTAGTCACGCACAATTGGAAAATCTTCAATCCTCTTTTCCTTTTCCTGCGTGTTGGTAACAAGTGCTAAGATAGCGGTGTGCCCTTTTCGTAAACACTTCTGGGCCTTCAAGAACGAGATAATGCCAGAGATTTCTCCACCTTTGCCACCTTGTACAATGAGGGGTTTGCCAGAACGGCGAGGAATACGAACTGCTTTCTCTTGACAGAGGATCTCAGCGCGATGCTTGGATAACCAATCCATACCAATAACGACGTCGAAGCTTCCAAGAGTAACAGGGAAAAGGTCGATACTAAATGTCTGACCGGACAACTCTAGTTTGCAGCCCTTGACAACATGTGAGGCCTCGATGTTTCTACCATTAGCTAACTCGACGATATGAGGAGAACTTAGTAACGAAAGCGGACGCTTAAGCTTCTTACTAATACGTAGGGATACATAACTAGCATCGGCACCGGAATCAAATAACACAGAAACATAACGATCATCGAGTAGGAACTTACCCGCCACGACATTGGGGTCATTCCTTGCTTCACCAGCTCCAATCACGAAAGCTCTTCCTCTAGCACCATTCCCAGCATTGTTGTTCTGATTGTTGTTCCCAGCTCCCTGATTATTGTTGCGGTTCTGATTCAGTTCAGGGCAATCCTTCTTAAAGTGCCCTGTTGCCCCACATTTAAAACATGCTCGGTCGTTTCCCTGCTGCTGTTGCTGTTGAGGTTGTTGCTGATTCTGTCTTGTTGGGAACTGGCTTCTACAATCCTTGGCTTCGTGCCCCATCTTGTGGCATCGCTGACACTGACCCTTGTTACATGCCCCATTGTGGTGTCTGTTACACTTGTTGCACTTAGGGTAGCTTCCCCGGTAGCCACCCTGTTGTTGAGTGCCCTTGTTGCTTTCAGTTTTCCTTTGCTGTGCTGGGGCCTGAGTGGGGTTAGCATCCTTGCCCTGACTTCCTTCCCACTTACGCTTGCTGTCACTAGAAGTTCCGACAGTAGCACTGATCCTTTTGGGCAACCTGCCCTCTTCCACGGCCTGATCAGTAAGTTTGTGAGCAAGTCGAACGATCGGCTGAATGGTTGTGTGGTTGGCTGAAGTTACATGGCTTCGAATTTCTGGAGCCAAACCCTTGATGTACAGTTCGATTCTTCGATACATAGGTCGAGACATGTTTGGGCAAAGAGCAGCATAATCGTTAGACAGCTTGGTGTAAGTTTCAATTTCCGACCCAACCATCTTGAGCTCATAGTACTCATTCTCAAGCTTGTGGATGTCATCCCGGTGACAGTATTCCTCCCTAATCATATCCTTGAAATCCTCCCACGCAGTAGCATTTGCAGTTTCCAAACCAAACATCTGAATCTGCGCCTTCCACCAAGAAAGCGCGCTTCCTTCAAGCGTAGCAGTAGCAAATTTCACCCAATTCGCAGGGGGACACTCGCAAACAGCAAAAACAGCTTCAATCTTCTCAATCCAATGCAGAAGACCTATGGCACCCTCAGTGCCGTTGAAAGGGAGAGGCTTGCAATCCATGAAAGTTTTGAAGGTACACACTGGTGGTTGCGCAGGTGCATGCTGACCTATAGGGTGAGAAGCGAAACGTATAGGTTTAGGGGCGAAAAGACGATGTGGCGGTAGGATCTAAACATCCTAAAACAACGAGCTTACCTATAGGGTGAGCTGCAAAAGCTGCAGCCACTGTGTTGAGTAGGTTAGTGAACTGAGCCTGTGTCATGTTAATGTTTCCCCTTCCACGTCCACTCATTGTCTTCATAACCAGAAAACACAGTATGAGTATGATGTCGCAGTGTAGCGAGAATGAGATAGAAGAGAGAGGTGTATCTATCTAATTTAAGCACACTAGTACGTATAGCATAACAGGAAACAAAAGGTAAGCAAACAAGTAAGCACTGGTCCGAGCTATGAGGTCGAAAGTGTCGAGCCTTGCACTTGGAGTGTAGTGTCGTTACGAGTCACGGGTTATAGTCTGGTTTTCTCCAAAAAGATTTTCCCTTTTTAAAACCAAGTTCACTATAACCAATGGCTCTGATACCAATCTGTCACACCCCCAAAATCCACCTGCGGATAACACCCGCTTCGAGGGCGTGACTGACCAGGATCCAGCCATCAATTACACTGAATAATTAAGTTGATAACAAAAGTAATACTTACTAACCATAAGATTAGTAAATATCAAGTTCAGAGTTTAAGGTTTTAAGTTCAAACAGTTAATAAGTAGCGGAAGCATAAGTAAAGTAGTTTAAACAAAGTTCATAATTCAAAATAAAGTAACACCCAACACGAGGGTGAACAGACACTACACGTTCCCAAGCAGCAAGCTCCTTCGTCACGGGTTACCTGCAAAGCATGCAGTAAGGGGTCAACAATAATGCTGAGTGAGTTCACTAGTTGTCCAGTTTTAATTACCAAAAACTTGTTTCACCGGTTAATTTATCCGTTTATACATGCCATGGGGAGCTACCCCAAAAGTTAGCGACTAAACTGTTTTTCCAATACCGAACACTAGGTAACCGTTGCGTTTCCGCAGGATGCCCCGATGTCAATGTTCTATCATCATTGACGGATTTCTGAGTACATTAGTTCACGACCGATCCCAGACCAGGGCACGGTGTGAGGCTGGTAAACACCTAAATAGCGCTATCAACTAATAACCCGTTCGCCTGACCCGGCGACTAATCGGTATTTGTAGTAGGGACTTGAGTGATAGAGTTTCGTTTAGTGCCGTTAGTTGCAATCCGTATAAACAGTAATTAACCAAAAGGTTTCCCAATACCAGGGAAGGAAAAGTAAGTTTTGTTCCCGAAAACTAGGGAAAGTATGTAAATAGTATCCCCTTTTACCAGGGAATAGGATTGTTTTAGTCTCGTGTCCCAAACCACCGGGACGCATGCTTTTAAGTTGTGAACTCACCTTGGGTTGCTCGGTAGGTTTAGGTTACTTGGTCAAACACGCTGGTCACCACGTCCTAACATGGTTACCGGTATAGGTCAGGTTCGGTATACAAGCATTCACGTAAAAACACATACAGGCACGTAACATGCATACAAGAAAAATAGTCATGGGGTTATTGGGCCGGCCCTAACAGTAACACAGTCAACCAGAACACAGCAACACATAGTCTATCTAATAGATAGTCCAAGTTAACACAAAATGGCCCAATAACCAAAGTGGACGGCCCAGTCGCAACCAGCTGGTCTCGAGTCGCAACCAGGTGGTTTCGGCTTGTCACGTTATGGTTGCGAGTCGCAACCGCGTGGTCTCGAGTCATCACGCTGTGGTTGCGAGTCGCAACGGTCGTAGTCTCGAGTCGAAATCTCGTGGTTTCGAGTTGTCACGCTTTGGTTGCGAGTCGCAACTGCGTGGTCTCGAGTCGGAATGCCTTGGTTGCGAGTCGCAACGACGCAGTTGCGAGTCGGAATGCTGTCACTTTCATGTACACGTGATGATGCAGATATGACAGTCCAAATTGTACATATGAAATCAGACCCAGATTAGGAAACTACCAATAAGGTTTCTACAAACACTTTTCCTAATCCGCCTACAATAAAATTTGGATCAGACTTTGCCATTTTAAATCTTCAAACCATCTTCAACTAGTTCATCAAATGTTCATAGTTTCTAGGGTTTTCATGCTTAAACAAAACCATACCTTTTGAACCGAAAATCACATATTACAACAAGATTGTCATGCAAGAACTAGAAACATGTATTTTGTAGCCGAAACTTATGTTTAACAACATCATTTTTGCAAGAAACTTTAAAGCATAGTATAGTTGGCTATGAACACTTGTAAACTACCATTATCAAGTCATTTTAAACATGTAATCATATGTTTCCAATCTTTACAAAACAACCTAATGATCATGCATAAAACTACTAACCAAACATTTTTCTAGTTCATATACATATCATTCAAGCAAGAATACAAGGCATTTATTACACACTAACCGGTTAAGAAGAAGGAGAAGGAGCCGAAACAAAGGAAAGGAACCGAGAAGATGGAATGTCCGAGTGATAGTCTTGACCGAGTTTCTTGTCCGGGATCCTTGCTTGAACCGAAAATTGGAAGGGATTGGGGTGTGTTGTTGAGGGTTTCTAGTTGAGAGAAAGAGTAGAAGTGTTTGTGTGTGTAAAATGAGGGAAGGTGGGGAAAGGTTGGGATTTATACAAGGGAGGGGGGGGGTTTCGGGTTGGGCTTGGGGTTTCGGCCCAAACCGGTTACGGCCCAAAGGCCCACTCGCAACCGCCCGGTTGCGAGTCATGGTCTCGACTCACGTACATTTATATAATACGTACATTCAACACACATTAAGCAAATAAAGATCACGTTTCCATTTAATAATATTTATATACACAAAATATTACAAGGTGTTCGTATGGAAAAACCTAGAGTGTCACAAAAAACAAGTGGAAAAGACAATAATATCCTTTGACCGTTAATAAGTGAGCTTGACTTTAAACAGATTTTAACACCGGGGGGTAATTTTGTAGAGTTTTTGAATAGTTGAGGGGTAAGACAACAAAATTTTCCTGGGAGGGGGTAAGAGTGTCAATCACATATAACCCCGGGGGTAAAATTGCAGTTTACTCATAAATACAATATTTAAAGTTAGACGTCATATATGAGATTTCAAAGTTTTAGAAAAATAAGGGTAAAATTATCATTTATTAAATTATTTTTTAATGAATTGGGTATATATATGATATTTTAACTACTTTGTAAGGATATATATATATATATATATATATATATATATATATATATAAGGTAGGGTTCTAGAGTGAACACTAGGTTGAGAGTGAACTGTGTGAACTAATCTGGGCTATTGGATTACATCATCTAGAGATTTTAAAACAATGGCAAGATTGTGATTATAATATTGTAACTCCCCTTTAAAATAAATGACAGAAGGGTATTTGTGTCTTTTGTAAATTGCATTTATTAAACAATATAATCAAAATCCCTAAAATCTCGCTCGTTTCCGTATAAACAAGATACATAGCTGTTAGTGTATACACATGTGTACAGTCTCGCTAGTATTAGTTTATACAATATACATAGCTGTTAGTTTATACACATGTGTACAGTCTCGCTAACTATCAGTTTATACAAGATACAAAGCTGTTAGTTTATACACATGTGTACAGTCTTTTATACATTTGTGTATTATATTCAGAAATGGTTACATATGTGTATGTTAACAACATATAGTATATTAGGCATGCACACAAGTAGATTCATATAAAAATTATGAAATTAATGAAAATGAAAGATATCACATGTATGCAAAAATAAATAATTTCATTACATATTAAAAAAAATTAATGCCCAAAAATAAGTACAATTTCAATCTCAGAGAAATTTTTTAATGTTTATTGAAAATTATATAAAGTTAAAAACAATGTATTATGATATCTATATGTACGGATAATAAAAGAAAAACAATATTCAAGTTAAAATTAAAACAAAATCTTTGGACAAAGAAATAATGGAGAAATAATAAAAATGAGAGAGAGAGACTTAAGAGATGAGAAAATTAAGTGACTTTAATTAAACATACTTGGGTAATGTCAATCTTACCCTTTTAATCTAAAAAATGATCAAGGGCCAAGATTAGTTCACACAGTTCACTCTCAAGAAGTTGTTCACTCTTGATCCTAATCCTATATATATATATATATATATATATATATATATATATATATAGGGGAGGTTCATTTGAGAAGAAAATTAAATTGAGAAGAAAAAGAATAAAGGGCATATTAGTAAAATACTATTTCATTTATAACTCATATCATTAATTTTTGTCTCTTTAATTAATTACTCAACTAATCATTAATTATCCTACATATAATCTACAAAACCTACACATATCAAAATTTTCCTACATATACCCTACACATTATAGAATTTTATCCTACGCAGTCGATCCCTAGGTTACAGCACGTTCGGTCGTTATCTCCTCGCGCCGCTGCCGCCGTTTCTAGTCCTACACACCTCGAAATATATCCTACACAACTCCTAATTTATCCTACACAACTAATAATTTATTCTACATTTTAAATTAACTTGTTTTTTTTTTAATTTGGAAAAAGTATTTATTTTGAAAAAGAGTTACAAATTTAATTTAGTTAGTTATTAAGGAGGAAGAATATAAATTAATGATTTATGTAAGTTTACCAATATACCCTTATATTAAAATTAAATGCAAATATTAAATGAAGTAAAATGAAGCATTCTTATTGGTTGAAACTTCTTCTTTTTTCTTCTTACAAAAAAATTCTTCTCATTTGAACCTTACACTATATATATATATATATATATATATATATATATATATATATATAGGGGAAGGATGTATAGAAAACCCACTTTAATTTAGAAAACCCGGGAAACTCAAAGCTCCCGATGTTTTTTTTTTTTTGAAAAAATTTACACATGTTATATACATGTTTTTAAGGGTTTTGGGCAAAAAAATCAAAAAAGCGCCGAGTAGATATTTTAAAAAAAAATAAACAAGTTTTGGTGTAACACATGTTACATTCATCTGAAATATTTGAAACACGTGTTACACCAAAACTTGTTTATTTTTTTTTTTAAAATATCTACTCGGCGCTTTTTTAATTTTTTTCGCTCAAAACCCTTAAAAACATGTATATAACATGTGTAAATTTTTTCAAAAAAAAAAAAAAACATCGGGAACTTTGAGTTTCCCGGGTTTTCTAAATTAAAGTGGGGTTTCTATAGATACTTACATTATATATATATATATATAGTGGAGGGTTCAAATGAGAAGAAATTTTTTGTAAGAATAAAAAAGAACAAACTTCAACCAATAACAATGTTTTATTTTACTTCATTTAATTTTTGTATTTAATATGGGTGTAAGGGTATATTGGTAAAATTAGATAGATGATTAATTGTTAGTCTTCCTTTTTAATAGCTAATTAATTAAATTTGTAACTTATTTTCAAAAAAATATATATTTTCAAAGAAGAAAAGAAATTAATTTAAGGTGTAGGATAAGTTATGAGGTGTGTAGGATCAATTTCAATATGTGTAGGATAAATTTCAAAAATGTGTAGGATAAATTTTGATGTTTCTAGGCCAAAATTTTTGTGTGGAAGATGATAATCTTTATCACTAATTAATTAGTTAAAAAGAATAATAAATGAGATGAGAGAAAACTATTTAATGTTTTACAATTGTATCTTTTGTTCTTTTTCTTCTCAATTTATTTTTCTTCTCAAATGAACCTCCCTATATATATATATATATATATATATATATAAGGGAAGGCTAGACAGAAAACCCTTAAGTTTTTAGAAAACTCTGGAAACTCAAATCTCCCCCCATTTTTACCCAACCTCCTGACATTTTTTTTTGAAAAAAATAACACATGTAATATACATGTTTTAAAGTGTTTTGGGCCAAAAAACAAAAAAGCGCCGAAGGGATGTTTTTAAAAAAAATAAACAAATTTCAGCAATGTCCGGTTGCCTAACATGTGTTAGGCACAAAAGACAGAAACTTGCTGATTTTTTTTTAAATCCCTTCGGCGCTTTTTTGATTTTTTTGGCCCAAAACTCTTAAAAACATGTATATCACATGTGTTATTTTTTTCAAAAAAAAATGTCGGGAGATTGGGTTTTCTAGGGTTTTCTATATATATAGGGTTTTCTATATAGCCCTCCCCTATATATATATAGGGTAAGGTTCATGCGAGAACCACCTTTATTGCGAGAACCAATGTGAACACAATAAAAAAATAGCTAAAAAACTAACCCCCACCCCCCCACCCAAAAAAAAAAAAAAAAAAACCTAACCTCCCCCCCCCCCAAAGCTAAAATGCTAAAAACTAAACCCCCAAAAAACCTAAAAAAATAAAAAAAATCAAAAGAACACACAATTTTTTTTAAAATATTTTTTACATTAAAATCGCTACTTTTAGTAGCAATTTTTTTTTTTGGCTACTAAAAGTAGCGATTTTTTGATAAAAAATATTAAGAAAAACTAGTGTGTTTTTTTTAGCTATTTTTAGGTATTTTTAGTTGTGTTCACATTGGTTCTCACGCTCGCAATAAAGGGTGGTTCCTAACGGATCCTTCTTCTATATATATATATTATTCATAATTTTGCTAGGAGTACATTACGATTTTGACCGCTGTGGTTATATCACTTTTACCCTTTTAGTCCAAACAAGAAATTTTTAGCGTCTGAGCCCCTAACGTATGTTTTTCTAACCCTTTTGACCTCTAACATCTTTTTTTTTAACCCTTTTGGTCCCTAACATTTAATGGATGGGGTTAGTGTTAGGGGCCAAAAGGGTTAAAAAAAAAAGGAGTTGGGAGCTTAGATGTTAAAAAATTCTGTTTTGGACTAAAAGGGTAAAAGTTATATAACCACAGGGGCCAAAATCATAATTTACTCTTTTGCTAGGGTATACATGATATTTTTTAAGTTTGTAGGGGTATATATAAAATTGCCCCTAAAAATAGGCTAATATTATCAAAGGAGTCCAAAGTTGTGTTAGTGTATTCAAAATATTAAACCTTTTACAATAAAGTTCACTATGTTTATTCTGGCCATCGCTGATTCTGGCTTGAAACTGTGGTTGATCTCTGATGTGCGGCTGGTTGATCGCCGCTACAATTACCGGAAACCCTCGTACCCCGTTCAACCGAACCGAAACCCTAACCGCCTGAAACTGTGGTTGTTTGCCGCTGTGCTGTTAGTTGATTGCTGCTGCGGTGACCGGAAAGCCTGGTACCCTGTCGTTGCCACATGTGGCGGTTCACCCTCCATTTCTTTGGTCGATAGCTTCTCCAGTAACTATGTTAGGGTTTCTCCTATGCATATTTCTTAAGTTATTTCTTTACGTTAATTGTTTTCTAAATTTCTTAAGTTCCTTTTTTCTAAGTTTATTGTTTTCTTGAATATTTTAATCAAAGTAAATAATGTTTATAAGACGGTGTTCAAGACAACACCGTCTAAAGGTTGCATAAATTAGTATAAGACGGTGTTTAAGTATTAGACGGGGTTCTTTTAAACAATGGTCATATGGGTATTGATTTTAAGACGGTGTTATTGCTTTAACCCCGTCTAAAAAATCTTCAACACCGTCTAATACTCCATTTTGTAGTAGTGGTTATATTAACTTTTAGAGCTCCAAAGTTGGATAGAAGAGCAAATTGAATTTAACATCCAGTCACTTGTACTAACTGCTGATATGAAGCTTACAAGTTTGTTTTTTTTATGCTTGAGTGGAGATTAACCTGAGGGCCACCCATTTTCGGACTACTCTCACGCAAACACCCTTAACCCTAGAGTTATCATCTCATCTACACATAATGCGTCAAAATGCGTTGGTAATAAATAAGGATGGGCATTCCTTAGATGTCTAATATCTCTCTTTTAAACGGTTGATGCGAGATTTGCCTATGGTGTTACAATCACAATCCCCCTCCCCTTAATGGTGTCATTGTACTCGACCAAGTTTGTCCAATCATCACAATAAGAAATGTAGGATTCGCCTACGATGTCCCAAACAACCTAGGAGACTCATCGTCATCGATGACTTACCACCATCATGAACGAAATAGAAGTGGTTTTAATATCATTTGTAACGTCATACACATACACCAAAAATATAAATCATACAATCTTTTTTGTATTTTCAAGAAAAAAGATAGCAAAAGAGAGACATATGATTAAGATGTTAAGGAGAGTTTCATTTCTAGAGAGTGAGATCTAATGGGTGTTGGTCCAAACCAAGTTTACTTAGGCTTTAAGTCATTAGTCATGAAACCAATGAAAAAAGGACATGATTTGACGAAAGTTGTTGAAAACTCATAAGTAGAGAGCAAAGGGGTCATTTGAGGATGTAATATGAAAACATCACTTGACATGTAGAGAGCAAAGGGGTCATTTGAGGATGTAATATGAAAGCATCACTTGACATAATTGTTATATCATGACCATCAATTGAACATTTGTATAATCTTAATATATTGAGTATATAAAAGTTAATCTTACAAATATTGAATAGCTATATATTAATTGAGTATATAAAAGTTAATCTTACAAATATTGAATAGCTAATTAGAAGTTAGGCGCCTTCTTATTTGGTGAACAATGGAAGTATATTTGGTTTCGGTGATGTTAAACTCATTGTTAATTTAAGTTTACTGATTTTCTTATCATTTAGGCACGTCGTGGGAAATTAACACTTCAGGCAAGCCCAATTAATGTAAACGTTATTACAAATTACAACCTATTCTCGAAAAACAAATATCAAAGTAATATTAATTATTATCTTTGGTTGTCTTCTAAAGAGTATTTATGGATATGATATGAAATAGTAGTTCAATGGAATTGATACCCTACCTAAGTGCGTGAGCTAAAGAGTAAAGGCCTAACCCATGAAAGCCCAAGCGCGAGAGCTCGGATCAAACAATCAACCCACTCAACATAGATCTTGGAACTGCTAGGGGGCGTTTGGTTCCCAAGAATTCAATGGAATTTAAGGGAATTGAAATTTGAATTTCTTCTCTTAACATGTTTGGTTCATAGAATTCGATGGAATTGGAATTACAATTCCAATCTTCATGTGTTTGGTTGACAATGGAATAGGAATTGGAATTAGGCATGAATTCCTTCAAATTCCTTTAACTAAAGGAATTCAAAATCCTTACTATATGTGAAGGAATTAAAGTAAATTCATTGGAATATTCGACCGTTTGGACCCGCACCGTTTCAAACCATACAGTTTCGACGCGAACAGTTTCGACGCGAACAGTTTCGACGGGAACCGTTTCGACCCGTACCATTTCGACACGAACCGTTTTGAATCGAACCGTTATGACGCGAACCGTTTTGAAATATTTCCTACGATTTTCTATTTTTAGAAGACTGTATTTAAACATTTTCCTATATAAATATATAGGGATACTTTCAATTGAGAACTCCCTTGAGTTGCGAAAACTTGTGATTTCTCGTGTGAGTTTTCAACCAAATTTTACATAAAAGTAGATTAACAGCTAACTAAGACATTGGTAAAAAAACGAAAAAAAAATTACAAGTCGTTTTTTTCGACTTGTTTCATTTACAGTGGTGTAAATCGTTGTAGCGGTATAAGTTAAAGTGATTCTGCCCCACCGTAAAAGCATGCTTTTTTTTGAAATAGTAACTCAAAAGAATTCGTGAAAACTTTTTTTTTTTTTCCAAAAAACCTTTGGAAGTCGAGTTCTTATAACTCAATTTAGTTCATATTTTAACCATTTCTTTTATATATATTGTTTAAACTAGAGTAAATTGTATAGATAGCACCTGTAATTTAAAAAAAAAATACAACTTATTTCATTCTTTATATTTTAAAGTGACAAGGCAATACTTGCTTACATAAAGAATTATTTTGTTAATTGACGGATTTCATTTGTAGGGAGCGTGAGTGCCATCTATACTTTTGTTGGAAATTTAGATGGTGTAAATGGATATTAATTTAGTGAAATTATAATTTAGTAAAATTATAATTATTTACTAGACTCTTCATATAGGTGATAAACTCTTAAGTGGAGTTTTATGTCAATTTATTAGTTTTTATTAGAGTTTATGTCTCTAGTAAAATCTCTAATAAAATGAGACTTTTAGTAGAGTTTTTATGTCAATTTATTAGTTTTTATTAGAGTTTATTTCTCTAATAAAATCTCTAATAAAGTGAGACTCTTCTCTACCCCATATCTCTTGTATGCAAAGTAGGTTATATGCCTAACTTGATTGAGCTAATTACAAGTAGAGAATTGAAAGTGGAATTTTAGAGAAAAAAATTAGAAGAGTTCTTGGAGATACTTGAAGACCCATGTGTTGGGTACTTAGAGAGATATGTTGTCTCTATTCAATTTCATCATCTTCAAATCATTATTTTCCACAAATTCTAACACTATAATTTTATCCGGTGTAATCTCGGGCGTGTGACCATCTCCGGCAGTACATACTGCTTTTAGCAGACCCCCTTCACCTTTACAATTAAAAACAACCTTAGCAATGTTGTTCCAAACTCCGGGTAACGACTTCTTGTAAGGTAAACATTCCCAACCGACCCTTGAGAAATGAAGAGCGTCAATAATTCTTCTCCATAAATTAAATTTCTCCGACTTGAACCGCCATCCCCATTTGAACAATAAAGACACATTAATATCTTGCAACTTATTCAAACCAAGACCCCCTTTCTTCTTATGACACGCAACGTTCTCCCATGCGACCCAATGCATCTTCTTCTCTTCCGCAAAGCCACCCCAAAGGAACTTCTTTATCATAGATTCTAGAACTTCAATAACTCTCTTAGGAGCTTTATAAATCGAAAAATAGTAAGATGGAAGACTTTCCATAACCGATTTGATAAGCACCACCCTTCCCCCGATTGAGAGAAGATGGGCCTTCCATTTAGCGAGCCTTGCCCTAAAAATGTCGATCACCGGTTGCCAATTAGCGATCCGATTCATGTTAGCTCCCACTATAAGGCCGAGATACTTGAAAGGAGGGCAATCCGGTCTACAACCCACCTCGGTAGCCAAACTCCCTAATTCCTCCAATCCCACACCAATACCGTATAAATTTTAGAGTTCGTTGATCTTACTTTTGGTCCTCGCCCGTTCAGGATTTTCCGATCTTGGATTGGGAAACCAGGCTTCAAAGAAGCCATCAAGGAAGTAGTGGAGAATTTCGTCCCTTTTGACCCTCCGGATGCTTGTCTTTCATCTAAATTTGCAGCTATTAGATCTCGGTTGAGACTTTGGAGGGATGATTTTCTTAAGAAAGAAAAGGAGAAAGAAACGCTTGCTCTCTCGGAAATCGAAAAGCTATAAGAGGAAATGGAATTCAGGAGTTTGTCGGAAGAAGAAGAGTGGACTTTGGCGGAAAACAAGAAAGTTGTTTAAGAGGTGGATGCGAGAAAGAATTTGGATCTTAATCAAAGAGCTCGTGTTAACTGGGCTTTGGACGTGATGAGAGTTCAAAGTTTTTCCATGCTTTGATTAATAACAGAAAAGCTTTGAATTCGATTCACGGGCTTAATATCAATGGAGAATGGTGCTCCAAACTGAATGCTATTAAGAAGCAAGTCTTATCATTTTTTCGGGACAGATTCATAGAAGAGATTCCCTTTAGACCAGAGTTTTCAAGCAATTTTAAGAAGATTTCAGGAACGGAGAGTGCTTTTTTAACTGAAACGTTTTCTGATCATGAGATCAAAGAGGCGGTTTGTGGGTGTGGGGATGACAAGGCCCCTGGTCCGGATGGGATGAATTTCCATTTTATTAAGCACTTTTGGGATTTCTTTAAGAATGATTTTTCTAGAATTCTTGCAAGCTTCTATGAGCGTGGCGAGATTAATCTTGGAAGTGGAGCGTCTTTTATCACTTTAGTCCCCAAAGTGAATGACCCGGTTTCTCTTAATAATTTCAGACCTATCAATCTGGTTGGAGTCATCAGCAAGGTTATCTCCAAAGTGTTAGCGAACCGGATGAGGAGGGTCTTGGATGGAGTGATTGCAGAATCTCATTCAGCTTTCTTGAGTGGTAGGTATATCTTAGATGGCCCTCTTATCATCAACGAACTTATATCATGGGTCAAGAAGAGGAAATCTAAAGCGTTCTTTCTCAAGCTTGATTTTGAGAAAGCATATGACAATGTAAACTGGAATTTTGTGATCGACATTCTTTGTCAAATGAATTTCCCTAAAAAATGGTGTCAATGGATTAAAGGTATTCTAAAATCGGCTAACTCCTCAGTTTTGGTTAACGGGGCTCCTACCTTTACTTTTAAATGTGGTAAAGGCATGAGACAAGGGGACCCTTTATCTTCGTTCCTTTTTCTAGTTGTCATGGAGGCCCTCTCGTGTATGTTGTCTAATGCCAAAGACGGGGAAATTATTAAAGGTTTGGATACTCCTAATGGTGGGCCGACTATTACTCACCTCTTGTATGCGGACGACGCCATCATCGTGGGGGAGTGGTCTAAAGACGAAGTCATCAACATTGTGAGAATCCTTTGTTGTTTTCACATCGTGTCGGGTCTTAAAATTAACCTAGATATGGTGAAACTCTTGAGTAGAGTTTTAATGATGACATTTGATGCTTTAATTTGGTCATGTTTTATATATATAAAATGACTTAAAGTTTTCTAACATGTGTGTTAGAAAATGTGTATCACGAATACGAGGTTAGAGTTGTTCATAATGAACAAAAATGTTTTATGTAAACATTTAATTGCCTATGTGTGCATTAAAAATGATGAGAAACAGTTTATTTTATAAACTATATCTTTGGAAAACGTTTTATGTAAACGTTCAATTCTATAATATGCTTGTTATAACATTTTTTTTCCAGCATGTGTGTTAAAAATGTTATTTGGTGAAAAACAACTTGGTGTTGTTGTGAACAAATATAATTGTTCAAGTTTACTACTTAAATGTAGTATTTGTAACAACTTGGTGTTGCTTTAAGCATAATTGTCCAAGTTTAAAGTTTCAAGATGAAATGGGGAACTTGTACTTACAAGTGCATGGAGTCTTATTGAGGGAGTACCTCAAGACATGCCATGGGATGATATTTTTGAGAAGATTTCGGTCAGATTATAAAGTGTTGAAGATAAAAACACTTTGCTATTTGATGTCTACATATTGTCTATGCTTCCGTTTAAATTTCAAAAGTGATTGGAACTTATGATTTAGTTTCCAATATATTTTATTGTTTTGTGTTCAATATCTTCGGATAATACATGCAATTTTTTACAAAGAAATAAATTACTAATGGTTGTGACGTAGAAATTATTTTTGTGGAAAATAATTATAACCTCGGTTATACATTGTTTAAAAGAATATGGTTTTAAACGGATAGTATATGAAAATACTTGGACATAAACAACTTGAAAGTTGTTACATTGACTAAAAGTCAAAGACGAAACATCAAATGTATAACCACATCATGAGTGAGTAATGAAAGAACGTAGTGAGTGTATTGAGATGAAATACACTAACGACATTCATGTCGACATATTTCATTAGAAGTCATTGGAAATTCACAAGTGTGAATTCTAACATATGAAAGTAAAAGTACTATATGTTATTGTATACCTTTAATAAATCTTGCGAGATTTATAAGTAGATGCGTCTACCACTTGATTATTGTTAGATCTATATGGAGATTTTACCTTCATTTTGGAGAGCATCCTAAATATACATATCTCCTAATGAATAACAATAGATGTGTGCAAATCACTTATGGCAAAATTATGAATGCCATGTTGTTGAGTGTCAATCTAGTTGACTCTATCTCACACATAATAGTGATTATAGACGAGAAATATTCATCTTGTTGGTGATGAATGTGTTCACCAAGTGACTTGGATTAAGGCTTATGTTTAAGTACTTATGAGTCAATGGTAGATTGTTGGAGATCAAAGTTAAACAAGTTATGTTCCTTAAATGAATGATGAAATTTAGCTATGTGCTATATACAATAATTTGTGAGACCTTCCTAAATATTGATGTTTTAGGATTATGAATAAGTCTCATTATTTTATCTTAGCAAGGGATGAATGTTGCAAAGTGATATTATGACATCCTTAGGGCTATGAAGAATCAGAATGATGCATCTTCTGTTCACATGCTAAAGTATTGTAGTCTAAAGCATGC
Source organism: Helianthus annuus (assembly GCF_002127325.2). Lineage (NCBI taxonomy): Eukaryota > Viridiplantae > Streptophyta > Magnoliopsida > Asterales > Asteraceae > Helianthus > Helianthus annuus. The sequence continues at coordinate 116,126,625 of NC_035446.2, forward strand.
TAGACTAGTACTTGGTTAATTATGGGTCTTGACGGAGACTAATTAACTCTAAACATTCAAATGTGTATGAACACAAAAAGAACTTGTGTATAGACAAAGTTGAGGGAGAATTTTCATTCATTATAAGGAAAAGGCATGTAACTTTTTAAGAGTTTGTTCGAAAAGCTAATGAGAAGAACTCATTGTCTAAGCTTATTCTAGATGTTAAATTAGAATTATTCTAAGTTGGTGATAAACTTATGACAATGGCATGTGTTGCTTTGGTCAGCTTGGAAGCTTATGTAAGCTAATGCAATGAGTTGAATTTACTGATACAATGAGATTGATCTTGTTCAATCATATGTGTATTGTCACACCCCGATATTTCCACGTGTCACCGGTGGGCCCGGTGGAGAGTATTGTGACGTAGTTGATATCATCATAGTCAAACAACAAAATTTAAATGTACAGCGGAAGCAAAAGATAAATATATTACAATCCGATATAAAGTAATATCAAAGTATTACAAACGGAAAGTAAAGGATCCACAGGCGGATCGAAAATAAAATGAAACATTGTTCAACAGACTTTAGGCATCTAAGCTTGCGAGACTTCTATATGATGCTAGGAGAAACCAGCCAATTTCGTGTAGTACCTGCACTTAGTCTTTTTGGGAAAATACGTCAGTTTTCACTGGTAAATACAATTTAACTGACTCATTTTGAAAATGTTTTAAAAATTGATTTGAATGCACGTGGCACAAAACTTTTATAATTTGGGATAATTAATCAATTTTAAACTTGTAAAAGGATTACATGTTTGTTATGCGTTTAGTCGCCCGGTTCATGTCGGGTTTAAGGTTAATAGACACACCACATAGTATAAGTCCGCGACGGGAAGCCAACGGTTATACCTTAATAATATGGACACATTGTCGGGTGTACGCCTACACCCGCGTGTCAAGGTCGTGGCCATTTCATGAATGATGCCAAGGATATCCGGGACATGGTCATTAAACTCCCAAAGGTGTAAAACAAACAAAACCAATTTTTAAACGGGTCACATTGATAATACCCAACTACTAATGAGTTAGGGTCAATTGCCCGACCAAGCGGTATTTTATATACCGTACCCCAAGCCCGTATAAGGGAAAATAAGTTAAAAGTATTTACCTGAGCAAATTTATACAATTCATCCCAGCCGCATACCACCAAGCAAGTACAGATAGCTTTTACTGGGCTCCTAAATCTGGAACGAAGGTTTTTAATAACCTATTAGAATCCTAACGGGTCTTTAATTAAGCCTATGCTTAGACCGGTTAGTTTTCAAAAGATGATACGGTCTAATACGCATAATTATGCGAAGATCGGATTAGAATGTGGTTTAGACCCGACAAGCTTGTATACATGTGTAATAAGGGTAAACTAAACACATTCTGGATTTTGAGATAAAAATGATAAGGTTTGACCCGTTTCGGCTAATTTATGCAAACTAGTTACATAAGTCGATCCGAACGCGAAAAGTGCGTAACGGGTAACCACAAGGGTCATGAACAAGTTTCCCTAGTTAATATGCCTTAAATATGTTGTGATATCAGGAGGATACCTTCCATTATGCCCAAAACGAGTTTAAGACCAATTTATGCCTCGTAGGGGTATTTTGGTCATTTTAGAGGTTATAAAAGAGATTAAATATTATTCTGAGTTACAGGTCTGATTTAATCAGTAAACATACTTAATTTAATAAGTTATAACAGTAGGGTATTACACATATGCGAATTTTATCATTTATAACCAAACTATGCACCGAAGGGGCATTTTGGTAATTTCACATAAGGTTTAAAGGTCAAATTTGGAAATCTGAGTTTAAAACTTTTCCTTACTGTAAAAATATAAAAATTTACTGAATATATCAGTAGGCAACAACCCTCATGTGTTTAAAATAGTTTTGATACATCCTATGCGTTAAAAACGCTTTAAAAAGGCGATTTGGAGCCATTTTCGGGTTTTCAAAGGAAAGCTGATATTTTTATCATTCCAGAAGGCTCAAAATAATTTATTTATCGTATTAGATTAGTAGAAAAAGGTTTGGGGTCAAAATGATTTGTAAAACTCATTTTATAGCCCAAAAGGGCAAAACCGACAATTACCGAATCAAGCCTATAACCCTATGTTATGCTCAGCCAAAAAAATATAAATAAAAATCTTTAAAAATCCCAAAATATTATTTTATATCAGTAGATAAAAAGTTTGATATCAAAAATTGGGTTTAGATAGGATATATGCTAATTACGCCGTTAAATTAATAAAAGGCTTTCTAATTACGCTATTGAGCATAACTTCTAATCTAAGCCTAAAACTGATGTCAAATTTTAGGGACACGTTTATAATTCAATAGTGAAGGTTTCTATCCTTTCACATTTTCAAAAATATTGTCTTAAGGTCAAAAGGGCATAACGGTCAACATTTAGGCATTTAACGGAAACATGCATGAACTAGGATTTCTACGGAACCGAGTTGTAAAACCTTGGAGGGTTATACTAACTTATAATATGGTCCTAATGGAATCCTAAGGCATATCTAAACTAAGCTAAATCGGGTCAGAACTGGAAGTCAAAGCAAAAGTCAACTTTTGCGACTTTCGGTTCCGAACCGAGCCTATACTTAGAATTGTCGAGTTGAATCATGCTTAGGCATGTTTAACTAATATTTACCAAGTTATAAATGTGGCAAAACTGATTTTTTATGACTTTTAATCTAATAGTTATGTATTTTATTTAAAACTAACCCGTTTGACTTTCATTTAACCCGAGAATTAAACTAAGTAAACGTGGTAATTAGGAAGCGCCCTTTTGAGGGTTAATCACCTACCTAATTACGATCACGTAGCCATGTTCGTTACGAACCATGGCTCAACCGTTTAAAAGTCAAAGCGTTTATCGATAACGCTTGACTTTTCGGTTTAAAACGCTAAATAATTAAACTAAGCATGAAGGAATCACTTACAAGAGTCCAAAGGACTGAAAGCGGTTCTCAAGAAGCTCAAGACCCTCAAAGAATTCAGAGAAATCAGAAAGGAAGGAATGGTGCAAGTGAAACCCAAATCAAAAGGGGGTATTTATAGGATTTTGAGAGCCGTTAGGATCGTTCCTCGGTAAACGGGATTCGATCTCAGCCCTACAAGTATGCCCATTGTTTTAGAAAACCATGGGTGATCCTAATTTAGCCCATAGAATCAAATATGAGAGACAAGAACAAAACCAAAGCTGGTTTTTACATTTTCTGGTTGCTGGCAAAGGTATACGGACCGTATGGTCCTGTATACGGTCCATAAGGACCTGTACAGCATATGCACATTTTCAAAACTTGACAGTTTTGGCCACTACACTTCCAAAAGTCATTTCCGGCACTTTTAAGGCCCGTTAAACAATTTTAAGGCTCTAAAATGATGCCTAAGCATAGGGAACATGAAACATGCTCAAAAATATGCCGGATGTCGGTTCGTTTGGTCGTACGGTCCCGTTGTTCGGCTAATTACGACGAAACACGGACGGACGCTAAAAACGATCCAAATTATACGACGAATAGAATTTTATCAAGGCAAACACTAAAATAAAATATTTTAGTGCTTACATAAATTTTTGGGTGTCCGGGGATATTCAAAATGCGAGATATGCGCAAAAGTGCAAACTTGTGCACTTTTTGACACTTTTAGTCTCTGCATGACATAAAAGTTTATTTTTGCTCACCAAACACCTCTAAGCCTATATCTAAGCTATATAAAGGATAAATAGGGTATGTTTAACTTATGGTCATATTTCGGAAGGTCCGATTCTATACGAATCGACATACTTTTGTAGTTTGACGCAATTAGTCCCTCAATTGCGTAAAGTAGCGTGGAATGTCGTTTAATTACATCCAAGACTTCCATGGCCCATAATAGGCATTCCCAAGCATATGTTTAAATATTACTATGCTCCCGTTCACTTAAATGGTCACCGAAAGGCGTAGATTCAAAAGTTGACGCTTTAGGTCCCTTTATTGCGCAAACTTGCGCATCTCATCATTTAAATCGCATTGAAGCCTCATCGACCCCCTTTATTGCGCAAACTTGTGCATCTCATCATTTAAATCGCATTGAAGCCTCATCAACCCCGTATTAGGCATCCTTGAAAGTATTATTAAACATCACGATGCTTCGGGTTCGCTAAAAGGTCATTCAGAGGTATAATTAAACATATTGACACTTTTAGTCCCTCTAACTTGCAAAGTTGCGCGTAACTTTACTTATAGGCATAAATACCTTAGACGGCCAATAATTGGCATTCCCAAGAGTATAGTTAAATATTATGAAGCTCTCGGTTTGTTAAAAGGTCACTCAGAGGTTAGAATTGACATGTTGACGCTTTTAACCCTTTATTGCGCAAACTTTCAATTAATTACGCAAACGGCTACACTTACTTATCAAGTGGCACATTTGTGAATATAATCATCGTGAGAGGTTATTTGGAAACTTATTTTAGGTATGCTAACACTTCCAGTCCTTTTATTATCAAAGTTTTTCGATTTTTCGAAAAATTAGTCCCTTAAATTCAACATTGGACCTTATTAGGGTTTATTACACGTGTCAATACATCATTGGACGTGATTTTACGAGGTGTTACATGTATAAATGTCGCCATAAGTGGTGTTACGGAAATGTTGATCAAATGGCAAGAAATATGGGGGAGGATCCATTTAGAAACAACCCTATAAGGGTATGTAGAAATTGTTTTCATTACCCCATCTGGATGATATCCTATAACACTTAAATGCGGGGGTGTCTTGCATTTGTATCATAAAAGTTTGGCAATAAGGATTTTATAATCCAATTTAACATTGCAAACAGACGACTATGTGGAGGACACAAAGGTCGTAGTGCATAATGGAGATGTGTTTGCCTTAAATGATAAGCGTATCTTACAAAGACATACATTATAACCAGATTCAGATGGCTACTGAGGTTGTAGTCTTAGAAGTTGACAATAGGCAAAATTAACTTACGAGTTAAGAACACATCATGACAACTGATCTCAAATACGCAAAGTTGTTTGTTAATGTTATGGATCCAACAACCTGAGGGTTTATTAGAGATCAAGTTGTGGAATGAGACTGAAGCCCATGGAAAAAGGGCATGTGAAGGACAACTAACTAACTTAGTTGACTGGAGATCCCAAGATCTAAGTTCATTAGGACAACTAACTCATATGCCTAAAGGTGGTCACTGTGGGGGCATAAATGATATGTATATATGGTTATACATACCCCCAAAGTATAAAAGGGTGTTTAAATATGTCATAGTCTATTCCTATGATATTCGGTGACAAAGAGTGAGGCTAAGCATAATATGTGGTAAATGATTTGGATAAATCACGATAACCACAATGTTTTTAATGATCTAAGGAGAATCACCTATGTTAGAAAGAAGTGGGGTCTCTTCGAATGGAATTGAGGGCACAATTCCTAAAGCTCTCACAGAACCAGGAAAGTGTTCCACGACCATTATTGGACACGACTATGAGGAGATGACCCCGCTAGGGAGAGTCTTGTGTGAAGTGTATTGCCGTCTACACAAACGGCAGACGAGTTCAAAGACATCGAGATCTACTCAGAGCTAGTGGGCTAAGTGCATTTCATGAGCGAAGGTTCAGAGGGTAACACCTACCTATCGTATGCAAAACTCAACTATCGAGGTTCCATTGGAAATTTTATGTGTTTAGAACGATCTCCATTCGTGTGGGGGATTGTTGGAAATTTAGATGGTGTGAATGGATATTAATTTAGTGAAATTATAATTTAGTAAAATTATAATTATTTACTAGACTCTTCATATGTGTGATAAACTCTTAAGTGGAGTTTTATGTCAATTTATTAGTTTTTGTTAGAGTTTATGTCTCTAATAAAATCTCTAATAAAGTGAGACTTTTAGTAGAGTTTTTATGTTAATTTATTAGTTTTTATTAGAGTTTATTTCTCTAATAAAATCTCTAATAAAGTGAGACTCTTCTCTACCCCATATCTCTTGTATGCAAAGTAGGTTATATGCCTAACTTGATGAAGCTAATTACAAGTAGAGAATTGAAAGTGGAATTTTAGAGAAAAAAAAATTAGAAGAGTTCTTGAAGATACTTGAAGACCCATGTGTTGGGTACTTAGAGAGATATGTTGTCTGTATTCAATTTCAACATCTTCATATCATTATTTTCCACAAGTTCTAACACTATAATTTTATCCGGTGTAACCTCGGGCGCGTGGCCATCTCCGGCAGTACATACTGCTTCGGCTGTTGTACCCTGGGAGACAGACGCGTCGTCTTTAGTAGAGGTGCGAACTCTGTTTTAAGGGAAGCGTGTTGAACACGTGCCTCAACCAAAATCGTCAACGTTTTAGTGTGCTCTTTGTTGCAGTCAATGAGTATTTTTCAAGACTCAAGATAATGAATACTCGAGTCTAGGATGCTATCAAATGCGCGTCAAAGACCCACCAGAGATGCGGCTTGAATCAAGATTGGTATATAAAATTATATTTTATATTCTTTTTATTTAGTTATTGCAACCGCTATTGTACTATGATATTTTCTACGAATAACGAGAGTCTCGTTATTATATATTTTGTAAATATATTTTATAAAATATGAAACTAGTTCCTACAACTTTCACTCTCACTGTGTATAAAAAAGACACCTCTTTGTCTTTGCAGCTTTACTATTTACGTGTCTTCTTCTCCTATAATCTCTTTTTATACCACTCGCCTCCTATAACTCATTTATCTCCGCGACTTCATCCTTGTCCTCCTTATCGACATTATATTATGGTTTGATAGAGTTTTCATTTTTAATAATTATCCAACTAAACGACAATTTTGCATTACAAGCTTCGAAAATAAGACCATTCTTGCACTTTTAAAAGTAGAATCATGTATCTTCAAAATAGAAATAACAAAAACATGCAACTTTTACTAAGCCACAAGAACATCTAGAATTAAGTCTACCTACCATTAGATACATGTTCAGATGGAGAGTTCTTTCTAATGGTGTGCCTACTCGTGTAGCCCTTATGTGACGACACAGAAGAGTCTATTGACCATATTCTTATCAGATGCTACTACGCATCTATGATGTGGTTGATGGTCAGCACATCGTATTGGTGCAACATACCTCCCGTATACTCTTTCTCTTCGCAGGATTTGTTCCAGGTTCATAAGCATTGGCGAAGTTAACCATAGAAGGAAGTTTGTTCAAGTTGTTATCAAGATTGATTGTTGGTGTTAATGAATAGCTCAGAACAAGAGGGTGTATTTCCAACGAAGATGCAAGGATTGAGAAGATTGTTGGGGACATCAATACGTTAAGCTTTCTGTGGATTAAACATTGCCTTTTCTTTTCTGGTTCTGTTATAGTTGTTGTTGGCCCGTGTTAGTCGCTTGCTAGCAGGGCATTTCTAATAAAAATTGTTGTTCAAAATAAACCCACAATTAGAGACCAACTACAATACACAGTATTTTCATTAGCTAATTTAATTTTCTACCATATGCCATCAATTTTGGCAAATTCAGCAACAACCAACTTTTTTCCTTGCCGTATATTTCACATGTGTTATTTGTTTCTAATCAAGAAAATGCTCTTTGGTAGGTTGGTCACCTACATAAACTATGTAGGTTTTGCCATTGCCACTACTCATATAATCATATCTCATAAAGAAACTCTTTTATTTTCTCTATATATTATATGCAAACCTTGACCTGTCATTTAGTGAAATCTTAAATTCAATTATTGGAAATCTTCACCTATTACCCTAATTAATAACAACCTAATAAGATAATAACATTTTAATTATATAAACAAAATACTAATATGATCCGTTAACTATGCTATAGTATTTCTCTTTCAAGCTCATTTATCACTTAACTAGGTTAGAACCCCGTGCATTACACAGGTTGGATAAATGTAATTTTATAAACTAAATAATAAAAAATATATCTTTAAGAATCTCGTTTATTAGACGGGTTAAATAAATGTAATTTTATATACCAAATAATAAAACAATATATATTTAAAAATCTTGTTTATTACATGGGTTGAATAAATGTAATTTTATATATTAAATAATAAAAAATTGTATTTTTAAGAACCGCGTGTATTGTATGGGTTAAGTAAATTTAATTTTATATATTAAATAATGAAAAAAGTTACATTTTTAAGAACCTCATGTGTTATACGGGTTGAGTACATGTAATTTTATATACCAAACAATAAAAAGTTATATCATTATAAACCCTATGTATTATATATGGATTGAATAAATCTAATTTTATAAACTATATAATAAAAAAGTTATATTTTTAAAAACCCAGTGTATTACACGAGTTGCCTAAATGTAATTTTGTATAGTCAAAAAATAAAAATGTTATATCCATAAAAAACCTCGTTTATTACACGGGTTGAATGAATCTAATAAAAATTTATATCTTTAAAAAAACTAACGGATCTACTTGATATATGATAGATGAGGTGATTGCGGTGATGGTTTTTATAAATGTCACGTAAACATAGTGATTACCGTATTTGAGTTGAGAGTTGAACACGAAAATAAAATTATAGAACCAATAAACATTGATTAATATTTTTGTTTACCCCTTATAAGCATTTTTGAAATAGGTTATACCCATAACTACTTTAGTTTAATAAAATAAATAAATCATTTACATAATGTTTTAAAATATTATATATCTTCTATACCAATTGTTTAAATTTATATTAATTTTAATTTTATAATTATGTTTAATTGATATTAATAAATAATAATTTATAAAAAATAGATAGATTCAATGAATGACATGTGTTCTCTTATTGTTTTATTATATAGTATAGATTATGAAAACAAAAATTAAACATCATTACATAGAAGTAAAAAAGTAGATAGCTAAGTTTTTAACTAAAAAATTTACACAGTTATAACAATTATTTTGCCATATATTCAAACGGCATTTGAGTAATAGCTAAAATGGGTAGTTCAAAGTTGCTCCATTATCGATCCATAACTAGTTTCAATCAATTATGGGTAATGAAAAAAAAAAATCTATTCCAAACGATGTTATTAACAAGCTTTTTGGATGGAGCATCATACTATTTGCTCATCTATATTATAATATAATTTATTAACTGATAAAAAATTCTAAAAAATATGTTGAAAGTTGGGATGTAATAAACTCTTATCTTATATCGATTTTTAACTTTTGAAGCATGAATTTATGTTTTACTTGCTTTTGAGCCATTTCTTTTAAGTCATTGTTTTGTAAATGAGAATAGAACATCCCATTTCATCTCCTTTGTCCACGCCAACTTCAACCTCTATAATCCTCCATGTTAAACCACGCTTATATCTATTTTGGTTTCATATGTTATGGCGTTGTATTTGAAAAATCGGATGCCCTGTAAAGGGCCCTTAAAATATAAGCGTGTATATATAAATTCTAAAATAGCACTATAATGGTGATAATAATAAACAAAACAAATTTATCGTAACAAAATTATCAATTTACTAAGGTTTAAAATATTAAAATTTTAATTTAGTTAAATCAATGAGTCTAAATTAGGGATGAGTATTTGGTATCGGATACCGGTACCATACTGGGTATATTAGGTACCGGTTTCCATTTTCTCCATTTTTTGGTACCGGTACGGTATCGATATTTAATATTTACGGGTAAAACACCGATAAATACCGATACCAACACCAATTTTCCCCGTTTTTCGGTACCGGTTCAGCACCGAACGGATTCCATGCGAGTTTAAATGTGTAAATGATAATTAGGTTACGATGGGTCAAAATAAAAGATTAAGGTTATTTGGTTTTAAAACTTTGTTCAATGAGTTAGGGGCTGTTTGTTTAGCTCTTAATAAGACTCTTAATGGTTCAGATCTCTTATTGGTTCAACACTTAATGATTCAGACTGTTTGTTTCGCAAGCAGATGTCTGAATGGTTCAGACATTTGCCTCTGAATGGTTAAGCATTATACAGAGTCTGAATGTTTAAAACCTCTAATCTGATTTGGTCAGACATTTGCCACTTAACGGTTAAACATTATACTGGCTCTTAATGGTTCAAACTACTTACGGATTCAACACTTAATGATCCACACATCTTATTTGTTCAACATTTAACCATTCAGAAGTTGCCAAACAACCCTTTAGTTTTTTTAACTAACGTTTATGGATTTTAAACTTTATAACTTTTTGTCTTATTTTTATTTTAATACATATATTTTTAAGTTAGCCCCAAAAAGGTGTCATATGCAGTCATACCTATTGATCAAAGTACGTATAATCACATTTAAGAAATAGTACGATGTTATAATATAACAACCTTCACCCACCATCTTCAATGCTCAACTTAGTTGCACCAACCTTATAAATGCATCAATTATTTCAAAGTTATACATGGAAATCATATGTAAGGATGAGCAATTGGTATAAAATACCATCCCGATCCCGATCCCAAAATCTTGATCCTGAATTTTTTCGGTACCAGAAACAGTATCCACTTTTTGGCATTTTCAGTATCGGTACGATACGGTACGGTATCGGTAAAATACCGAATTTTACCCTCAAAATACCGATACCGTACCGTACCGACATATTTCGGTATCGGTACCGGTACCAAGTTTACACAAAATTCAAGATCGGTATTTTTCAGGATCAGGACGGTATCGGTATTTGCTCATCCCTAATCATATGTATTAACAAAAGCCCAAAACCCAAACATGGTAATTACCGCACATAACTTGAAACACGATAGAAAAATAACATGCTTTTGGGTTGTCATTTTTAACTAACTAGAATTGATTATCCACATTGCAGAGGCTGATTTTTTTAGTGTGATTTAAGCATATGGTTTTTTTTTTTTTTTTTTTTAAATTGTCTTTGAAGAGAAAATAATGAAAGATTATATTTACAACCATTTAGATCCTTTCAAAGTTGTTTGAGAAATCAATTGTAGTTGAATCTCATGGTGTGTTTATGCGATTGAACTCACATCTTACCGCAATTTTGTATTTATTAATCGCAGTTGAATCTAATAGAATGTTTCAAATCGAACTTTTCAATTAATTATAAATTTCTAGTAAGTAGTAAATATACACACGACACAAATACGAAACTCATATGATTTCAAATAAGTTAATTCTATTTATTATTCATTTTATTTTAATTTTAATTAAAAAATAATGATGTTACCTAAAAAAATATAATCAATTAAATAAATATAGAATTTATGAAAATTAAAACAATATTTATTAGATTTTTCATGTAAAATATATATGAATTAATAAAATGATATCACATTCCATATGGTTAGATATGATTATGTTTGTGAATCATCTACATATCAATATAATTTTTATTGTAGCTAACAACTTCTCCAATTATATATATAATAATTAAATAGGTCTTATTCAAGTTAAACTGTTTATCTCATTTACTTAAACAAATCGATCTCTCAACTCTTCAAATTTATGTTATATAAAAGAAAATCTTTTTACAAGGTCAACATGTCAATTCACATAACCCATTTACAACTTAATTACAAACCATTTATAACCCTTCAATCCTTTGACTTCCTTAGATATATGTTATACAAATCCTTCAATCTACTTAGATATATATTATCCAAGTCGTATTTAGGTTACACATTCTTAAACATGTCTAAATACAGGGGCGGAGGTAGTGTACAAGAAGGGGTAGCACAGGCTATCCTTCAATTTTGTCCCCGTAATGTAAAAATACCCTTCAACTCCATCTACGTAGTGTAAAATTTTATTTTTTATACAAAGAATGCCCCTGATCCCAAAAAAAATTGAAATACCTCTGAATTTTTAGGCTAGATCCGTCAACATTTTTAACATAAATAAGTCATAGGCTCGTACGCAGTTAACATGTTCAAATTTTCCGATTCAATAGGAAACCCGAAAACTCCTAACCCTTCCCCTCTAATTTATTAAAAGAAAGTCATTATCCATTTCGTTTTTTGTGTTATGAATTTACATCGAGATTGTTAATAAACGGGAAACAAGCTGCGTTGCTACCCTTTTTGAATAGCAAAACTAAGTCTTTTAAAAACTACATCCATAGATCTCGAGATCATAACATTAATATGCATGATCCTTTGAATTCGACTGAGTAGGTCCACATACTCTGGCATCATAAAACCAAAAATATCAAAAGCAAATGGGATAAACACGTGCTGATTGTTATTTAGATATTTGTTTTTTTATTTTTTTTAAATGGAAAAAGGAATATCATTGCTCAAAAAACAATTACAAATATAATTTCTAGCCAGGAGCTAGAAAGGCATACAAGTAACAGACATCTATCACCTATTTATGATTCCTTTCACACCCAAACTGAACCAAAGATCTCTCTCAATATCTTTCATTTGGCCTCTATGTTTAAGCCAAAGTAAAGAGCATTCTTTAATGTCTTCGACAATTCTTGAGTATGATTTATATGCGTTGTTAAAGATCCTCTCGTTCCTTTGAATCCAGATGTTCCATAAAGCCGCCATGATCGCACAATAAAAGGCCTTCTTTTGTGTATTCGGTAAATTAACTCCCCATGCCACATCGAGAATGTCTTTAACCGTCTTGCAAGTGAGTAAACCCATGTTTTCCAGCCAAACCCCGACGAGCCACCATATGGTTTTAGCCCTTATGCACGTAACGAAGATGTGATCAGCCGTTTCTTCCGAATAGCCGCAAAATGAACAAGTCACGGAACCGACCTGTACTCCTCTTTTGGCTAGTTCGACTCGTGTTGGAATCCTACCCGAAATACTCCTCCAAGCCAATGTGTTCGCTTTGGCCGTTGCCCAAGCACACCACTTCATAACCGGATCACCGTCACTTTGGTAAGTCGCAACGCCTAGGTCTTTTCTCACGGCTTTCACCGAAAAAAGGCTGTCACTTTCCGTTTCCCAACCCCACACATCATTCGAATCTATCATTTTTTTGTTATTGAGAATTTCGAAGAGCCGTAAGAACTCGGCCCAACTCTCGCTACTTGAAGGTTTATACCTCTAGTCCCAATGCCAAACAGTATTTGAACCCAACTTTTTGTAATTGTCATACACTCTAGCACTCTTCTTAGAAGATTTTGTATAACAGTGGAAACTCATCTTTTAGTTTTTTGTTGCATAGCCACACATCTTCCCAGAACCTCACTTTATTCCCTTTGCCCACTTTGCATTTCACCTTAAGGTGAATGTTTACGTTTCTTTTTTGGAACTCTTTATTAATTGCCCCAATGTTTTTCCATACCCCTGTTAGTGACTTGTTTATTGGAATGATTTCTTTTTTCCAACATCTCCCGTGTATCGCTTTTATCACCCTAGCCCATAGTTGATCTTCGTCTTCCCTTAATCTCCACCACCATTTGATTAACAGTGCCAGGTTTGCGTCTCTAATGCTCCCCAACCCCAACCCGCCCAGCTTCTTTGACGCCACCAATTTTTCCCATTTGATCCATCTGATTTTTTTGGTTGAACTTACCCCCCCCCCCCCCCCCCAATAAATCTTCTCCGAATACCTTCGAGTGTGTTAATTACTTTTGTTGGTGCTTTATATAGTGAGAGGTAATATGTGGGAAGATTACTCAATACCGCCTTCGCCAATGTAACTCTTCCTGCTAACGATAGGCATTTTGCTTTCCACCTCGAAAGTTTAGAGTTAAAACGATCTACCACAAGTTTCCAATTCCCGATTCTGTTCATGTTGGATCCGACCATCAAACCAAGGTAATTAAATGGAAAAGATCCCACATTGCAATTGAGTGCTTTTGTGAGGCCATCCCACATTTGTTTTTTTTTTTATTACCTGGTGTTTGTGGGACTTGAATGGATCGAACCCAAGACCTCCACATTCGGATATTTTGTTAACCCTTCCCCTTTTATGTTTCCTAGATTTTATCGATGTCATAAAGAAAAATATAAAATAATATATACCGGTGAACTAAAACCCCCCAGATGTTGGTTGCATCTACTCACCTAAATCAATTTAATGTGGTTCATCATCTCTACATACCCATTTGCATCATTCACCTAAATCATTTGCTCTATAATTCACTCTATTGGATCTCACTTTAGCCCAACAATGGCGGGTGTTTTGTCTCTTCTCAGGCGACTCTATCTCTCCGCTTATAACTGGATCGTATTCGCAGGATGGTAACTTCAGATTCCCAATTCTTTTCAAATATAACCGTTGTTTCGATTCATATTTATCTGTTTTTGTTGTGCTTTAGGTTTCAAGTATTGTTCTTGACCTTGAAAACTCTAAAGGAATCAGGGTATGAACATGTTTACAGTACTGTTGAGAAGCCCCTTTTGTTAGCTCAATCTGCTGCCTTTTTAGAGGTACTGTAAAACCCTTATTGGATTAAATTTATTTGTTTAAATTTATTGGAAAATGGTTTAAATTTGTTTTTTTTATAGTGGGAAATTTTGAAATTTGGAAAGATGGGAACAACTTTGGTAAAGTACGTGTTTGTGTTTACTACTTATGGAAATCATCACAAAAGTATTGATTGGGTTTTTTGTGTTTAATTTTAAAGTTGATTTCTTGCTTTGTTTCATATGGGTCAATTTGTTTTCTGATCTAGGGTTAGAGTTTATTTCATGTGCTTATACTTCATGAAGTGGCATCTAGGATAAGTTGAATTGTGGCCCGTGAATGTGTACTGCGTATATACGTTGTAATCGTCGTGTACTATGTGTATAACATAGACCCCTTAAAAGTCAACTGAACTGTTGAAAAGTGAAAACTCAATTGGTGTACCTTAGTATCATAAGTCTATTAGGCATAAAGTTATGATTTCGTTTCACCGTTGGATGAATTTTGACTCGTTTTCTTTTCTTGTCTCGCTTACCTTTGGAACAGATTCTACATGGTATCATAGGTGAGTTTTTATTTCATTGATAAGCTATGCTTTTTTTCTTAATCGACGCACGTTTCTTATTTTATAATGTTTTTTTTTGCATCAAAAGGTTTGGTTAGATCCCCGATTACAGCAACACTGCCTCAAATAGGTTCAAGATTGTATGTGGTGTGGGGAATCCTGTATAGTTTTCCCGAGGTTATTAACCTACCTTCTTTTTATTTACCGTTTCGGTTCTACACACAATACATTGAGAAATAAAGCTTGACGGTTACAGGTACAAAAACATCCTCTTATCAGCTCTTTGGTCATCAGTTGGAGTATCACTGAGGTAAGTCTCGGATGGTTTAAACTACCGTTTCTTAATTAGTAAATCGTTAGCGCAAGTTATACGTTTTCTAACGATATCGTTTTGGGCTCGATGATTAGATTGTCCGGTACTCTTTCTTTGGCACAAAGGAGGCGTTCGGTTCTGCTCCATACTGGCTGTTATGGCTCAGGTTTGACCTTGATGCTTTCGTCGTCCGAGTTGATATTTAATATTTTAATTATTCATTACTAAATCTATACCCCCCCCCCTCTTTTCCTTATATAAGCGTGGCGAGCTGTCATAAATTAAATAACATTTTTTCGGTTACAAGTGCAGGTATAGCACGTTCTTGGTGTTGTATCCGACTGGTATTTCCAGTGAAATTGGTATGATCTATAATGCGTTACCGTTTATGAAGGTAACAAGTCTACATCCCTACTACTAAACACTTATTTATATACATACCTATATATATGAACGGAACAAATGAGAACAAAATTTTGAATTTGGCCCGTTCTCCTCAGGAATCTGGAATGTATTCGGTAAGGATGCCGAACAAATGGAACTTTTCTTTTGATTACTTTTATTTGGCGATTGTGGTGCTTGCAATTTATGTACCAGGTAAGGTTATTATGATTTCTGTTGGTTTAGAGGCATCAGTGATCAATGCATAAGCTTGTTAACCGTTTTAAAAAAACGAATGAACATCTTTTTTTTGCAGGAATTCCGCACTTGTATGGCTACATGCTTGGCCAAAGAAAGAAAGCGCTGATGAAAACAAAAAAGGAGTAGTGTTTGGAGTTTGTAGCCGATAAGTTAAAATTTTGGATGGCTACATGGTGGTGTAACTTTGTGTTTTAGTACTTGTTTATGGGTGTGTTTTCCACCCTGTTATTTAAAGTTTGAAGCCTACATATTTTTGTTAGACACAATACATAGATTCAATGCTATCAAATTATCAATACTTGGAGAAAACAAACATTGGTTTGGTGATAATGGTATTTTTTTTTTTTTGGTTATACCAATAAATTCAGTTACTTCTATGATTTTTCTCATGTTTGGATATGATATATGACTAGTTGCTATTGGTGTTGCATTAATGCATTTTAAGAAAATAGTAAATTAGAAGGAAGAAGAGAACCATGAAAGTTGCATCAGCATTTGAATGAATTCATGACATAATATAAATTTATTATATTTTTATAAATAATATACTCGTTTAGCAGTACGAACCTAATCAAGCTCGATATATAAAGTTCGAACACAAAAACATTTGTTAAATGATAGTCTCCACAAAGTTTTTTTGAAAAAAAAAAAATATTTCAAACATCTCGCTAACATCTCTACTCTTTTACACTCTAAAGGCTACGCGTTGTGGGTTGGGGGCGACAACTTGCCACCTCAGCAGGGCGCTATTGGGGATTTGGGGTGCGGGCTTCGCTGGAATCGCAGGCTGGTTGGCTGCAAAGGGGAGTGAGTGCCAAAGGGTTTCTTCACCGTTATAGGGTTTGGATATGAGAAATGTGAAAGCCTTTGTTCTCTCGTGACGCATAATATAGTTTCTTCGTTTTGGCACGCCAATTTCTTTTATTTTTCTCTTTCAGTTACAAGATCATGGGTTTATTGGATATACAGATGAGAGCTTCCTGGACGAAGAAAGAAGCACTAGAACCTATACGTTTGATTGTAGATCGGCCGTTACATGAAGAAACAAAGGTGTAGTGATGGTGTTTCGTGATTTAGTTTGTAAAGTTTGAGTCTGTGTATGTTTCTTTTTGATGATTGATTTCCGGTGGGCAAATGGAGGGTGCTGTATTCGGTTAGCATCATTGGAGTATCCAAGCCAATTCAACAAATCTTGAAACAGCCTTCTTAGACTAACCGGCAAAAAAGCTTTGACTAAGGTTTGGAGGGGTGCGCCAGGCCAAGGCAGTAGTGCAAGACCAAGGCGACGCTCAAAGACCCCAATAGCAAGCTATTGTGATAGGCCTTTCCCCATAAAAAATAAGATTAATATCGAGTGAGCCAATGGCTCACATATCAGATATTAAACTGATAAGAACAGATACTACACTTGATCTTAGCCAAAAGGCCGAGAAAGGTATGCCTTCTCCTATCTTGGGCCGCTGTTTATCTAGAATGTCTTTTCATCTTTGTATAGTTCACTCAGACGATGTGGGACTCTAATAGACTTATTATTTTTCTATGGTGTTTGGTCAGCCATGTTTCGTTTCCCGTTAGGTGCTAGATAGAAAAACACATAACAGACATCTTTGATTTACATAAACAACTCGTGGAAGCAATATATCTCTAGACATGCAAGTTTCAATGACGATCGCATGCATGTTTAGAGGTGATATGATCATATCACCCCAACAGATGCGCAATTGCCTCTGTTCATCCAACTGCATTTAAGTTATAAAAGAAAGACTTTAAACAATAGGGAGCATACAAATAAAGAAGTAAGGCAGATTGAAACTTGAAAGGCATGCATATATCACAAAAAGCATCTTTGACAATTGTTTCTTAACCTTTTTATTATATACTTCTATTCACATAATAATACCAGTTACCTACAGACATAACAATAAATCAGAAAAATAAAACGTGAAACTTGATTGTGAAACTATCGGTGACTTACTGACTTACTACAGCAATTTTGATTAAGAAAATCAACTAAATATAACTGGTTTAAACAAATGTGTCAAACCAACGATAAAAGGATGGAAGAAGATTCTTTATTCGATGAATCGATGTTGAACCCATCATCATCCCTGTCTCCAAAAGATATAGAATTATGTGTAATGAAAATAGGAAAACAATGAAAAAGATACAGCTATATAAAGGCTAGAAAATGTTACTTCATTTTTGTGAACTTCTGATCATACCATTGGACAGGAAAAGCCAAGTTATTCAGTGCACAGATGCTTAAATTTTTTATTTGGTAAAAAAATTGCAAATTATTGTGGATTTGGATTAAAATTTTGCCAAAAAAAAGACAAACTTTTGATATCTATTTAAACGAAACTGTAGCAAGGCACGGGTGTACCTATTGTGCATGCAGTTCACATCTAGATTATGAAAGAAGTTTCAATAGGAAACAGATATATAAGATTGTTGTGAAGAACCGCGTCAAATTGATGGTAAAAGCATGAGTAGGATTCAAATTCTCCAAAATAATAAAAAAGTTTATACCAAGGCTTGGAGGGGTGCGCCAGGCCAAGGCGGTAGTGCAAGACCAAGGCGACGCTCAAAGACCCCAATAGCAAGCTATTGTGGTGGGCCTTTCCCCATAAAAAATAAGATTAATATCGAGTGAGCCGATGGCTCACATATCAGATATTAAACTGATAAGAACAGATACTACACTTGATCTTAGCCAAAAGGCCGAGAAAGGTATACTTTACCTCTCCTTGATCCGCTGATTATATAGACAGACTCTCCATTTTTTGTTTTCGTCACTCAGCTGATGTGGGATAGTGAGATTATCAAGTGTGCATTACTTAACTCACACTAAACCAACCCTCCAGATCCTCACCCTGAACACTGTTGTTGACTTGTTTCAAACTCAAAGAGCTCAGAGTAGCTAACTCACAATCTTATGATAACCGAGAGAGAAAACTTCAGGACAGGATTGATCGCTATCAGGTTCGCATGAATGAGCTGGCTAAGGAGAACTCTTGCACGCTTCATCCACCAGTAGCCTGGCCACAGGGAGTGATGTGTCCCCGTGACCACACCCTGGCGTGAGAATCAATAACTGTTCATTCGGATTAATTGCACTATTTACCTTCTTGGACTTCAGCAACGAACTGGTGCATCTCATTTTTACCATTCAAAACCGACATTAACTGGACCTTCATTTGGTGGACTGCTCAGCCATAAGCCTAACACCTGTGTTAATTTAAGCCAAAATGATTCAGCCCATTCATGTTTTAGCACAATTAGGTAATGTGACTTTTATACTTCTGATAATCCATTTGTTCTATTTTACTATAAATAATATTTATTTACCTAAGTTTTATTTTGAAACCTATATAAATACATCAGTGCATTTAACAACTAGTAATATTATAAATAAACATATAAAATGCACCATTATATAATCACTCATCATTTTAATCTTAATTTCTTTTTATATAAATATGTTTAAAATGCAATTGTCTTTCATATATTCTGAAACTAAAAAAGTATACATATGAACAAGTTTCACTATTTTATATAACCTACACATACATGTATAAAGTTAAAAAAACATATGAACATATTAATTTAATGATTTTTTAAACTTTGAAACTAAACCCCAACATGTGAAAAGGTGAAAAACCAGTTAGACACTTACAAATCAATCCTCCAAACCTCCAAAGAGATCCCTATATGCTGCTGATACATGACCAAAGTGACTTGAATAAGCTTACCCGACCAGTGGCGGACCCAGGAATTTTTTCATAGGGGTGCGAAACATTTTTAAAAATTTTAGGCCCCAAGGTATATAAGTAAAAACATTGGTTCATATCAGGTCGGTTCGAGTCGTGTCAGGTCATGTAAAACAAATGAACATCAAACTAAATTTAAAACATCGCCCTTCTAAATCATCAAAACATGCCAAACCTTGTTATAAACAAAACTAAAATGTCGCCCTACGCGTTTTCATTTTTTGAAATCTATCCAAAACATCATCTAAACCTACTTTCTTAAGCAACTTTTCTCTATATAACATATACAACTATCACTTAAGTTCTCATCGTCAATCCGATTACGCAAGTCGGTCTTCACATTCTTCATTGTTGAAAAACATCTTTCAATGGTTGCGGTTGCAACGGGTAATACGAGAACAAGCTTCAATGACCAATATACCAATGTAAAAGTTACTTGAATATTTGTTGAAATCATTAACCTTACAAGAGTTGACAAACATATTACATAATGTATCAAGTGTTCAAGCCCTAGAAATTAGGAATGAGATTTTTTACCGAAATACCGGTACCGTACCGGTACCATACCGGTACCGTACCGATGCCGTACCGTACCAATCATAAACGGTACCGGTATCGTACCGATTTCATCCCTACTAGAAATTATAATGTAAATCACACTAAAAATCATCTAAACATCATATACACCATTGAGAAAAAACCCCAAACATCAGGTCCTGATCGTATATAACCCACAAAAAAAAGATAAAATATCATCATCATTACTAACAAAATATACATATATAACCCACCACAAAATAACATATCATCACTAACAATGATAGACACATGTCTCCTGCCATTAAAAATTCACTTCCGGTGGCTACCGGTTCCGTCTCATCCCACCAAAAATCAACGAGAAAATCATCAAAAAAATCAACCAAAAATCATCAAAAATAACAAATAAACTTACTCGTGTTCGATCGGCGGTGGTTGATGGCTGATTACGGTGGTATGCGGCTGTTGTTGTCGCTGATGTTCTGATCGCTGGCGTGCGTGCAGGGATGATAGAGAGCGGGAGAGAATATGTAAGGGTTTTGGGCTTTTTTATTTTATTTTAGTTTGAAATCTTGTTGATTTGTTGGGTTTGTATACTGGGCTAAGACTTTGGAGTGGACTAGTTAAAGGTATTAGGTATTTGGGTTTAGTTATTTAGGTATTAAAAGTTATATAATTTAGGTAGTGTTTTTTTAAAATATAAATTGATAACACTTTTTACCTAAGGGGTGCGGACGAAAAAATCCAAGGGACGTGGACGGAAAATTCCAAGGGGTGCAGACGAAAAATTTCAAGGGGTGCAGACGGGATTTTCGACGGAACTTAGCACTAAATTTTTTTTTTCCCGGGGGTGCGCCCGCCCACCTTGGACTAGCTTTAAGTCCGCCCCTGTACCCGACTAGATCGCCGCATGACTTGTGATAACTTTCATGACCATCCAAAGCAAACAACTAGAGAAACAATCACAAGATCGATGGATTCAATTTCATAGGTATTTTCTTCAATCCGATGTGGTCCATTGTAAGATAAATTGCTTGAATATTAAAATGATAAATAATTAAATTGCTCATTTAAAAGTAAGATAACAGAAAGCTATTTTACACAATATTAGAACATGGATAATAATAATACATTGTATACATTTGGTGTTTTTTTGTGTACTTTTCCTTTGCCAAGAACTAAATTATATATTCAAAGGAAACATTGTTCAACAAACTTGAAAATTGTTAGGTTGGGTGTTGTTGAGCGCCACCCACTAACGCCCACCAATTTACATCACCACCACCAAAGGGTGTTAGAGCATTCACATCCAATCCATTATATTCTCACCCTAAGTTATACTAAAAAACACTACATTTTCTCTCTCATTTTCAATTAAATAATATTTTTTTATACCTTTATCATTACCTTTTCTCTCTCCTTCACTCACAACCACTTTCAAAACATATTAAAAAATTATAGGGGGTGAACAGTGTCCCCCCAAATATACAGATGAACAGTAACATTTTCTCTCTCCTCCACTCACAACCACTTTTTATACTCTTTATATTTTAAAACAACACACACATAATTTAATTCCTTGGATGTGAATGCTCTTAGCCCCTAAATCGATATCCCTTTAGGCTTTGCGGTGTGGCTTAGCGCCACCCGCCACATCGGCCATTTATGGCGCCCTTGTCCGCCATCGACCACCCCCATGTTGTTAAGAGCATTCACATCCAACCCACCATATTTTCACCCTAAATTACACTAAAAAACACTACATTTTATCTCTCCTTTTCAATTAAATAATATTTTTTATACCTTTATCATTACCTTTTCTCTCTCCTCCACTCACAACCACTTTCAAAATATATTAAAAAATTATAGGGGGTGAACAGTGTCCCCCAAATATACAGATGAACAGTAACATTTTCTCTCTCCTCCACTCACAACCACTTTTTATACTTTTTATATTTTAAAAACAACACACACATATTTAGATTCCTTGGATGTGAATGCTCTAAAAGGGGGGGGCGCCAACCCTTGTCCGCCACCGTGATAACGAGCAAAAAGAGGTGTGCAGGTGGGGCCCACCTCTTTTCAACCAATAAGAATTTTTTTTGTTTAATAGGAGGGTTTTATACCACACCATGCAAGTTAAAAAGAGTGGCTTTAAAGCCCCCCATATGACGTGGCGTGATAAAGCCCCTAGGCGCTTTATACCACACCCTCCAGCCTTAGGCTATGGGGTGTGGGATAAAAGCCCCTAGGGGCTTTATCAGGACACATCAGCCAGGGGGCTTTATCACGCCCTCCCTTAACTTGAATGGTATGGTATAAAGCCCCCTATTAAACAAAATAAAAAAAAAATTGTATTGGTTGAAAAGAAGTGGACCCCACTTGCACACCCCTTTTTGCTCGTTATCATGGGGGCGGACAAGGGAAGGTCCCCCCCCCCCCCCCTCCTCTTAACAACCTGGGGGTGGTGATGGCGGAGAAGTGACGCTATACATGGATGAGGTGAAGGGGTGAAGGGGTGGCGCCCTCCAGCCTTAGGATGAGTACTATGGTCTCACGTCCTCGCCACATGGTAATAGAGGAAGAGCGGTTGGGCGGGGAACACCGACGGAAGAGGCAGGGTTGGGGTGGGGTGGGGTGGGGGCGGTGTGGAGGATGGCATGTCATAGAGGAGATGTGTTGATTGTGGGGCCCTCATTAAACGGCAACTTTTAAAGAAAAAAATAATTTTCCTTTTATATATATACACATCACATACCACACAATTTCAAAAAAACACAACACACTCAAATCCATTCTCACACTAAAAAATGGCAAGAAGAGGTTGGAGTGAAGAAGAAGACATCGCAGTAGTCATGACTTGGATTAACGTTTCCGAGAACGTGCCACAAGAAAACGTCTCGTTTGGAGTATCTCCATTTCAAGAATTTCGTCAGCGTGTCGGCGAAAACAACCACTCTGCAGATCGTTTTGCTTCAAGAATTAGGGACTTGAGAACAAAAGTTTTGAAATTTAACCATATATTCAACATCGTGATGGCACGCGGTGACACTATAACAGAAGATGAAGTGATCGCAGAGGCTCGTCGTGAATACCGACCATTTACTCCCATCTCATCTTGGCAATTACTAAAACACCAACCTCATTTGGGTTTTGTTTCGTGTCCAGCTTTAGACTCAGACTTTTTGGGGGTTTATGATTAGTGTAATTCATTTGCATTTATCTAGTTTGTTTCGGTTTAGTTATCTAGTATGTTTCTATTTATCTATTTTGTTTATATATCTAGTTTGATGAGTAGTGTAATTATTTTGGTTATTAAAGCTATTTTGGTTAATACCCGTTAGTTAGTTTTCTTTTTTGGTTGATTTGTAGTTGGGATCAGGGTGATCGGTACCCTGACCCATCTGCTTATGCGAGTTCGAGTGGTTTTCAGGTTTTGAAACAACTTCACCTTTGATTGGACGTACAAGTATAATCCCATACCCATCCCCATGTTAATTAGACCACTAGATGATATATCTTTAGATTGATTTTAATGATATAACTTTTGGTAGGTGTTAATGTTAATGTAACTTTAGAAATGTTAATATATATTTCATGTCATGACTTTCGGTAGGTGTTTTTGTTGAATAATGTTAACGTTATGAAATTAATGTTAAAATGTAATATAATAACTTTAGAAATGTTAATATATATTTATATTCACAAACTATGCATTTGAAATACGATTTAGATATTTTATAAAACCAGCGAGACAGATTTTGCAACGTATTAAATACCATAGGGACGCAGATTGAAAGTATTGTATTTAAATATGGCGGGTAAAAAAATTGTTAAGCTCAAGGACTCGAAGATTAAAAGGTTTTAAACCATAGGGGCGTTGGCCGATGAAGAAAAAAAGGGTAACATGGTCATTTGAGTTACTTTAACTAACATAGTTGGCACCAGGTGAAGCCTACATATTTTTGTTAGACACAATTATGGTTGCAAAAGTCGTTAGGCGCTCCCTAGTCGGTCGACCGGGGAGTTGAGAGTACTCGGTCTACGCGGAGAGTACTCGGGGAGTACTCGGACATGTTGAATTATAAAGAAATTACTTTTTGGAGATTAAATATATGTCAAATAACACAAATTTACTAATATTTATAACAAAATACGTGAAAATGATATTCATTATTATGTTATATTATTATTTAAGTCAAACTAGGCCCGAGTTGACCTACTAGATCCAATTCTTGCCGAGGTTGACCGCGTTTGACCGACTCCGAGTAATTAGGCGGAGTCAAGGAAAGTCGCCTCGGCAGCCTGCCTTTGTAGCGACTACTCGAGGAATACTCGGCCTTGTAAACCTTGTTTTACAACCATGGACACAATACATAGATTCAATGCTATCAATACTTGGAGAAAACAAATATTGGTTTGGTGATAATGTTTTTTTTTTTTTTGTCTATACCAATAAATTCAGTTACTTCTATTATTTTTCTCATGTTTGGATATGATATATTACAAGCTGCTATTGGTGTTGCATTAAGGGTTATTGGATTTTATCACCCCTAACTATTGGCTATTTGTCGCTGCCACCCCCAACTATCACTTTGAAGCCCATCACCCCCAACTTAACACTTAGTGTGTTCTGTCACCATGTCGTTAACTGATCACCAACTTTTGATCTTGGTACTATACTTTTGAGGTGTCCTAAGATCCCTAAAACCTTCCTAAGATCCCTATGACACCCCCAAAAGTATAGTAACAAAATCAAAAGTTAGTGATTAGTTAGCGACGTGGTGAAAGAACACACTAAGTATTATGTTGGGGGTGACGGACGTCAAAGTGATAGTTGAGGCCTGAGGGTGGCAGCGGGCAATAGTCAATAGTTGAGGGTGATAAAATCCAATAACCCTTGCATTAATGCATTATAAGAAAATGGTAAGTTAGAAGGAAGAAGAGAACCATGAAAGTTACATCAGCATTTGAATGAATTCATGACATAATATAAATTTTTAGGTATCAGCATGTAATTATATTTTTATGTAATTGTATTTTTATTGTTATAAATATAAATTTATTATATTTTTATAAATAATATACTCGTTTAGCGTTACGAACCTACTCAAGCTCGGTATATAAAGTTCGAACACAAAAACATTTGTTAAATGATAGTCTCCACTCTCACTTCAAGTTTTTTGAAAAAAAAATATATATATTTCAAACATCTCGCTAACATCTCTACTCTTTTACACTCTAAAGGCTACGTGTTGTGGGTTGGGGGCGACAACTTGCCACCTCAGCAGGGCGCTGTTGGTGATTTGGGGCGGAGGCTTCGCTGGAATCGCAGGCTGATTGGCTGCAAAGGGGAGTGAGCGCCAAAGGGTTTGTTCACCGTTAAAGGGTTTGGATATGAGAAATGTCTCGTGACGCATAATATAGTTTGTTCGTGTTAGCAAGCCAATTTCTTTTATTTCTCTTTCAATTACAAGATCATGGCTTTCTAATTATAGTAATTGTTTTTTCTCCTTCTGGGTATTTTTAAATTTGGGGAAAAAGGTTTGTTGGATATACAGATTAGCTTCTGAGAGCTTCCTGGACGAAGAAAGAAGCACTAGAACCTATACGTTTGATTGTAGATCGGTCGTTACATGAAGAAACAAAGGTGTAGTGATGGTGTTTCGTGATTTAGTTTGTAAAGTTTGAGACTGTGTATGTTTCGGTGAGCAAACGGAGGGTGCTGTATTCAGTTTGAGTTTCCAAGCCTATTCCGGCAAAAAAGCTTTGACTAAGGTTTGGAGGGGTGCGCCAGGCCAAGGCAATAGTGCAAGACCAAGGCGACGCTCAAAGACCCCAATAGCAAGCTATTGTGGTGGGTCTTTCCCCATAAAAAATAAGATTAATATCGAGTGAGCCAATGGCTCACATATCAGATATTAAACTGATAAGAACAGATACTACACTTGATCTTAGCCAAAAGGCCGAGAAAGGTATGCTTTACCTCTCCTTGATCCGCTGATTATATAGACAGACTCTTCATTTTTTGTTTTCGTCACTCAGCTGATGTGGGATAGTGAGATTATCAAGTGTGCATTACTTAACTCACACTAAACCAACCCTCCAGATCCTCACCCTGAACACTGTTGTTGACTTGTTTCAAACTCAAAGAGCTCAGAGTAGCTAATTCACAATCTTATGATAACCGAGAGAGAAAACTTCAGGACAGGATTGATCGCTATCAGGTTCGGATGACTGAGCTGGCTAAGGAGAACTCTTGCACGCTTCATCCACCAGTAGCCTGGCCACAGGGAGTGATGGGTCCCCGTGACCACACCCTGGCGTGAGAATCAATAACTGTTCATTCGGATTAATTGCACTATTTACCTTCTTGGACTTCAGCAACGAAATGGTGCATCTCATTTTTACCATTCAAAACCGACATTAACTGGACCTTCATTTGGTGGACTGCTCAGAAGTAAGCCAAATTTAAGCCAAAATGATTCAGCCCATTCATATTTTAGCACAATTAGGTAATGTAACTTTTATACTTCTGATAATCCATTTGTTCTATTTTACTATAAATAATATTTATTTACCTAAGTTTTATTTTGAAACCTATATAAATACATCAGTGCATTTAACAATTAGTAATATTATTATAAATAAACATATAAAATGCACCATTATATAATCACTCATCATTTTAATCTTAATTTCTTTTTATATAAATATGTTTAAAATGCAATTGTCTTTCATATCTTCTGAAACTAAAAAAGTATACATATGAACAAGTTTCACTATTTTATATAACCTACACATACATGTATATAGTTAAAAAAACATATGAACATATTAATTTATGATTTTTTAAACTTTGAAACTAAAGCCCAACATGTGAAAAGGTGAAAAACCAGTTAGACACTTACAAATGAATCCTCCAAACCTCCAAAGAGATCCCTATATGCTGCTGATACATGACCAAAGTGACTTGAATAACCTTACTACCCGACTAGATCGCCACATGACTTGTGATAACTTTCGTGACCATCCAAAGCAAACAACTAGAGAAACAATCACAAGATCCATGGATTCAATTTCGTAGGTATTTTCTTCAATCCGATGTGGTCCATTCTAAGATAAATTGCTTGAATATTAAAATGATAAATAATTAAATTGCTCATTTAAAAGTAAGATAACAGAAAGCTACTTTACACAATATTAAAACATGGATAATAATACTGTATACATTTGGTGTTTTCTTGTGTACTTTTCCTTTGCCAAGAACTAAATTATATATTCAAAGAAAACATTGTTCAACAAAGTTGAAAACTGATAGGTTGGGTGTTGTTTGGCGCCACCCACTAACGCCCACCAATTTACAAAATCACCACCACCAAAGGGTGTTAGCCCCTAAATCATTATCCCTTTAGGCTCTGTGGTGTGGCTTAGCGCCACCCGCCACATCAGCCATTTATGGCGTCTTTGTCTGCCATCGACTACCCCCATGTTGTTAGGGTAGGGGGGGGCAACCTTTGTCAGCCACCGTGATAACGAGCAAAAAGAGGTGTGCAGGTAGAGCCCACCTCTTTTCAACCAATAAAATCTTTTTTTTGTTTAATATGGGGCTTTATGTCACACCCCAACCGATGGCGGAATCATCGGGGCGCGGCACTGAGCGAAACAGATTGTTCAGAAGTTTCCACAACAACTATCATACAATTCAGTTATATAACACGTCCCATACCGTGTCCCAAATAATAACAAGTTATCATAGAAATCAACTAAACAATATGGGAACTGTTCCGACAACTCAAGTTCTTAGTTATTACAGACCGAATTTAAATATTGTTTTAAGACTTCTAGATGGCTAACTATAGATCTTACTGACTACAGGTGCCAGTACAAGATCTACAGATAATTATGGCCCTGGAGCAGGTATGTGGACACTGTCCTAAGGTCACAGGCTCCTAGAAGCTTATTATTGCCTCGCTTCCCTAGCACGCTAGTAGCTTAAACACCTGTCACATACGTTAAAATAAAAGTCAATACATATAATGTAAAGGTGAGTACACAAGTTTGATATAGCATATATAGTTCGAAAAGTTTACGCATAACCAAGCACGTACACAAGGGCAAACGATGCATGTAAATTATCAACATGGGACCATCGATACCAACGACTTCGAGTTGACTGTCCGAGACAGTTCGCAATACATGATTACCACCGTAATCCATGCAAGTAATTGTCCTTAGCAACCCCCGTGTGAACGGGTGCTGAGTCCAAACTATAGTACTACGTTGCTAAAGCAGGTAGATAGCACTCCACGTGTAAACATAATAAACAACAATCATTTAGACAAGTAATACATGCAAGTAGGTTAGCGTTCAAATAGTTTGTGTTGTTTGTGAATTTGATAGATTTCGTATGTAACACCCAAAAGTGCTGAAAGCAAAAAGGGATCGAGTATACTCACAGTGGTTGGTTGTGGATTGAAAGGAGCACTGAGAATAGGTTAGCCTGAATAGTTCGATAACACAACGATGAGTAACGCGAAAAAGTGAACAATGTACTTGGATCGAGTAGGCCATTCGATCGGACGGCAGTTCGATCGAGTGGGCTGTTCGATTGGTTTGAAAGTCCGTTCGAACATCCATTCGATCGGCCGGCTGGCTCGATCGGCTGGTTCTTTCAAGTGGATTGTTTCTTCCTTTGAGGAGAAAGATGTGTTTGTGTATGATGGTTTGTATTACCTTTCAAGTTGGCCGATCGAACAGCTGTTCGATCGGTTAGCCCAACCGATCGGTTAGCAACAAGGACTTGACAATATGTCACTCGATCGGGTAGCATGCTCGATCGGGTGACATTCCAATGTTTCGAAAAGGTTAAGTGTTGAAGTATAGTATCTCATGATTCGAGCAGTAATGTTCACAATCGAGTGGCTCGATCGATCGAACAGAACCCTGTCAATACTACACTTTGTGAGTTGGTGGGTCTAAGTGCTAGTCGATCGGTTAGCCTAGTCGATCGGCTGGCATAGTCGTTCGGTTGGGCTGTTCGATCGAACAGCCTAGCCGTTCGGCCAGCTTCTCGATTCGGTTAACCTATCACTTAACACTTGGTTATTCCCGTTAATTGCTGATGTTTTAGAGATATTTTGACTACGAGTTGAACCACAAAGCTGAAGTCCCTACTTAGTCTACTGACTCGAGCAGGAATCACCCAAGCTCGGCCAGAGGCGGTTTGGAACTTAAGTTTAACGTTTAACCCGAAATCGGTATATCTCTCGGTAGAACCCGAATCTTGCACCATGTGTTTGTTTAGATTGATTTATAAATCGGTTCAAGTCTCGTTTTCACCGGTTTGAGTGTAAAAGAGTTGAAAGATAGATGGAAACCCATCTTCCAATCCTTTTCCACCGTGAAATGTTAAGATCTTTGGTAGATTTTAGGTTATTTATGTGGAAATCGGTTAGATCTAAGCTATTCATGGTGGAATGATGTCAAAACTTAGTGTTCTTGAAGAACACTTGATGACATCATCCAAGAACACCTAGATCTTGGTGATTTCATGGATGAAATCCAAGTTTTGAAAGATAAAAAGGTGTAGAATCGATTAATGAACAAAAACGTACAAGGATTAGAACAAAATACTTACCGGTTTGAGAGTAATCTGAGATTTAGTGAGAAGAAGAGGCTGGTCGGTCAGAGCTTTTCCAAAAGTGGAAAGTTTGACAAGGACAGCCCTATTTATAGGCTTCCAAAAGAGGAAAGGGTCAGCTGATCGAACAGCATCCCTGATCGAGCGGCTGCCCGATCGAACAGCCTATTCGATCGGCTAGCCTGTTCGATCAGGTTGCCCTGTTCGATCGGCTAGCCTGTTCGATCAGGTTGCCCTGTTCGATCGGCTTGCCTGGTTTTGAGTGTTTCGCGACGATTTTTGATATTTCGACTTCGATGAACGATGATTTGAGAATGATAGAATTCCTAATCAAATTACTTTTAGTCTCAACTACTATATCTAACATACGAGCATCCTTACAACCATTTCGGGTTTGATTTCCATTGAGTTTGATTCACCTTTGAGTCTTGATTGATTTGATTGATTCACCACACACTTTAACACAAAAGTAAACATGCACAAGTAACACATAAGGCACACACACACGTATAAAAGCATTAAAATTATCCACACTTGAGTTCGATGATTGATTTGATTAGCTTGATTATTGATTGACTAGCTTTATTGCATTGTTACTTCCTATCATTCACAGTCGGTCGTTGATTCACAGTTCGATTATCGGCCGCTTAGTTTGATTATACAACACTTACTCCAAATAATATGAAAATCAAAATGAAACTAAAATGAAATTAATCTTTATTAATCTTTAATTCCAATAACAGTCAACTCTTGACTTTGACTTTGACTTTAGGGAAAACACGGGGTGTTACAGTCTCCCCTCCTTTAGGGAATTTCGTCCCGAAATTAGGCCGAGAACCGTACATCGCCGTGTGCTTTTACCAATTTGATGCTTCAGATCTATCTGAATAACTGCGGGTACTTGGCCTTCATGTCACTTTCGAGTTCCCAAGTGAACTCCGCGCCTCGTTTGCCTTCCCATCGTACTTTTACAATAGGAATGCGAGAGCGTCTGAGTTGCTTGGTCTGTCGGTCCATGATTTCGACAGGCTTTTCCACGAAGTGTAGCGTCTCATTGACCTGAAGATCGTCGAGTGGTATTATTGCGTCGTGGTCGGCTACGCATTTTCGAAGGTTTGAAATATGGAAAGTCGGGTGGACATTGCTGAGTTCCTCCGGTAATTCGAGTTTGTAGGCAACTTTACCGATCCTTTCCAGAATCTTAAAAGGTCCAACAAATCGAGGCGCAAGTTTCCCTCTTTTGCCGAATCGGACTACTCCCTTCCAAGGTGATACCTTTAGGAGCACGTAGTCGCCAACTGCAAATTCGCGGGGCCTGCGTCGTTTATCGGCGTACATCTTTTGTCTGTCCCGGGCCTTCACCAAGTTTTCCCTTATCTGGTGGATCTTGTCAGTCGTTTCTTGCAGAATCTCGGGCCCAGTCAATTGTGAATGACCGACCTCGTGCCATACAATAGGCGAGCGACATCTCCTACCATACAAGGCTTCGAAAGGTGCCATTTCGATGCTGGAGTGATAGCTATTATTGTACGAAAATTCGACCAACGGTAGGTGTTTGCTCCAACTACCACCAAAATCGATAACACACGCACGGAGCATGTCTTCAATAGTACGAATCGTTCTTTCAGTCTGCCCGTCGGTTTGCGGGTGGAATGCGGTACTCAAATTCAGCGTCGTACCAAGAGCTGCTTGAAAAGTTTCCCACAATCTCGATGTAAACCGAGCATCGCGATCAGAAATGATGTCTCGAGGCGTACCATGATTCTTAATGATCTCGTCGGTGTAGATTTGGGCTAGCTTGGCCACCTTATAGTCTTCTCGTATTGGCAGAAAGTGGGCTGATTTGGTTAGACGGTCGACTATAACCCAAATACTGTCGTGACCTGATGGCGTAGTCGGAAGCTTAGTTATGAAATCCATAGCTATGCTTTCCCACTTCCATACGGGTATCGGCGGTTGTTCGAGTAAGCCTGAAGGTCTTTGGTGTTCAGCCTTGACTCTTGCACAAGTTAAACAGCTACCAACATAAAGAGCAATATCCCTTTTCATCCCAGGCCACCAGTACTTGTAGCGAAGGTCCTGGTACATTTTATCCGCACCGGGATGAATGGAATATCGGGATTTGTGGGCTTCGTTCATGATGATCTTTCGCAAATCTGTCCTCCTCGGAACCCAGATTCGGTCCAGATAATAGAATATCCCGTTGGCTTTGCTCACGAGCTGAGTTCCATCGTGATAGATTCGTTCTTTCTTCAACGTACGCTCGTTAAAGCAAGCGTGTTGTGCTTCGCGGATGAGAGCTTCGAGGTTATACTGAGCCTGGATGTTTCGAACACCTATCACGTAATTCTTTCTGCTGAGGGCGTCTGCAACTACATTCGCCTTGCCTGGGTGATAACGGATCTCACAGTCGTAATCGTTGAGAAGTTCTACCCATCGGCGTTGACGCATATTGAGTTCTCTCTGGTTAAAGATATGTTGTAGGCTCTTGTGATCGGTGAAGATCGTACACTTTGTACCATACAGGTAGTGTCGCCAAATCTTTAAGGCAAAGACAACTGCGCCTAGCTCAAGGTCATGGGTTGTATAGTTTTTCTCGTGGATTTTGAGCTGTCGAGATGCGTAAGCTATAACCTTGTCTCGTTGCATGAGAACACAGCCAAGTCCAAGGTTTGAAGCATCACAATAGACAACGAAGTCATTGCTTCCGTCCGGCAGTGTAAGAACTGGTGCATGGCACAGCATGTGTTTGAGGGTTTGGAAAGCAGTCTCCTGCGCGGTTCCCCACACAAAAGGCTTGTCTTTATGAGTAAGGGAGGTAAGCGGTACAGCAATCTTTGAGAACCCTTCGATGAATCGCCGGTAGTAACCGGCTAATCCGAGAAAAGAGCGAACTTCTGACGGATTCTTTGGCGTAACCCATCCCTTGACTGCCTCAATCTTTGCAGGATCAACGTGTATACCCCGACTATTCACAATGTGACCCAGAAATTGAACCTCCTCCAACCAGAACTCACACTTGGAGAATTTGGCGTAGAGTTGGTTTCCCTGAAGCAACTCGAGAACCAATCGCAAATGCTGCGCATGTTCGGCCCTCGATCTGGAATAGATCAGGACATCGTCGATAAATACAATGACGAAACGGTCTAAGAACGGTTTACACACGCGATTCATCAGATCCATAAAGACCGCGGGTGCGTTGGTCAAACCAAAAGGCATGACAACAAATTCGTAGTGGCCGTATCGGGTTCGAAAAGCGGTTTTGGGTATGTCTTCCTCTTGAATCCGCAACTGATGGTAGCCTGAACGTAGATCAATCTTGGAGAAACACTGAGCACCTTGTAGTTGGTCAAACAGATCATCGATTCTTGGTAAGGGGTATCGGTTCTTGATGGTCAGCTTGTTCAATTCCCGGTAATCGATGCACATTCGGAACGACCCGTCCTTCTTTTTGACGAAAAGGACTGGTGCGCCCCATGGAGAAGTGCTCGGGCGAATGAAGCCTTTTTCAAGTAACTCTTGGAGTTGGTTTGAGAGTTCTCGCATCTCAGATGGAGCGAGTCGATACGGAGCCTTGGCCACTGGGTTGGCTCCTGGAATAAGGTCGATTCGAAAGTCGATATCACGACTTGGAGGTAATCCAGGAAGATCATCAGGGAACACCTGAGGAAATTCTCGGACAACGGGAACATCCTTGACTTCAACTTTCCTTTTCTTGTCCGTCTCTGCTACAACAATGTTGGCCAAGAAGGCTCGATATTCCTTGCGGAGATATTTGCGAGCTTGAAGACATGACATGAGCTTGAGATCTTTCGCAGTAGTTTCACCATAAACACATAGAATATCACCACTAGCTAGCACAAAACGAATCATCTTAACGGAACACACAACTTCAGCATGGTTTTCACGAAGAAAGTCCATGCCTACTATGACATCGAAACTTCCGAGCTGCATTGGGATGAGATTAATCGGGAATATATGATTGTTGAGCTCGAGAGTACAATCACGGAGCACAGAATTGACAGCAATGGTTCTTCCGGTAGCGACTTCTACTTCGAAGGGTGACGAAAGATAAGAGCGCTTACGTCTAAGAAGTTTCTCAAACTCAAATGACACAAAGCAGTTATCGGCTCCAGTATCAAACAAACATGATGCATATATACCATTCACAAGGAACGTACCATTGACCACGTTGTTGTCAGCTTGAGCCTGGCGTGCGTTGATGTTGAAAGTTCTGGCGTGAGCGGCTTGTTGTTGAGGCTGCTGTTGTTGTTGCTGGGGTTGTTGGGCTTCTTGTTTCACCACTCTGTTCGGGCACCGGTTTGCGAAGTGGTTAGGGTCACCACATGCAAAGCAGGTCCGAACATTGTTTGCCGGGGCCTGTGCAGCTTGAGGAGCTTGAGGGGCAGGTAGCAGGGCTTGGTTAACAGCGGCTTGAGCTTGCGTTTGACGAGGACCATAGCGGCAATTCGCAGTGAAATGCCCGTAAACGTTGCAGTGGGTACAGTAATGGCAGGCCACACCCACCGGGTGATGATAAGAACATGTAGCACAGAGTGGGTGGGGGCCGGTGTACGCACGCTTAGCCGGCGGCGCATTGATCACTGGCGCAGTGCGCTGTGGTTGTTGCTGTTGTGGCGGTACTGACTGAAGAGGAGCAGCATTGGTTGCGGCAGCGCAACTCTTGTTCTTCTTTCTTCTTCTCGAGGACTTGGAGGCTTGAGCAGTAGGGTTGTCGGTTGATGCGGTAGTAACTTGATGCAACGACTTGGATGGCTTATCCCAGACACCAGCCTTAACTCGCTTGTCGTTAATCTCGGCAGCGAGTAGGTAGGTTTCCTCGATTGATGCGGGTTTGGCGGCGAACACAAAATCTGCAACACAATCCGGAAGAGCACGGATGTATTTCTTGATGGTCATCTCGGGAGTCTTGACCTGATCTGGACAGATAATGCTCAGTTGTTTGAAACGGGCGGTGAGACCAGCGTTGTCGCCCTCCTTCTGCTTGATGGTCCAGAACTCATCCTCCAACTTTTGGCGTTCGTGGGGAGGACAGAACTCGTCCAGCATGATAGCCTTCAGTTCCTCCCACGTCAGCTCGTAGGCAGCGTCGTTCCCGCGCTTATTCCTTTCGGCTGTCCACCAGTCCAATGCCCGCGACTGGAAGACACCGGTAGCATTGAGAGTTCGAAGATGATCCGGGCATCCGCTTTGACGAAGGGTAACTTCCACAGAGTCAAACCAGTGAAATAAGCCTGTAGGGCCCTCTTCACCGGTGAACTCCTTCGGTCCACATGCCTTAAATTGCTTGAAACTGAACGGAGCTTTGCTGGATTCAGTGAGGGTTCGGGATTCTTCCGACGACTTGCTGGTGTTTTCGTACACCTCACTGACAGCTTTCGCTACAGACTTTGAGATGAGCTTGGCGAGACGTCGGTCTCTCTTTTCCTGACGGGAAAGGTTTTGGCGTGTTCTTGATGATGACGACATGGTCTGCCATAGACATCGCCATAGGGCTCATCACAACGAATTCGAATCTCGCACGTCTTAGTTTACTAAAGCTTAGAATCACGTCGCATCTCACGTCACGTATCACATATAAGCACATAAGCACATAATCATAGAGGCACATAAGCACAGAAGCAATTAGAGCACATAAGCAATTAAGCAATTAGAGCACTTAAGCAATTAAGCAATTAGAGCACTTAATTTTCTAAACACGTACGAAATTTTATCACAGAGGCAATTAATGTCACGTAATTCCTCCTAACAGTACGCAGTAGCACACTTAGTTTCCTAACAGCCTCTAAGTTTTGAATATAGCGGTCACATACAACACATCGAGTAGCATAGTATGGCGTAGCGTAGCATAGCATATTGGTTTCGTTTAGATCACATCAACAGGGATTTGAATCGAGATAGGATAGCAACAAAAGTCACGCAGATTGATAACAAATGGAGCAATCAACGAATCTTAAAACACGTAAACAGGTAACTCATATAAAATCAACGAAGCAACACTCAAAATCGGAAATTGGATTGTCTGCGGCTACTAGACTTTGACTAACCATGGCAACTTAACTATTCACAGTTGACTTGTCGTCACTTTCGACTCTAGGGGACATGTTTCTGCCTCGATTCTTGGGCATTATGCATGCGCATTCTAGGCCATACTCGTGAGTTCAGGTCGTTGGAGTCCGTCAATTGCCTTGGCGAGATAAAATAAAGTTGGAATAACTGCCAAGGTTAGGGTTTCACCCCTAGCTCAGCAATTTCTTCCTTGTTTTAAGAAAATTTAGAGGAAAATTTTCATCAAATTACGGGTTTCAGCCCTGATTTGGTATAATTCTCCCCCGTTTGTTGATAGAAATTTGCACAAAGTAATTGGCAAAAATTTGTAATTTAGGCAGGAATTCGCGGGTTTCACTCCTAATCCCGTCCAAACTACAAAATTTGGCTCGGAGTTCGGATGTAATGATAGAATAGAAGAAAACAACATAAAATAAGCACATAAACTTGGTCTCTTGGTTCCTAACTATAGTCTAGGTCTCTAAGACAACGATCCGGACTAGATCGTGTCTAACCTAATTCCCTATAGTTATGGCTCTGATACCAATCTGTCACACCCCAACCGATGGCGGAATCATCGGGGCGCGGCACTGAGCGAAACAGATTGTTCAGAAGTTTCCACAACAACTATCATACAATTCAGTTATATAACACGTCCCATACCGTGTCCCAAATAATAACAAGTTATCATAGAAATCAACTAAACAATATGGGAACTGTTCCGACAACTCAAGTTCTTAGTTATTACAGACCGAATTTAAATATTGTTTTAAGACTTCTAGATGGCTAACTATAGATCTTACTGACTACAGGTGCCAGTACAAGATCTACAGATAATTATGGCCCTGGAGCAGGTATGTGGACACTGTCCTAAGGTCACAGGCTCCTAGAAGCTTATTATTGCCTCGCTTCCCTAGCACGCTAGTAGCTTAAACACCTGTCACATACGTTAAAATAAAAGTCAATACATATAATGTAAAGGTGAGTACACAAGTTTGATATAGCATATATAGTTCGAAAAGTTTACGCATAACCAAGCACGTACACAAGGGCAAACGATGCATGTAAATTATCAACATGGGACCATCGATACCAACGACTTCGAGTTGACTGTCCGAGACAGTTCGCAATACATGATTACCACCGTAATCCATGCAAGTAATTGTCCTTAGCAACCCCCGTGTGAACGGGTGCTGAGTCCAAACTATAGTACTACGTTGCTAAAGCAGGTAGATAGCACTCCACGTGTAAACATAATAAACAGCAATCATTTAGACAAGTAATACATGCAAGTAGGTTAGCGTTCAAATAGTTTGTGTTGTTTGTGAATTTGATAGATTTCGTATGTAACACCCAAAAGTGCTGAAAGCAAAAAGGGATCGAGTATACTCACAGTGGTTGGTTGTGGATTGAAAGGAGCACTGAGAATAGGTTAGCCTGAATAGTTCGATAACACAACGATGAGTAACGCGAAAAAGTGAACAATGTACTTGGATCGAGTAGGCCATTCGATCGGACGGCAGTTCGATCGAGTGGGCTGTTCGATTGGTTTGAAAGTCCGTTCGAACATCCATTCGATCGGCCGGCTGGCTCGATCGGCTGGTTCTTTCAAGTGGATTGTTTCTTCCTTTGAGGAGAAAGATGTGTTTGTGTATGATGGTATGTATTACCTTTCAAGTTGGCCGATCGAACAGCTGTTCGATCGGTTAGCCCAACCGATCGGTTAGCAACAAGGACTTGACAATATGTCACTCGATCGGGTAGCATGCTCGATCGGGTGACATTCCAATGTTTCGAAAAGGTTAAGTGTTGAAGTATAGTATTGATACGCGGTTGAAAACCGGTGCTTGTTATTGTTTAACTTAACGTTTTTACGTAAGTTTTAGTTTCGAATAGCCTACTTTTAATCAAGAATGTGTTTTGCAGGTTTGATGGAGTTTAAGGAGCTTTTTGGGAGCTTTACAGGTCATCGGGTCAAAAACCGGAGCACCGGGATGTGTTACGGATCAACCGGAAGTGCAAGGAACGAAAAATGGAAAGTGGGTTTTTAGGAGGCCGTCGGCGACGGGGTCCAGGCCGTCGGCGACGCCCCCTGTATAACCCCGTAGGCTGAGTTTGCCCGTATCCAGGTGGTTAGGCCGTCGGCCAAATATGGAATTTTGGGGGCCCGTCGGCGACGGGGTCAGACCCGTCGGCGACGGCCTGTAGAAATCGGAAACGGGAATTTTGGCCAATGGAGGTTTATTTCGATTTCTATTGGTTCTAACTCATTCAATTGGGGAGTTACACCTAGTTTGGAGTTTGAAAAACACAACTTGGAGCCATCTTTCAGGATTATCTCATCACCAATCCATCATCCATCACTTCTACATCCGGAATCAAGAACAAAGGCACCATCATCTTCTTGATTCCAAACCCTAGTTCATCATCATCACAACCATTCTACCACCTTCAATCCATCCATCACCACCAACCGTTTCCAAACCCTAATCATTCCACCATCCATCCTCAAGCTCCAAGATGATCCAATTGAAGTCTTGTGCATCCGTTGATTGTACCGTTTACACCATGAGCGGCTAATTTCTTGGAGGTTTCACCCCGGTGTAGACTTTTGTAAGATTTAGGGTTTACTATGTTTTGTTGATTGTTTTGTGACAACTTGAATTGCGTTTGAATCTTAGACAATTGTCCTACGTTGGTATTGAATTTGCAAATTGTCGAGTGAATGATTAAATTTGACTTTGTGAAATGAATGCACGTATTTATGCTTTGTCTTTTGGTAGGATTTGTTAGTCCAAAGTAACGAAGTGTATCATGGTCCGTTGTTTACAACGTTGATAGCGATTGACACCTAAGCTTTGTGATTGCGACCCGTTAACGAACTATTTCAAGTAAAGCTAATTAAAATACATAGTAACCCTAGGTCTTGCAATTGTTGAAACCGGGTGTGAGCCTTGTTTTCTTATTATTGTTTAAACAATCATCTCCACTTTTTGCATTTAGTAGTTAATTTAGTTAATCACTTTAGTAATTTCAACTTACATCTTTCAATCAAACAAAAATATACAAAAACAATATAGCAAGCTTCATAAAAGTGGCATCTATTCATAATTCAATCAAATCCACACACAAACCACATACTCTTCGTGGTTCGACCCCTTGCTACCACTAGCTATTTGTTAAGGGTAATTAGGGTATATAAATATTATCTTTGACCGGAGCGCGACACTCCGATCAAATTTTGGCGCCGTTGCCGGGGAGTGCGTGCGCTTTGTGTTTGGATATTGTTTGAAATTTCGTGATTAACTGTTTAATTTGTTTAATTTTCTTTTTGTACTTGTCTTTTTCCTTGTTACGCGGGGTGTGTTACTTGTGCAGGTTACAGGTAGTGCATGCGTACACGAAATTCCGGGAGGACTTCACCTCTAGTCTACGAACCGGAAATTGAAAGACTCGCAAGAAGAAACTTAGCAAGCCGGTTAGAAGCAACTCTTGCTTCTAATCAAACCAACCGAACACCACCACTCACACCGACCATTGAAACCGATTCAATGGCGAACCACAATTCCAACCAAGAATTTAACCCAAACCAAAACCTCCACCCAAATCAATTCCAAACCCGAGGAACCTTTTTCCCCGCTCAAGAGCTACCGGGTGGTAACACCAATGCAAGACCACCCACTCCACCTTTCCGAAACCAAAACACCAACAACACCCAACGAACACCTCAGCAACAACCTATTCACCGACAAGCATCGTTGCCTATTAACCTTGATGATCGGAATGTCAACTCCGATCGAAGAGGTAACCGTGATCACGGCAATCCCGTGAATGAAGACCCATTCTTCAACATTGACGATTTAAGGAATGCAATTCCCGATGACGAACCGTATAGTGTTCCCGGTTATCAATCGCCGGAACACGTGAGCATTCATACGGAAAATTCGGACGATGGGGGTTATTATGATGATCGAGCCAATGATGATGAAGATTGGGGTTACTTGAATAGGGGAAACGTATATAATGATCAAAGGTATGATGATGAGGAGTTTGGGTCTCAAAACGCCAACTACGTTGGGGAAGAGGAATATGGTTATGGAGGTGGAAGAAATGAGGGTTATGGGAACAACCGTCAACCACAAAACAACAACCGACGAAACCGGAATGAAGGGTTTTACAACAACAACAATAACAACAACAATGTAAACCCTAACCGGATTCCTCGTTTTGTGGGAGGTGGTAACCCGAGAGATAATCAAAGAGAGGAGCGAAGGGATGAAAGACGGGGTAATCGGAGACAAGTCGATCAAGAAGTCAACGGGCCACAACGTCGTCCACAACCTCCACGGGGAGTCAATGACCGTTTCCGACCGATAGTGACCGAAAACAATTCTCCAATAGTATGTGAGAGGAGGATGTTTGATTGTAAACCACATTACATCAACATCCTTCCTCATTTCAACGGAAGGTCTAATGATGAGCCGTACAACCACTTAACGGAGTTCTCATCCATTTGTGATACTATTGGAGGACACAACTTCGCATTGGAGGAAGTGAAGCTTCGCCTATTCCAGTTTTCATTGAAGGATAAGGCAAAGCAGTGGTTCTTTACACTTCCGCCCAATAGTATTCGAACTTGGGAACAAATGCAACAAGCATTTTTGGATGAATACTATTCCATGGCCAAGACCGATGATGCTAGGGATGAAATTCGGTCATTTCGTCAACTTTCAAGTGAGCCGTTACATGAAGCATTCACCCGATTCAAAGAGCTAATGAGGAGATGCCCACATCACCAAATAGAAAAATGGGAACTGGTGAAATGTTTCGTACGGGGCTTGGATGATGCGACGTGGAATCGGCTTGAGACGACAAGCAATGGTACCCTTTTGAGCAACCATGAGGATGACGATTGGGAATTTTTGGAGAGGATGAGCAAACGGTCCAAGCAAAAAGAATCGGCCGATAGAGCAAAAAGGCATCCGGTTTCCCGATCACTTCCCGATCTTGATTCCAAGGATCGGATTTCCTCCTTAGAACGGGAGATAGCTCAATTGAAAAAGAAGAAAGAGGTGAACGCGGTGCAATTCGAAGTATCTGAGGATTGTGGTGATATTGGACATAGCACCGAGCAATGTTCAATGGGTTCGAGTGGTTACCCCGAAGAAGTCAATCAAGTGTATGGAGATAGGAAGCAATATGACATGAACTCCAACACTTACCATCCGGGTTTGAGAAATCACCCCAACTTTCGGTATGGTAATGCTTCAAATCAAATGAACCCGAATTTCCAAGCGGGTAATCAAGGGGGAAGCGGGTCATCATACCAAAACCGCCAAGGTGGTAACCAAGGAGGCTACCAACGAAATTACAATCAAGGGTACCAAGGTGGATACCAAAAGAATTACAACAACCAAGGCGGTAATGGAGGTGGGTCAAACAACCAAACCGGTGGCAATGACTTGAATACAAAGATGGATGTGATGCTCTCGATGATGCAAGAATCTAAGAAGGAGAATGAGATTCGAGACAAAGCACATGAGGCATTAGCAAAGCAAGTGGGCCAACTAGCGGAAGAAGTAGCCCAAATCAAGGGAGGCACGGGAAAGCTTCCGAGTGACACCACCGTAAACCCTAAGCATCAAGGGTCGAATTCAAGGAACACACGTGAGGTACCAATTAATAAAGTTACTTTACGTAGTGGTAGAGTTGTTGATAATGGTGTCAAAACACCACCACCCCAATTTGTTGAAGGGGTGGTGGAAGATGCTAGTGATGATGAGCTTGAGGATGGCCAAACGGGTCAAAACAAAAATGATTTGAAAAAGAATAATGTTACCCCCGTTGTGGCCATCCCCGTCCCCAAGGCTAAGGAAACGGGTGTGGAGGTTAATACCGCCCCTTATCCCGAAGCATTGAAGGGACCGACGAAAAAGGTTGTAAACAAAAGAGGTCCACAACAAGAAGAGTTGTTGGAAATTTTCAAACAAGTAAAAATCAATTTACCTCTTTTGGATGCAATCAAACAAGTACCGTCTTATGCTAAGTATTTGAAAGATTTGTGTACCCAAAAACGCACTCACAAATTCCCAAAGAAATTAGATTTAACCGAAAATGTGAGTTCGATCCTTTCGGGTACACTTCCACCTAAGCTCCAAGATCCGGGTGCGCCTATCATTTCAATTCAAGTGGGCGATTTTAAAATCAACCGGGCACTTTTAGATCTTGGTGCTAGTGTAAGCATCCTACCGGGTAGTTTATATGACCAATATGAATTTGGTCCACTTCAATCGTCAAACACCACCGTGGTGTTAGCCGATTTGACACCTAAACTACCCCGTGGAGTTGTTTCGGATGTGATAGTGAAAATCGAGGATTTTTACTATCCGGTGGACTTTCTTGTACTTGATTATGTGGCCAAGGACCCAACCAAGCAACCTACGGTGATTTTGGGTCGACCGTTCTTAGCAACTGCAAATGCTCAAATTGATTGCAGAACGGGGACGGTTGACATGACATTTGGAAACCGGAGGTTGAGGTTGCATGTTTTTTCCGGACTTATGAACCCTCCAGTTGATGATGAATGCTTTATGGCAGACATTGTTGACACGTGCATACCTCTTTGCGACACAGTCGTTTATGGGGAAAACACAATGGAGGATTGTTATGTGTTTGACAGGTCACAGGTGGAGGTGGAACGAAGCATGGACGAGGAAGTGAGGAGTTTAGAGGTGCTTGCGGTTAGAGAAGGAAAACCGACATGGACGCACCAAGTCGAGAGCTTACCGGAGAGCATTGATACTAAATTGAAGCCGTCTTTAGTGGAGCCTCCGGAAGTTGAGTTGAAAGCATTGCCAAAGCATCTCAAATATGCTTATGTTGGAGAGGGCAATACTCTCCCGGTTATCATTGCATCCAATTTAACCGGAGAGCAAGAGAAAAAGTTGATGGAGGTGTTGGTCACCAATCGGGCGGCGATTGGATGGACCATCGCGGATTTGAAAGGTATTAGTCCCTCGGTGGTGATGCACAAAATCATCACGGAGGAGAATGTGACTCCCGTTAGAGATGCGCAAAGACGGTTAAATCCGAACATGAGGGAGGTCGTGAAGAAAGAGGTGTTGAAGTGGCTTGATGCGGGTATCATTTACCCGATCTCGGATAGCCAATGGGTAAGCCCAACACAAACGGTTCCCAAGAAAGCCGGCATACAAGTCGTCAAAAATGACGCAGGTGAAGAGGTAGCTACCCGGCCGGTAACCGGGTGGCGAATTTGTATTGATTATAGGAAGTTGAATAACGCAACTTCTAAAGATCATTTTCCTTTACCGTTTATTGATCAAATTGTTGAGAAATTATCGGGGCAAAAATTTTATTGCTTCCTAGATGGTTATTCTGGTTATAACCAAATTGCCATCCATCCGGAAGATCAAGCAAAGACTACCTTTACATGTCCTTACGGTACCTTCGCATTTAGGCGGATGCCGTTTGGATTATGTAATGCTCCCGCCACCTTTCAAAGGTGCATGATGAGTATCTTCTCCGATATGGTGGGAGAGTCTTTAGAAATCTTCATGGATGATTTCTCAATTTTTGGATCATCATTTGAGACTTGTTTGGACCAACTAGACAAAGTGTTAAAAAGATGTGTTGAAACTAGTTTGGTCCTAAGTTGGGAAAAGAGCCATTTTATGGTTCAAGAGGGAATTGTGTTGGGGCACGTAGTGTCAAGTCGTGGGATAGAGGTTGATCGTGCTAAGGTACAAGTCATATCTACTCTACCTTATCCCACGACCGTTAAAGGTGTTAGGTCATTTTTAGGTCATGCGGGATTTTATAGGAGGTTTATAAAAGGGTTTAGTGATATTACAAAACCTCTATGTAATCTTTTGTTAAAAGACCGAGACTTTAATTTTGACAAACAGTGTGAAAATGCCTTTAATGTGTTGAAACAGAAATTGGTTGAAGCCCCAATCTTGCAATCACCAAATTGGTCATTACCATTTGAAATTATGTGTGATGCAAGCGACTATGCGGTTGGGGCCGTGTTGGGTCAACGGGTAGACAAAAAGCCGGTTGCCATTTACTACGCAA
This sequence comes from Helianthus annuus, assembly GCF_002127325.2. Classification (NCBI taxonomy): domain Eukaryota; kingdom Viridiplantae; phylum Streptophyta; class Magnoliopsida; order Asterales; family Asteraceae; genus Helianthus; species Helianthus annuus. The sequence goes on from NC_035446.2 coordinate 116,170,655, forward strand.
GTAAGACTCTTTCGGATGCACAACTTAACTATACAACAACTGAGAAAGAGCTACTTGCGGTAGTTTATGCATTAGATAAATTCCGGGCTTACATATGGGGTAGCAAAGTTATTATTTATTCTGACCACAGTGCTGTCAGGTACCTCATGGAGAAAAAGGATGCTAAGCCGCGGTTGATACGATGGGTACTCCTATTACAAGAGTTTGATTTGGAGATTCGAGATAAGAAAGGGAGTGAGAATGTGGTCGCGGACCATTTGTCTCGGTTGAGTGTAGAGGATTCTTCCCGTGAAGAAATTAATGAGACTTTTCCAGATGAGCACATCTTAAAAATTGGCATCTTACCATGGTATGCTAACATTGTTAACTATTTGGTTACAGGTGACTTGCCGGCTCATTGGGATAGAAGGAAGAGGTTGCATTTCCTGTCTCAAATCAAGTACTACACGTTGGAAGAACTGGACTTATTCAAGATCTGTCCGGATCAAGTCGTTCGAAGATGCATACCCGACGAGGAGATTCCTAGCGTCTTGATGCACTTGCATTCATTTGCTTGTGGGGGCCATTTTAGTGGTCACAAAACGGGGCACAAAGTGCTAAATAGCGGTCTTTATTGGCCGACTATTTTTAAGGATGCTTTTCATTTCGCTAAAAACTGTGTTGAGTGTCAAAAGTTGGGGAGTATCTCTAAAAGGGATGAAATGCCCATGCAACCGATCCTTATTGTAGATATTTTTGATGTATGGGGGATCGATTTCATGGGCCCATTCCCTAATTCACATGGCAACTTATACATTTTGGTGGCGGTCGATTATGTATCCAAATGGGTCGAAGCGATTGCCACCAAAACAAATGACCATACCGTTGTTTGCAATTTTGTTCAAACGAATATAATTTCTCGATTTGGGGTTCCCCGGGTAATCATTAGTGATGGGGGATCTCATTTCAAGAACTTTAATTTTGGCAAACTCTTGAAACGGTATGGTGTTGACCATCGAATTGCTACTCCCTACCACCCACAAACAAGCGGTCAAGTTGAGGTTTCCAATAGGCAAATAAAAGAAATTTTGCAAAAGACTGTTCGACCCGACCGAAAGGATTGGTCAACAAAGTTGAATGATGCTTTATGGGCCTATAGAACGGCTCATAAAACACCTATTGGAACTACTCCTTATCGCTTAGTTTATGGGCGAAATTGTCACTTGCCGGTGGAACTTGTGCATCGTGCTTGGTGGGCTATAAAAGAGGTTAACATGAAATATGACGATGCAGGAAAGGAGCGAAAGTTGAAGCTTTGTGAGTTGGAGGAGCTTAGGGAAGAAGCGTACGAGTGTGCTTCAAAGTACAAGGATGACATGAAGAGAGCACACGATGCAAAGTTGAAGCCAAAAGAGTTTGAAGTAGGCCAAAAGGTTTGGCTCTACAATTCGAGGATTAAATACTTCCCGGGAAAGCTCAAGAGCAAGTGGATGGGCCCGTATGTGATTACACGGGTCGGGAAACTTGGCGATGTTACAATCAAGGACCCGAAGGACGGGTCGAAGCAAACGGTTAACGGTCACCGTCTTAAACCATTCCTTGATGGTAATGAAGAGAAAAAGAATGCAAATGTGGAGTTGGTATGCTTCTTGGGAAGCGTACCAACATATGAGGTAAATTAAAAGGTCCGGTAACACGTTTTGTAAAGTTATGTACACTTATTCAATTGTTTGCGTAATTGGATGTGAATCGTTTCCGGTTCATACTAACCTTTCTTGATTGTGTGAAGTTCGGGCATTTCAAACGGGTCGTGAAGATACAAGGTATGATTTAGACTTGATTTGGTGCATTGAGGACAATACACGATTTTTTTGGGGGGTGGTAGGGCCGTTAACGGTTATTTGTTTAAAAATTTTATTTTAAAAAAAAAAAAAAAAAAAAAGCACAAAAATATTTTTAATATTTTTTAGGAATTTTTGATGTAAATAGTCCCTTTGGTAAATATTCATATTTTTCTTCATAAAAAAAAAAAAGAAAAAAAAGAAAAAAAAATTTTAGACAACCCGTCGGCGACGGGGTCATGACCGTCGTCGACGGCTCCTACAAATGACCCGTAGGCACATTTTTGCCGTCGGCAGATGCTTAACCCGTCGCGTCCCCAGCTCAAATCCACTACCCGTCGGCGACGGGGTGGGACCCGTCGGCGACGGGCTCCCAATTCTGTTCCGCTGCAGGTCGGTTCCAAGGATGTAAAAAACGATTTCAAACCTATTTTCATCTCATCAAACCTCTTCCAAACCTACTTTGAACCACAAACTCGAACCCCAACCATCTTACATCACCTTTTCACCACAAACTCCCTGCTTCTTCTCTCTCCAAACTCACCCAACTCCTTCATCTTCTTCATCTTCTTCCCCAAACCTTAGAACCCTTCAAGCTACCATAACTCTCTCAATTTTCCACCGAATCCTCTGATTCTTGGGTCCATCTTGAGTAATTTTTCAAGACAAACAAAACCCCTAACACGGTTTTTATCAATTCTTGCTATTGTGCAAGATTTCTGGACGTGTTCTTTAGGGTTTTGAAAGGGTGTGCATCAAAAGTGCTTGTTTGTCTTCCTTTCTTAAGTTTTCTTGTCTAACAACACCAAAGGTATGGATTCTTCTTAAATTTATGCTTGATTATTATATATTAGTGTTTTTCTTCCGAAATTTTAAACTTTTTGGTTTAAGAGTAGGTTGTTTAGACAATGTATGTTATGACAGCATGATTTTGGGCAAGATTAGTAGTTTTGAATGGAATTTGAGCATGTTATAACCATAAGTGAAGTGATTACACTGTTATGAACATGATTGAACATGAATATGATGTTGACTCTTGTTGAAATTGTAAGATATTGTAAGATTGACAAAAGATTAATAAGTTATTGACAAAGTGAGCGACTTTGGAAGTTTAAAGAGGCGACTTTGCGTATACTTGTTAATTAAATTGTCAACATCATACATCATGTTCAAAGTTTGGGAGTTAAGGAAGGTTGAATCTATGTTGATGTTTTGCTTGTTTTTGATTGTAGTCATGGCAGGAAGCAAGAGACAAAAGACTACGGGTCAAGCGTCATCATCCGGGATTGGGTCTTCTTCCGGTTTAATACCGAAGAAATGGGAACAACCGAGCACTGTTGCAGAAAATGATCCAAGATTATACCGACAAGATTGGGAATGGGCAAAGTTCAGGGATAGTCAAAATGCCCGAATTTGGGAAGATGAGAAGAACAAGCAGTTGTCGAGTTACCAAGATAGAAAGTTGGAAGCTAAGTTGTGGAAATGGAAGATGACAAATGGGGTGAACACGTCGGTTCCAACAAGAGTGATATGTGAACGGACCGTGAATGTAGAAGAATTCCGGAACATCGGGATTGTACAAATGTTTGAGAGGTTGGGCTGGGAGAGTGTATTGGATTGGTGTGAAGACAACACTCACCGGATTTACTTGTCAGAAGTATGTGAGTGGTTGTCCACATTGAAGCTTGTCAACAAGAATGAACCCCCTTCGCAATGGAAGTTAGTGGGGAAGACATCTCGAGGAAACATGACGATGTCTTTTGAAACTATGAATCGTATTGCTAGGTTTGATTCTTTGGGGGTACAAGCCTATGATTATCCATCCATTGAAAATTTTTTGGATAATCATTTGAACACCAACGACATAGATCAATTGGTAGATGTTATCTTGCCAACCCACCCAGGAGGTGATATGAAACGAAAGCATATGTCACTCGAGGGAAAGATCCTTCAAGGGATCTCGGTTGAGAACATTTTAGCAAGATTTGGTGATCGTGGGGGTGTGAGAGTAAGTGATTGCAGGGTGGCGCATGCCTTATTGTATGGGACCCCGACACTGTCGTGGAGGCACATAGTCATGATGAACACATGGGCTACCAGGGAGTCGTCTCAGAGGCGGTTTATTCCGTATGCACGACTCATTAGTGCCATGCTTGTGCAGCAGAATTGCTTGCCCGAGGAAGCGCTATGGGTTTCTAAGCCAGTGGAGGAATTTACTTGGGGTTACATGAAGAAAAATTGGAAGATAGAGGTCAAGTTTTCGGGAAATAGGTATGTGGTGACCGATGAGTTGGGGAACAAGTTTGAGGTTCGTACTTCCGGGGCACCACCCGTGCAGGAAGAGGATGTGGAGATGGAGGAAGAAGAGGAAGAAGAGGAGGAAGCTGAACCCTCCGAGGCACGAAGGCCAAGGCAACGTTATATGCGGCCACATAGGGAGATAAACGCTGAGGTGGCAGGTTTTGTGACCCGACGACGGGTACCCTCCTACAAAAACTTTGACAGGGGGCAACAGGAGATATATGATAATGTCTCCGCGTGTATAGGAGAGGGTCGGGAATACAATCAAAGGAGAGAAGCTTGGCAAGGGTCCTACGGAGCTTCAATGCAAGAATATTGGGACGCTCAAGGAGCCCAACGTGAAAGAATGAATAAGTTCATGGAAGAGCAAGAACTGTTTCAAGCCATGCAAAGGTCACATATGGAACAGTTAGCAAAGCAACAGGAGGATGAAGCAGCCCGAAGGCGGGCATGGGAAGAGGCGGAAACGGCGCGTCGACAACAAGAAGAAGAATTGAACCGCCGCCGTTGGAGTGCCCTGTATGTCTCTCAAGAGATGGCGCTGAATAACGCCAAAGTGTTGCATGATCAGGAGCGACACCATAGAGACTACCAAGCCGGCCTCCCCTACGCCGAGCACTCGGGGTGGACAAATTACTCCGATCTTCCCTATCCTCAAGGCCCATCCGACCCGACTCCGCATTGGCCTGAAGCGGTAGGGTCTAGCTTCGTTCCAATCCCGTACCAACCACCACCCCAAGGGGAGCAAAGCCCCTTAGATAACTATAGGGAGATGTTCGAGGCCCTCACTGGTTATCCATACCAACCCAACCCGCCCATGGATCCAAACGAGCGATATCAGCGGTAGAGGTATGGTATGTTTTATGTTGTTGTTGTATATTATTTTCCACTATTTCTTTTTGTTTTTATTTAATTATTGCCTAGTTAAATGAACTTTGTGGGTGTGTTCCCTATATAACCCTCACGAGACCTACTCGTCCTCCCGAGCTATCAGGAGGTTTAAAAGGGCTTGTTGCATAAGCTAAATGCAACCGTGATTCCTACGAAAGTGAGTTAGGTTGATTGTTGTTGTAAAATATTTTCCACATAAAGTCAAAGGTACAATAACGTATGGCTTGGTAATAATTTCATAAAAGTGGTAGAACTAGGCAATTAACAAATTTTGATGGTTGTGAGAAGCATGCTTCTACACAAGGGTTAAGATTTGTAGGTACATTATGTTCGTGAGACAACTGCTTGGTGAAAAGATGAAGAGCACACAAGGAACTAGCGAAAAACCAGGTGCATACGTTTCTTTTTACCTTTGATCTTTAGTTAGCAAATAAGTGGAGTGTATTTTGTATTTTATTTTCCGGGGTGTAATTTTGGGGAGGTTAGCCGTGTCACATCCCTTGCGTTTTACAAACTCTAGTTCTTACATATTGAGGACAATATGTACCTCAAGTGTGGGGATGGGGGAGTAGTAAAAATTTTCGATTTTGACCCGATCATTTAAATACTACACATTGAGGACAATGTTTACCTCAAGTGTGGGGATGGGGGAAAATTTCAAAAATTTTTCAAAAATGTCTTGTTTTCAAAGCAATCTCAAAAGCACAAGTAACCAAGTCAACGAGGGATGTCACAAACCATTTGGTCTTTTGTCATGGTCAAGTTCAAATTAATAAGCATATCGGGTATTTAGTGGGTGGTTATTTGAGAATAATTCGCCTAAGGAACTAGCAATGTATGCATATCACATATCATACCCTTATACGTGAGGTTTGAGCCTTTCTACATCATAGATTCACATTTATATGTTTCTTTGTTGAGTGGGCCATTAGTCGCGTATTGTAGAACTTGCAACTTTTGATACATTCGAGACTATAGACCGAATACAAGCACGAGAATGATTAAGGCATTAGGTAACCCTTTTTCTTTTACACCATTTGCTTACCTTTACCCAAAATAAATCCCCTAGTCGCCCACTTTGAGCCTAAACCTTTCTTTTGACCACCCTATAGCCCATAACCGTAAACCTTTTTCTTTTAAACCCGTGTGATAGAAATTCGATTTTAGGATTATTTGTTTGCATAGTTGTGGTTTATTTGAAAAAAAAAATCATAAAATATTGCGAAAAAGAATGAAAAAGCAGTGAGAAAAACACAAAAAGATGTGTTAGTAGTTGTTGAATAAAAGGCGAAAGTTTTTGCCCATGTTGGATGTTTATAGTTTGCTTTTGTTTAGGATAGTCTTTGTTAATAAAATTCGAATTTCTCATCACCATAGCCACTTAAAAATAACCTATTCCTACCCTTCGCCTAGCCCCGTTACAACCCCTCAAAGACCTTTTGACTTGTGCCTAGTATTTGTGTTCGATAGTGGAGAATGATTGAGTTGCAAGCCTATGCGGGTACGTGTTCTATTTGGTTTTGAGCGATTAATTGTTGAAAAGCTAACACATTACACATGTTAGCAAACTTTAAGCCGAGTGGAGAGCACATTGTGAGGGATATGCATGATTTGTTAGTTTTACGGGCGGGTTAATCTTGGGTAACCATTTGTGTATCTAAAGCACGTCACCGCTAAATACATTGAATATTATAAAGAGTTTGAACTTTTGTATGACATTAGACCTTAACTTCTGTCTCGAGAATGGGATGTGCATTCGTTGTTCGACCCACGTGAAAGTGAAAAACAGATTTGCTTGAGGACAAGCAAAAGACAAGTGTGGGGATGTGATACGCGGTTGAAAACCGGTGCTTGTTATTGTTTAACTTAACGTTTTTACGTAAGTTTTAGTTTCGAATAGCCTACTTTTAATCAAGAATGTGTTTTGCAGGTTTGATGGAGTTTAAGGAGCTTTTTGGGAGCTTTACAGGTCATCGGGTCAAAAACCGGAGCACCGGGATGTGTTACGGATCAACCGGAAGTGCAAGGAACGAAAAATGGAAAGTGGGTTTTTAGGAGGCCGTCGGCGACGGGGTCCAGGCCGTCGGCGACGCCCCCTGTATAACCCCGTAGGCTGAGTTTGCCCGTATCCAGGTGGTTAGGCCGTCGGCCAAATATGGAATTTTGGGGGCCCGTCGGCGACGGGGTCAGACCCGTCGGCGACGGCCTGTAGAAATCGGAAACGGGAATTTTGGCCAATGGAGGTTTATTTCGATTTCTATTGGTTCTAACTCATTCAATTGGGGAGTTACACCTAGTTTGGAGTTTGAAAAACACAACTTGGAGCCATCTTTCAGGATTATCTCATCACCAATCCATCATCCATCACTTCTACATCCGGAATCAAGAACAAAGGCACCATCATCTTCTTGATTCCAAACCCTAGTTCATCATCATCACAACCATTCTACCACCTTCAATCCATCCATCACCACCAACCGTTTCCAAACCCTAATCATTCCACCATCCATCCTCAAGCTCCAAGATGATCCAATTGAAGTCTTGTGCATCCGTTGATTGTACCGTTTACACCATGAGCGGCTAATTTCTTGGAGGTTTCACCCCGGTGTAGACTTTTGTAAGATTTAGGGTTTACTATGTTTTGTTGATTGTTTTGTGACAACTTGAATTGCGTTTGAATCTTAGACAATTGTCCTACGTTGGTATTGAATTTGCAAATTGTCGAGTGAATGATTAAATTTGACTTTGTGAAATGAATGCACGTATTTATGCTTTGTCTTTTGGTAGGATTTGTTAGTCCAAAGTAACGAAGTGTATCATGGTCCGTTGTTTACAACGTTGATAGCGATTGACACCTAAGCTTTGTGATTGCGACCCGTTAACGAACTATTTCAAGTAAAGCTAATTAAAATACATAGTAACCCTAGGTCTTGCAATTGTTGAAACCGGGTGTGAGCCTTGTTTTCTTATTATTGTTTAAACAATCATCTCCACTTTTTGCATTTAGTAGTTAATTTAGTTAATCACTTTAGTAATTTCAACTTACATCTTTCAATCAAACAAAAATATACAAAAACAATATAGCAAGCTTCATAAAAGTGGCATCTATTCATAATTCAATCAAATCCACACACAAACCACATACTCTTCGTGGTTCGACCCCTTGCTACCACTAGCTATTTGTTAAGGGTAATTAGGGTATATAAATATTATCTTTGACCGGAGCGCGACACTCCGATCAAGTATCTCATGATTCGAGCAGTAATGTTCACAATCGAGTGGCTCGATCGATCGAACAGAACCCTGTCAATACTACACTTTGTGAGTTGGTGGGTCTAAGTGCTAGTCGATCGGTTAGCCTAGTCGATCGGCTGGCATAGTCGTTCGGTTGGGCTGTTCGATCGAACAGCCTAGCCGTTCGGCCAGCTTCTCGATTCGGTTAACCTATCACTTAACACTTGGTTATTCCCGTTAATTGCTGATGTTTTAGAGATATTTTGACTACGAGTTGAACCACAAAGCTGAAGTCCCTACTTAGTCTACTGACTCGAGCAGGAATCACCCAAGCTCGGCCAGAGGCGGTTTGGAACTTAAGTTTAACGTTTAACCCGAAATCGGTATATCTCTCGGTAGAACCCGAATCTTGCACCATGTGTTTGTTTAGATTGATTTATAAATCGGTTCAAGTCTCGTTTTCACCGGTTTGAGTGTAAAAGAGTTGAAAGATAGATGGAAACCCATCTTCCAATCCTTTTCCACCGTGAAATGTTAAGATCTTTGGTAGATTTTAGGTTATTTATGTGGAAATCGGTTAGATCTAAGCTATTCATGGTGGAATGATGTCAAAACTTAGTGTTCTTGAAGAACACTTGATGACATCATCCAAGAACACCTAGATCTTGGTGATTTCATGGATGAAATCCAAGTTTTGAAAGATAAAAAGGTGTAGAATCGATTAATGAACAAAAACGTACAAGGATTAGAACAAAATACTTACCGGTTTGAGAGTAATCTGAGATTTAGTGAGAAGAAGAGGCTGGTCGGTCAGAGCTTTTCCAAAAGTGGAAAGTTTGACAAGGACAGCCCTATTTATAGGCTTCCAAAAGAGGAAAGGGTCAGCTGATCGAACAGCATCCCTGATCGAGCGGCTGCCCGATCGAACAGCCTATTCGATCGGCTAGCCTGTTCGATCAGGTTGCCCTGTTCGATCGGCTAGCCTGTTCGATCAGGTTGCCCTGTTCGATCGGCTTGCCTGGTTTTGAGTGTTTCGCGACGATTTTTGATATTTCGACTTCGATGAACGATGATTTGAGAATGATAGAATTCCTAATCAAATTACTTTTAGTCTCAACTACTATATCTAACATACGAGCATCCTTACAACCATTTCGGGTTTGATTTCCATTGAGTTTGATTCACCTTTGAGTCTTGATTGATTTGATTGATTCACCACACACTTTAACACAAAAGTAAACATGCACAAGTAACACATAAGGCACACACACACGTATAAAAGCATTAAAATTATCCACACTTGAGTTCGATGATTGATTTGATTAGCTTGATTATTGATTGACTAGCTTTATTGCATTGTTACTTCCTATCATTCACAGTCGGTCGTTGATTCACAGTTCGATTATCGGCCGCTTAGTTTGATTATACAACACTTACTCCAAATAATATGAAAATCAAAATGAAACTAAAATGAAATTAATCTTTATTAATCTTTAATTCCAATAACAGTCAACTCTTGACTTTGACTTTGACTTTAGGGAAAACACGGGGTGTTACACTTTATACCACAACATACAAGTTAAAAGGGGGGGGGGGCTTTAAAGCCCCCCATATGACGTGGCGTGATAAAGCCCCTAGGGGCTTTATACCACACCCTCCAGCCTTAGGCTATGTGGTGTGGGATAAAGCCCCTAGGGGCTTTATCAGGACACGTCAGCGCCACATAGGATCCACGTCTTTATCACGCACTCCCTTAACTTGCATAGTATGGTATAAAGCCCCCTATTAAACAAAATAAAAAAAAAGATTGTATTGGTTGAAAAGAGGTGGTTCCCACTTGCACACCCCTTTTTGCTCGTTATCATGGGGGCGGACAAGGAATGGCGCCCCCCTCTTAACAACCTGGGGATGGTGATGGCGGAGAAGTGGCGGTATACATGGATGAGGTGAAGGGGTGGCGCCCTCCATACCCTCCAGCCTTAGGATGAGTATTATGGTCTCACGCCCTCGCCATATGGTAATGGAGGAAGAGCGGTTGGGCGGGGAACACCGACGGAAGAGACAGGGTTGGGGTGGGGTGGGGTGGGGGCGGGGTGGAGGATGGCATGTCGTAGAGGAGATGTGTTGATTGTGGGGCCCTCATTAAACGGCTACTTTTTAAAGAAAAAAATAATTTTCCTTTTATATATATACACATCACATGCCACACAATTTCAAAAAACACAACATACTCAGATCCATTCTCACACTAAAAAAACGGTGGAGGTATCCATACATCCCCCCAAAAGTATCTACACATTCCCTAACCCTAAATGCCCCTCATTGCTAATACGCCTTAAACTGGCCCCACAAATACGCCCCTCATTGCCCAATACGTTTGAAAATGGTCACTACCATCTAATTAATGCCAATCATTGGGTGTCAGCCAATGATTACCCAATGATTGGGATGTAAGGAACTTTATTTTGATAGGGTTTTTATATGGAGAAGTTGTGAAATATTTATATAAGAAAATTAATATTTTTTTATAAAATGTTGTTATAAAAAAATTGTGTTAGTATTATAAAACTTCATATTTTTATGAAATGAATTGTGTATATTTTTAATAAAAAATGTGCATATGTTTTTTTTATCAATTATTATTATTAAAAACTTCATATTTTTATGAAATTAATTGTGTATATTATAAAATGCCAAATTTTTATAAGTATTATTAAATGTCAATTTTTTTATAAAACGAATTGTGTATATTATAACAAAGTTTTTTATTTATGAATTATTATTATATCTTTAATTGTCAAAATTTTTAAATGTCAAATTTTTATTAAACAAGTTTTATTTAATATTACTAAATGAGTATTATTACGTCTTTAATTGTCAAACTTTTAAATGTCAAATTTTATTAAATTGGTATATTATAACGTTTTATTAAATGTCAACTTTTTTATTTATCAATTATTATTATGTGTTTAATTGCTTGCATAACGCAATGTGTATGTTATAAACTGTCAAATTTTTATGTCTTTAATTGTTTTTCACTTGTCGTTTATTAACCATAACGCAACAAGAAACGTAATTCAAAATGTAATTAAACATCGTTTTATATTAATATACAAAACATGTAACTTTGATACAAAATGTAATGACTAAACCTTAAACCCTAAATCGCTAATTGTTACATATTCTTGAATTCCTGCACAGGAAAACGATGGGTGCCGCATACACAATTTCACGACAAGCCGGCTGTCTTGAAATTGCGTACCGAACCCTACCTTCCAACGTGATTTCTGCTTGACATCTACCACACTGAGATGGCACAAGGGATCAGGAGGTTGGAGCAGTGGAGTTGGGATTTCCTTTATCAACCACCGTCCAGTCTTCCGCGTCCCCTCGGGATAGTGAGCGCAGTGGCATTCCCGTTGGTGGAAGGCTCATGAGAACACTAATGAACTCCTCTCTTGGAAGGACATGTTACGGGGCAGACTGCGTTGGCTAGCGTCACTGGGAGCTGACGAGGTAACAAGCTACTTCGATAACACGTAATCCTAGATCGGCGTTCTAGTGCATGAATCTGAAATACGAACGTAGTTTCTTCATAAGGATTACGCTACCACCACCGTCAAAACACCGACTTTCGATATCCTGTTAATAAAAAAAATACAATTTAGCATTAGACTCGGCATTCGAAAATATATTGTAAAAATAAAAAAAAAACAAAACAAATTCAAGCACCACCACAGCCGAAACTTTTGGTTAAGCTTCGCCACTATGCAAAAGATTATATAATACTTCAAGCCTGGCCCAATAAAAAGAAAGCAATGTCCTTGTTCAACTAATATCAACAAATAGTTTTCATCATAAGGTATGCTATCATGCACAGTCAAAGCATAACTGTGACTCAAGAGTTGCATATACTTTATGTGAACAGAAGATAAATTCTACAGAATTGTATATTTATTCCAATGATCCCAAATATATGTTTGCTAAGGTGAATGTAGATGGGATCGTCATACCAAAAATTACATAACAGCTTTTAGATGTATGCTCTTATATCTAAAATTTCTAAACCAAATCTGTAAGATGATTTAATAACTAATTTAACAGAAAAAAACTAAAGCCAATTATAAAATTTAAACTAAGGTTTGGAGAGGTGCGCCAGGCCAAGGCAGTAGTGCAAGACCAAGGCAGTAGTGCAAGACCAAGGCGACGCTCAAAGACCCCAATAGCAAGCTATTGTGATGGGCCTTTCCCCATAAAAAATAAGATTAATATCGAGTGAGCCAATGGCTCACATATCAGATATTAAACTGATAAGAACAGATACTACACTTGATCTTAGCCAAAAGGCCGAGAAAGGTATGCTTTTCCTCTCCTCGGTTTGCTGATTATATAGAGAGTCTCCTCATCTTTGTTTTCTTCACTCAGCCGATGTGGGATGGTGAGATCATAAAGTGAGCATCACTCAACTGACACTAAACCAACCCTCCAGATCCTCAACTGACACTAAACAACTTGTTTCAAACGCAAAGAGCTCAGAGTTGCTAACTCACAATCTTATGATAACCGAGAGAGAAAACTTCACGATAGGATTGATCGCTATCGAGTTCGCATGAATGAGCAGGCTAAGGAGAACACCTGCACGCTTTAACAAACTGTTAGCCTCGCGGCAGGGATGGATGAAAGGGTGTGAGAATCTGTTCCTTTGGATTAACTGCACTATTTGCCCTCTCGGATTTCAGCAACGAACTGCTGCATCTCATTCTTAATATTCAAAACCGACATCAAGTGGGCCTTAATTTGGTGGACTGCTCAACACATGTGTTAATTAAGCCCAAAATGATTCTGACCATTTATGTTTCAGCACAAGTAGTCAAGTAGAGGTGCACAAATCGGGTTTTTTAATACCTGGTTTCGGGTATTGAACTAATTTCGGGTATGATTGGGTATTCAGAGAAACTGGGTAGGGTTCGGGTATGGTTATTGAGGAGAAAAACCATACCCTATGTATCTGGGTAGGGGATGATCAGGTTCGTCTATAACCGGGTATTGGAACACGGTATGGTATCGGGTATTAATACCTGGTTTTAAAAATTAAGTTTCTATTCTATTATTTTACACAAAACTAAATTCATTTAATTTTTAGAGTAAAATGGACGGATAGTCCCTGTGGTTTGTCAAAGTAACACCCATAGTCCCCAACTTTTAAAAATTACACCCGTGCTCCCTATGGTTTGCTCGGTTGTTACTCGGATGGTCCCTAGTGTTTTGTTTTAGTTGGTAGGGAAATATTTGATCTAGCGCCACGCAACGCGGGCGGGGAATAGTGTCAGGCAGCTGCCTGACACTTACTCATTGTTCCAACCAAATTACGATTTTGCCCTTTTTAAGTTTACATTTTGCCTTTGGTTTTCTTTTTTTTCTTCTAAGCCAAATTACGATTTTGCCCTCCGTTTTAATTTACAGTTTGCCATGTTTTTGTTTTCTTTTTCCCTATCAAATTACAATTTTGCCCCGGGTGTAAACTTAAAGTCATGCCATTTTTTTATAAAACTATGGTAGCGTTTTGTTTAAATTGGTTAACTTGGTGTAATTTTTATTCGTGCCAGACGACTGTCTGCCACACGCTCATTTGTCCTGAAAAATTACTATTTTGCTCTCAATTTAAATTATAGTTTTTTCATCGTTGTAGTTTTTTTAGCAAAGGTATGGTAATCTTTTGTTTTAATTGGTTCTCTCTTTCTCTCTCTCTCTATATATATACTAGTCTAAGATCCCGCGAGTTTCGCAGGTGGACTAACACACAAATATACAACTTAAAATTGTTGAAATAATCGCTCAAGTAACTGAACCAAGTCAACTGATGAAAGAAATCTAATGGAAGCCTTATGAAAGAAATATTATAGCCGAAACAAATATATGCCCCACACAAATCGAAGTGCTTTACGTAACTGTTAAGTTATTGCACACTTGATATACCCGAACACACGCAACCTCGTTACGGTATAGACATTATCCTCAAACACATTCACCCCAAAACGGTAATCCCAATCACCCTCCACCGTATAAACTCGGACCTTACACGAAGATAAACTAAACCGACCTAGTTAATGAATCAATCGAATGACCTGACCCATTTATAACACTTCCCTGGCTGTAGAATATGCCTTCTGCAAATCTTTTTCGCTAGCAGCAAGCCCTTTATTAAGCCTGGAAACAGCGCTCTGCAATAAACCATTTTATAACGGGTCAAAACGGTGGAGTACAGGCCAGTCATGTTGAGGTCTAAACCAGGTTCTATAGATTATTCAAGTTAACAAAATGAACTGATTGATGACGGTAGATAATGGGTCAAAACTGTTACGGATCGACCCGACTCACGAACAAACTTTTCACACATTTTCTTTAAACAATTATATAAAACTTAATGTGTAAAATATGATTAAAGAAACTATAGTATTAAAGGAATAATCTAAAACTTTCATGATAACGATCTAAGTAGGTGCATGTTGAATAAAACTTTACAATCAGGGTGACTTTAAATCTGTGTGACCAGTTCCCTATTTAGCCAAACTGTTTTAGTTGACCCGTTCGTTTGGGATAAAACATAACCTAAATCAACTCAAACATAACTAAATGGGTCGAAAGTACAATATCCTAGCAATTTCCCTATATTTCCATGACTTCGTTTAAGAACTTGATGGAAAATAAACAGAGCATAATCTAACTTTGTTTAAGAGCCTGCGATGCAGAAACAAAACGACAATTAAGAGATGAATAGAAACTTGGCAGTGAACTAAGAAGGAGAATTTGGCATCGCTTATGTACGGCTAAAAAAGAATACTTGTACCATTAACTAAGTTTTTATTTTCTATTCAAAAACTCATTCATGTTCTTATATTCAATGGCACTTTAAATGTTTTATAAAAAAATCCCGTACCTTATATGTACAGGGGACTCAGTCTATTTAGTCGTGTCCGTCAAAATTTTAGTAAAGCAAAGCTGAAAAGCACCTTAAATAGCTGCATGCAGTCCGCCTTAACCACCGAGAAACCTCACCACAACCACCATAATGACCCGTTATTATCTCCACAGTTGTGTACCTAACTTAAGTCATCGAAAAAACATATAAGCAACTCACGAAACCCGACTCCACCACAATTAACCAAAAACTCAGTAGCTAGGGTTCGTGAAACATACCTTATGTACACCAATCTATGACACGCAGTCTGAAACCGAGTCACCAGAATCTCATCAAAACATAAGCTTACACAGGACTTCAAAATCAAACTAATAAAGTACATTATGAGATATAATAACCATAACAGAAGGAGAAACTGTCAAGTTTCCTTTGTTATAATCATAAACAAAAAGCCAAATCGCACCTGAGCAACGAACCGTGATTCACCAGGGTTCTTTTTGTCTTCTCATATCAGTTATCGAATTATAAAGAGATATTAAAATCACCTAAATAAACGAATCTGAGCTAACTGTCCACAATAACAATCAGAACAACTTCTTCCGAAAAATTCATTCCTGATTAAGGATTTGATGAGTCATCTTTGGGTGTCAAGGACATCTTTGGGTGTCAAGGACATCAAGGTCATACTTAATAAAATTGATACTGGATTAACAAAATACATAGAACAAATGGTGTTGTTAGACGTCTAACCTGACTCGGAGTACCAGAGACATTACTAACAAAATGGGGTCCGTGGAACCAACCTTAGTCATCTTCCACTCCAACACGTGTTACCCAGTGACTCAACTCATACCATCTTCGAGTTAAACCAATTAGCACAAGTAAGCAACATGGGCCGAAACATGTACCTTCGTATTGTAAGCGTATGTAGCAAACCAATTAGCCCCTGATGATAAAAGTATTATCAATTAGCCATTGTGAAACCCCACACAAGAAGAAAAAACTCACACCACACGAAAACGAAAACGAAACACGAAGTAATATACCATGTGGATTCGGAAATCATACATCGTCGGAGGGCCCTTCTGTAATTACTAGAATCACCATCGGAGCCCTGGCCACCATCTCCGGAGACGTCACTGACAATATTCGTCTTAGATATTATTTATATATAACAAAGATGGGAAAATGGGCAGGTTAGGCATGTTTGGTAAGGATAAGAAAGAATCACTATCACATTGAGGTGTAACTTTTTCACACAAGTCGTGTGTGTTTGACTTAAAATGCCAACCCTTTTAACTCATTAATAACCCGCCAACCCATTTACACCCATAAAGTCGTTTTTTTAAACGGATTACATGATTTTAATTTTGTTCCAGTTAAGATTGACGCTTTCGACACTAATAAAAAAAGAGCTATAATACAAAAAAAAAAAAAAATGAAAAGTAGCATACAAATCAAATCATTTGAAATTACTGAGACCAATACAAAATTCTTTAAACCTTACGAAGTTAGGTGAACAAATTAATGTTAAATAATTGTTGCAACCTATCAAAAAATTCTAAGTTCTTTAAAAACACAGCAGTTGAAAGCAGAAGCATGCTTCAGTTCTTCCCAGATCCAATTATTGACTTATGACTGTCAATCATAAAATCCACATTCAAGGATTTCATGAAGCATGAAGAACATAAGAAATTGAACTAAAGCAGCCAATATTTCTACCCATAAATCATAATCCTAGTTTTATCGGATGTCCCCGAAGGGACGCTAATCAAAACTGACCTCAGCCATTTAAAGCAAGCAACCTCAACTCTTTTTTTTAATAAATAGAAAGCCATACGCATATGATAGGATTATAGAAACAGAAACTGGTTCATCAAAGCTTAATCATACACAAAAAAGCACGAACCAGAATAATAGAGAAGAAATATAGACGTGGATGACCTGAAGCGCGGCGGTTGAGGTCGGAAACCTTAACGGCGTTGAGGGTTGTGGTCGAAAACCTTATCGGCGGGTCAAACAACCGTCTCCACTCGTTTTCACCGCATCCAAACCTACACCGCCATCATCGAAACAGTTGCATCCAAACCTACACCGCCATCGTCGAAACAGTCCACAGAGAAGGCTGGATGAGAGAATGAGTGAAACAACTTGTTGGACACAATTACAAACCCTAACATCATAAAACCATCAACTAAACAATCAAACAACTAAAACACAAAAAACAAATCTAATTAAGCTACTTTATGAAGCTGATTATAACTAACATCACCACAATGTTTTGACCAAAATCCACTCAAAGAAACTGCTCCATACGACGTCGTTCGACAATCAACCGCTAATTCCGGCATCGTTTTCCTCAATCTCTCATCGATTTCTCTATGAATCAATCCCGATTCCAATCCAAACACAATCCTCAATCGTAATCTCACAAAAACCTAATAATCTTATTGAATCTGATTAAAAAAGCAAAAAACAAAAAAAATAAAAAAACGAAACGATACAGAATCAGGTTTAGATCGTCGTTACAGATGATCGATTGAGTTGAAATGATAATATTAACGAATCAGAGGGGGTGAATTGTGTATGCATACCTGATGATCTTTCGCAAAATCAGCGGAGAAAATACGTATGAACCTGGAACCAATCAACAATGCGTTAACATACAGATCTCAATCTAAAAAATTAACCTGGACACAGTGTATTAATGAAAATAACAGATTGAAAATCATGGGAAACGAAATCGGAAATTAGCACAGTGATATACATTTAGAACCATATTACTAATGTTGCCCGCTAATTCGCCGGAATTATCGGCTCAATCTCCATTTGATTCGTTGATTAAACAAACCCTAACATCTCAAAGCTCCATAGCCACTGTCGCGAATACTAATCATATAACCTACATCACACTCGATCATCTGAATTACATCATAAAGATCAATAAAACTACAAACATATCAAACAAATTTCACAGAATCATCAGCTATTGTTTGAAATTAAACACTCAAACGTTACGAAAGAGATTAGGTCACTGATTCTTACCAGATTTAGCGAGAGAAGAATAGACAGAAGCAATCAATTTGGAAGATAATGATCTAAATCCGGTGTTTAACGCCATTGATGCCGATTTAGGATTTTCATTTGTGCTCGAAATTGGAAGGATGTAAAACACAAAATGAATATAAAACATAATGTACAGAGATGGAGCGATGGAACAGGCAAACCATCTGAAATTGAAATTAGGGTTTTAAGGATTGAATGAAGAGACACGTATTGGAGAAGATTTCAACTGATTGAGAATTGATGAGAGTTTCCATATATAATCAAAGGATTGAATTGAAGGAGAATAGAGGTAATAGAGATAAATGGCAGTAAAAAATGAATTCTCTGGCCAAAGAGCATTACCACATCAAGGTCAAATAGTCAACATTATTTTGCTTTAGTATAAGAGATTGATATACATAGGGGTGGTTCAAATGAAAACCACTTTTATTGTGAAAACTCGAAAACTACCTAAAAAAAGCTTAAAAACACACAAAAAAAAAATTCAATTTTTTTATAAAAATCGCAGGGTTTTTTTTATATAAAAAAAACTTTTTTTCAAAAAAAAAAAATAAAAGAATTTTGTAGTACACATGTGTAATAATACACATGTGCACTATACATGTGTAGTATTACACATGTGCACTACAATTTTTTTTTTTGAAATTTTTTTTATATATAAAAATGGCGAAAATTGGTATGCAAAAAAAAAAAAATAATAATAAAAAAAATTGGTATGTTTTTTTGGCTTTTTTAATTAGTTTTCGAGTTTTCACAATAACTAGTGGTTTTCATTTAAATCTTCCCCTATATATATATATATATATATATATAGGACAATGCTAGATAGAAAACCCTAAAAATTTGAGAAAACCCTAGAAAACCCAACCTCCCGACTTTTTTTTTTGAAAAAAATAACACATGTAATATACATGTTTTTAAGAGTTTTGAGCCAAAAAAATCAAAAAAGCGCCGAGTGGATGTTTTTAAAAAAAAATAAACAAGTTTCAGCAACTTTCGTCACTTACATGTGTTAGACAAAAAAGTGCTGAAACTTGTTTATTTTTTTTAAAAAAAACCACTCGGCGCTTTTTTGATTTTTTTGGCTCAAAACTCTTAAAAACATGTATATTACATGTGTTATTTTTTTCAAAAAAAAAAAAAAAAAGTCGGGAGGTTGGGTTTTCTAGGGTTTTCTCAAATTTTTAGGGTTTTCTACCTAGCCCTATCCTATATATATATATATATATATATATATATATTGAGATCATGTTATGAGTAGTATGTATAAGTAACCGAAACACGGACGTATATGTTATGAAAGAGAAATATTCGGCTTTTCGCCCCACAACACGCGCGAGGCAAAAACTAGTTAGGTATACATTTGGTGTTTTATTGTGTACTTTATTTGCCAAAAACTAAAAAATATATTCGAATCAATCTTCAACGAAGTTGAAAATGTGATTACACGATATCAATGGAACCAACCTTAATTACAAACCATGTATCTTAGCATAAAAATAAATTTTTGTGATAAAACTATCTTAAAAGTGTGTTATAACCAAGTAAACCAACTTGTAAAAAAACCACCCGATAAATTTACAGTCCTCGGACAGATCATCATGTCAAGAGACTGAAGATGTGAAAACGCATCAGAAATTTACCTTGGTTTGAACCGAAGCATGAGAGCAATATGATTGTGAGTTTGTATATAAAGGTGAAAGTATTTTGGTTGGTTAGTGGGTCAAATTTAGTGACCAAAGGTTACATCAAGGGGAACACAAAATGACCACCCTTTATTCCTTTGCCTCTTTCTGTTCTCCCATTTTGGATTTGTCTAGTGTTTAAATTTTGTTGATGTTGACAACAAATGGTGTAAAAGGAACACTTAAATCCCTTTGGTCATGCTTTGGTACTTTTGAGTTTTGACTCTTACAATCAACTTTGTATTAGTTTTCAACTAGAAATTTTATCCCATGTGTTGTGACAAAAGTTTGATTATTAATACATTACCGACACTGGATGTAGCAACCGAAAGAGATAATGTAAAACCATGGGGAAAAGAGCATCAAAACGTCAATGTACATATTCAGAAAAAATTACTAAAAGATGAAACAGTAAAAGCAAAAAAATATATTGATTCTTCTGTTAATACGAATATCGGTAACGATATTGTTCTGTTAGAGTTGGTTTGGTTCGTCACATTAGCGAGGAAAAAACACTAAATGGGAAGATAATTCTTTTATTCATAGACATGATTCTCATATTTGTTGTATACTTTATAGTTTATATATATAGAAGGAACAAGTGGACTAGAGTGGTGGTGTTGGGAACAAAAGAATTTGGATGTGAAAAAAGGCAACTTTATTCACATGTAAATGAGAGTTGTAGAAGTAGAAAAAAGAAGACACAAATAATTATATATTGTCAGCGTGATCAAATGCGCCGGAAAATTAAATGATTGTGTGTTTGAGGTTGGTCACTCTTGGCCTTCCCATTCATTTCTACATTACATTACAATTACAAGTGTCAATATGAGAAGGTTGAGTAAATAGTTCAAATGAATTGATTCGAAGATACTAAAAATCTTGAATTGAGATTTAAAGTTTGAGGTTATATAACTTCGTAAAAACTTATGGATTCATGAAAACCAATCTCAAATCTACAATTACATATTTGTGAATAACAAAATATATCATTTATTTTTAATTTTAATTTTTTAAATATAACAATATTTGTTGAATTGCAATTTTTATTGATCTCTCATAAAATTCAATACAAACAACTTTTGTTACATTATTCAAACCTACCCATGACACATAACCTATACATGCACATTTAGAAGTTACAAAATAAATAAATAAAGTTAGTTTAATGGTTTTTATGTACGTAAGATACACATCTTTTGTAAGGCCCTTAAAACGGATATCCTAGGTAACAATACAGTGTACTGTTTATGAATAAGTAATTCTCTTAAAAACATCCATCGTAAAATCAATTCAAAACAGTACTAGTTGTTTTAGAAACCAAAACTATAATTAAATCAAGATAATTTGAATGCCTTCCATCATAATCATGAGTGATCCCATTCGTTGGCCAAGAGCGTTACTGACCCGAATCACATACATGCGAACAATCTAATATACATGCAAAAGTCAGCTACACTGAGTGAGTTCTAGCAGTTTAGCTTAAAGTATAAAGATACGTCAAAACACGTTGTTTTAAATTTAGAACTCGGTATTTATAAAATACCAACATCGTCTTTAAAACATGTTAACTCCCAAACTGCATCGCACGACACCAAGCCCGTCACCCAAAACGACCCACAACTCAGGACTCATGACACCTACACACAATCCCCGTCACTGGTATAAAGTACTCCCAACACATACAAACAACCCACGTCTAGCACACACTGACACAAGACTTGTAGTCCAAACTGACTCATATATAGGACTCAACAACTCCCAACTCTTACATGCAATCCCCCTCCTTGGTAAATATTACATACACACGTTGTTAAGTATGCCTACACTTTATGCTCGTCTCAGAATCGTAGAAAGGACTCCTTAGTACGAATCACAGCCACACTAAATAAACATCATACTACAAATACATAACATACCCACCACTTTATCTAGTGCGAACACATAAAGCACATAAGGTGGGAACCTAGCACACAATTAAGTCAAATCACTAAGAAGTGACCATAACTCGTCTCGGTTTGCTGCAAGTAACCCTCTCGTTGGGTTAGATTACTAGATTGCAATCATCATCATCTCCCATTTTATTCGTCTTTGCCATTAGGGCTTCTTCATTGTCACAAAATGTGACAAACATTTAAGCACTTCAAGGGTGCTTCATCTTTCACAAAATAACCTAGACACACACATGATGTCCAAGCCAGATCGTCACCCGACATCCACTAACCTCTTACCCATCAAAAACTACTGCGTCTCATTTCGTCTAATTAAACACCCACGTGTTCTCACCTACGTTCCGAGAAACGTATCACTCCTCATCTTAACTCATACACACTCACACTAGGGTTAGAAACTGACACCTTACATTTCTAACCTATCACCATCAACGTTTGAAATAAAATACTTGGCTCGCAAGTTACGACTCAACAGGACACAAGTCATGCAATAATCATCGACACCTACAACGCCTCATAGCACTACAGCTACAGTATCACTAACCAGACCGTCACACGCCTAAGCAAGGCAAATAAAACCCCCCATTAACTCGTACATCATGAAAGCTACCTGACTATGAGAAACGTTTACTAACCATTTGATCTCAATACTAGTTATTTGATTAAGTATGTACACAGATGTAAAAGGTACGTAAACTCTTGAAATCACGCATGTATGCAAGCCCCAAAATAAACACGTAAAAATGGGGTTAGAACTCTGATGTGTGTAAATTGCAACATATAAATTACATCAATTGTGGCATAAAACTAACCCTTTTTTAGTACCAATGTTGGAAAAAGTATGTTTTTGTCTTCCTTTTGTATTTTCAGGATTAAATGAGCTCAAATGAACAAAAGAAGCAAAAAGGCAGCTAAATCTAACATAAATACAAGAAAATGAATAAACGTGGCATGCCCGACCCCTCGACAGCATCCTCCCAAGCAAAAACAAGAGAACAGAAGGCTGAACACGCCTCGTGCTCAATGAGCACGGGGGCGTGCCCAAGTGTCTGCAGAAAAGACAAAGTTGTAGAAGCTTTTATCACCCAACACGGGGGCGTGTCCACTGGACACGGGGCCGTGGTCAACGCAAAGATTCGCAGAATCCAAGAAAATCTTGATAGTACAGATACGCTTCTGCACACAGGGCCGTGCCCAGCGAACACGGGGGCGTGGTCAACTAATGCAGACAAACTGCAATTAATTTTGAAAGAGAAGAGGGATGGACACGGGGCCGTGCCGAATGGACACGGGGCCGTGTCCGGGCTTCTGTACAGGCTATAAATAGGGGTGCTTGGCTCACTTGCAACTCATCCCTTGGCAAACCACCTCTCTCACACTTCACCCACCCACCACCACCATCACAACCCACATCCGCCACCATCATCCATCATCCATCATAGAGTGTGTGTAGTAGTCTCGGGATCCAAGATTGATAGTCAGAGTTCTTGACAATCAAAGGCCATGTTTGCCTAAGTCTCT
The DNA here is from genome assembly GCF_002127325.2 of Helianthus annuus. Lineage (NCBI taxonomy): Eukaryota > Viridiplantae > Streptophyta > Magnoliopsida > Asterales > Asteraceae > Helianthus > Helianthus annuus. Next base: position 116,194,044 of record NC_035446.2, read on the forward strand.
TACTTCACATGGTGAAGACAAGCATTTAGTGTAATACTTTTTATTTTTAATCTTTTCGCACTTTTTATTTGGTTGTGTATTAATGACTTTAATAGCTAGTTTCTTATGTTGAAGGTGAAACTTCCTTATCATTTGTCCGTGGTGTCTTGGCGTTATTTTACTGTCTATATAAAATAAAAGATTTACACCATTCATATCTCCACGGTCTATATGGAGATATGTTGGCTATCTGGTCGGGGGTTAAGGGAATGGTTTGGTAAGCGTCTTGCCTTGTTCAGTGTATAGATCCTGCAAGGACCTGGGTCAAGCTTAGTAGGACCTCCTTCAATACCCACTGGTATTGGATGGCGGGGGTTCGAATTTTTTGATCCCCTCATATGTAAACTACTATTAATATATTAACCCGACTACTTAGGATTGTATCCCTGCTGACTCAAACTACCTAGCCGAGGGTAACGTCACCTTCAAAAGAAGGGCCTACCACATTACGCATTAATAACTTAATTAATTATCTTTCAATAATCCAACCCTTTAGGATTGTATCCTTGCTGACTCAAACTACTGGGTTGAGGGTAACGTCACCTTCAAAAGAGGGGCCTACTACTATAACTAAGATAATCTCTTAAAAAGTGTAAAAGTGCAGAAATAATCAAAGGTTACACTAAAGGCGAGTCAGATCCAAGTGATTCATCTTGTCTATCTGTTTTATTTTATTTTTATTTTTAGCATTTTTAGTTTTTATTTTCATGTTTAAACCTTTTTCTAAACTTTTGATTTGATTAGACGTTGAGGATAAACCGGTATTAAAAGCTCTTGTGTCCTTGGACGACCTCAGTATCTTACCAACACTATACTACCCTTACGATGGGTGCACTTGCCCATATGTGTGTTTAGTGTTAGTAGAATATCGTGTTTTATAAATTTAAAACTTGACTAAAGTGTTAAAAAGGGCTAAAAGATATAGTTAAAATCATATCACACCTAACGCACATCAAGTTTTTGGCGCCGTTGCCGGGGACACAAGGATTTTAAGAAAGTTAGGAATCAACGGCCTAATCGTTTTTCTTATTTTTCTTTTTTTTAGGATTTTTCTTAGATTTTCAGTTTCTGCAGAGCTCAGCACGGGTCGTGCCTGGTCGGACACGGGCCGTGCTCAGCATTGTTACCGGCAGTTTTTACTTTCTGAGTTACAGAGAGTTGAGCACGGGGTCGTGTCGATGCAGCACGGGGCCGTGCCGAGCTCCCCAGTAATAGGGATCCGGAAAATAATTACTGTATCTCCGACCACGGGCCGTGTTCATCTGAGCACGGGGCCGTGGTGAAACTTCTGACCAACATTCTTTTGTTTTTTTCTTGTAGGACTCGGAACCCAGGCGCCACACCTGATCTTCTACGTAGTGTATGAGCTCCAGTTCCAGTAGAGACATAAAAGAAGCTCTAGACGAACCCGAACGCTTTCTAAGAAAAAGACTTAAAGCTAAAACCAAGAGAAAGTTTCGGGGGACCCACTTCCAATGGCGGATCAACGTACCCTTATGGATTACCTACGGCCCACCGCAGGTAATCTCGGCGCCGCTATCAATGCACCGAATGCCGAGGCCAACAACTTCGAACTTCGGTCGCATTTGATACAAATGCTCCAAAACTCCGCAACCTTCCATGGACTTGCGGACGAAGATCCTCAATTACATATTACTAACTTCTTGGAAATATGTGATACTTTTCGGATCAATGGAGCATCAAATGACGCCATCCGCCTTCGAATGTTTCCATTTTCATTAAAAGACCGAGCTAAGGCTTGGCTTAACATCCTCCCAGTTGGCTCGGTAAACACCTGGGATGAACTGGTCCAAAAGTTTTTGTATAAGTATTTCCCTTCTGCTAAAACAACTAAATTAATGACTGAAATTAATACATACTCACAAGAGGACGGGGAATCCTTATATGAAACTTGGGAAAGATTCAAGGAGCTACTAAGAAAGTGCCCTCATCATGGTCTTGCGGTGTGGCAACAAGTATCCACTTTCTATAATGGATTGTTGCCACACACAAGACAAACACTTGACTCTAGCTCCGGGGGACTTTTAGGTAATCGTCGCCCAAATGAAATATATAATCAAATTGAGGAAATTGCTCAAACCAATTTTCAGTGGCACACTCCCCGAGGCAATAAATCTATTGCCCCGGGCACCCATAAGGTTGACGAAAGCACTTCTTTGCAAGCTCAAATCGAGGCCCTTTCTTAAAAAATCAAAAAGTTAGAAATGGCAAAAACGGCCTAGGTTATGGCTTGTGAGGGGTGTGGTGGGCCACATGAAAATTGGAGTTGTATGAAAGAATTGGATAATCAAACAGAAACGGTAAACTATATTGATAATAGACCTAGGCCGTCGGGTCCTCCAACGGGTACTTACAACCAAGGATGGCGTAACCACCCTAACCTTGGTTGGAGAGAACCCGACAATAGTAGTAACCAACAAAATCTAAACCAACGAACAAACTTTCAACAACCAAGAAACGAGTCACAAAATTTCTCTCAACAACAACAAGGGGGAACGAGAGAGGCTTGAAGATACCGTATCTCGCCTCATCTCCGACACCGAAAAGAAAAACTCGGATCGATTCCAACAACTGGAATCAAACTTTAGAAATCAACAAGCTAGTATTCAAAACATTGAAAAACAAATAAATCAACTAGCTCAAAATTTCTCTGAGAGACCACAAGGTGCGTTACCAAGCAATACCGAAACCAACCCCAAGGCGCAAGTACATCTCATCACGTTGAGAAACCGTACCGTAGGTCCCGAGGAGGCTCCACTACCTCCAGCTGAAAAGAGCCGATCTAGCCAAACCACATCTTCGCCAACACCCCAACAAGAGACGACTCCTCCACCAAATCAAGAGCCCACCAAGAATCCTCCGGTACCATACCCTGGTCGGTTGCTTCGCCAAAAGACCGATGAGCAATTCACAAAATTCGTAAATTTACTAAAACAATTGCATGTTAATATTCCATTTGTTGAAGTCCTAACTCAAATGCCTAAATTTTCAAAGTTTATGAGAGATTTCCTCACTCACAAAAGGAAAATTGAATCATTGCAATTAGTTAATGTAGGTGAAGAATGATTGATCCCGGAAGCTTCACCATCCCTTGTTCGATTGGGGAATATCCCATTCGCAATGCACTAGCCGACCTCGGGGCTAGCATCAACCTCATGCCCGCATCAATGTTTGACCGACTCGGCCTAGGTGTCACACCCCAACCGATGGCGGAATCATCGGGGCGCGACACTAGGCGAATCAGATTACTCGAGAGAATCCATAACAACTATATTGCGACAGTATTTAATGCGTTCATTATCCCATACTAATAAACAATACATTCACATAAGTTATCATAGATTTCTTGTCCTCTCGAACAATACAAATCCGACAACATGGAATTTAGGTGAGTTTCTAGACTTCCTAGCTTGATTTGATGTAGACTGCGACTAAACCTGCAACATACGTTAAAACAACGTCAATACAAAAGTATTGGCGAGTATACAAGTTTTGATAGTGTAGCGTAAATAGATGAAAAGTGCTGCGAATCACCAAATACATAAACGAGATACCTCAACATATATGTATATAAGACTGATACTACCAGCTAAGTCACTCGAGCTGCAATTGCGATTGCTATTCGTCCTAACTAGATCCCGTCAGGTGCTATAGTACTATACTAGTGTAGGATCGCGAAACCACCTAACGAGTCGATCAGAAGAGTGCTCAGACTGAATCAGAGGCGGAATTCATTTATTCAGTCTTTGTTTAGCTTGATTTCACTATTAACTACTGATTGTATTGATCTGAAAGCAATTACAACTTAGTCTTCACACCGGCAGCACCTCGGTATGGAAATCAAGAACTGTTACACTGATTTCGCTCATGAGTAGTTGAGTACTATATATAGGGCTGAGATTTCGCTCCAAGGGACATGTGTCCATATGAGCGAAACCTCATATGTTCACATAAGCGAAACCTCATGACTAAGACCATATGAGTGAAACCTCTTGGTTATAACCCTATGAGCGAAATCATGACCTAAAACATATACATTCTCCAGTTTTCTCGTAAAACGTGCCCTAATCTATACAATGTAATCTAAGACTCGATCCAAGACGAAGTCGACAGATGTAGTGTACCAACAAACTCCCCCTCAAATGTTGACGAGTCGTTCATCGAGTCTTTGACAACTTCATGTCTGCACTTCTTCAGTCTTGATCAGTCTCTGGGCTTTTCTCTCTCTATCTAAGACTCGAACGAAGATGTAGTCGACAGACAACTGCACCAACAGTTGTAGGATCGCGAAACGACCTAACGAGTCGATCAGAAGAGTGCTCAGACTGAATCGGAGGCGGAATTCATTGATTCAGTCTTTGTTTAGCTTGATTTCACTATTAACTACTGATTGTATTGATCTGAAAGTAATTACAACTCAGTCTTCACACCGGCAGCACCTCGGTATGGAAATCAAGAACTGTTACACTGATTTCGCTCATGAGTACTATATATAGGGCTAAGATTTCGCTCCAAGGGACATGTGTCCATATGAGCGAAACCTCATATGTTCACATAAGCGAAACCTCATGACTAAGACCATATGAGCGAAACCTCCTGGTTATGACCCTATGAGCGAAATCATGACCTAAAACATATACATTCTCCAGTTTTCTCGTAAAACGTGCCCTAATCTATACAATGCAATCTAAGACTCGATCCAAGATGAAGTCGACAGATGTAGTGTACCAACAACTAGTTAAGGCGGGACCTCACGAGTATAAGTCCTAACACATATGTAACTAGCATCACGTGTAAATATGCATAACAAATATTCGCAAGTGATAAGCAGTTTGATTGAATAATTTGTTTTGATAAATTCGATTTAATAGGAACGTATGTTACACCCAAAATGTGATAAAAAGGGTTCGAGTATACTCACAGTCGGTGTTCGGAAAGTAAGCACAACTTGGTTGGATTGAAGGGAGCACGTCTGAGATTAGCCTGATTACAGATTGATAGCGTAAGCGCCAAACAATGCGTTAAACGGTGGCGGGGAAACAAGTGCCGAATGGTAATCTGATCGGACGGCTGTCCGATAGGATAGGATGGCTGTCCGATAGGACGGCTGTCCGATAGGATAGGATAGGATGGTTGTCCGATAGGACGGCTGTCCGATCGGATAGGATCGCTGTCCCATCGGACGACAATCCGTCCCAACGATCTGATCGTCTTTGGCACCTGATTATTTTTTAAGGTTTTACAGTTTTGATTGAGGCAGTGTTATGACATGCTAAACAACAGAAACCCCATCTCAAACCAAGTGACCCGATCGGACAGGAATCACCCAAATCTGACCGGTTTACTGGTTCATGATGTTCGTTCTGGGTTAACCTGAAATCGGTCGTCTATTTGATAGAAACCAGATCTTGAACCAGCACAACACTAAGTATGAGTAGAAGGTCGGTACAAGCTCCGATTCTATCGGTTTTGAGTGCATTAAGTGTAAAAGAGTTGAAAGAAAGCTGGAAAACCATCTTTCAATCCATTTAACCATGATTACGTGTAGACCTATGCGAGTACATTGTCTAATCATGTGGAAATTCTTCAGATCTGAGTTGTTCTTGGTGGAATAAGGCCAAAGATTGAAGTTCATATGAACTCCATGATGACATCATCCTAGAACACCTCAAATCCATTGATTTCAAGGTTAGAAGTTGAGATTCAAAAGATAGAAAGGTGAAGGAGTGCGTGTAGATCATAAAAGTACAAGATTTGAGGTAGAAACTTACAAGAATCACGAGAAATTGAGAAGAAAGAGCCCCAAAGCGTGCTGGTCGAGTGAGAGTTGTCACATCAAGGCAATGGATGTGAGAGTGGGGGTATTTATAGGCATGAGAGTAGAGGAGGTGGTGCAGTGAGTCGGATCGGATGGCTGTCCGATAGGACGACTGTCCAATCAAACGCCTCCGGCGAGTTGAGTTTTGGCATTCTGTTTCGATCGTTAAGCGTTGCGATAGTTTGGATACACATTTTCATCCATATTTTCGTATATTTAGTATAATTAGTCACATTGGGTCGTATATACATATCCATATTCTAAACCTTGCGATAATCGAGTCACGCGTGCCTGCGAGTGCGTTTTTGAGTGCTGCGACACATCACGGCTATCAAGGAGGGTAGAATTGGTCATCACTTGACATCTTCGTGGTTGTCAGCAAGTACAATGTGGTGTGATAGCGATAGAGTATGCGTAATATGGGAAAATACTGCGAAATAGCGATGTATGCGATATAGCTACATTATGATCCGAATCTTTGGTGCTAGGCGTAACGAGTATAACGAGCAGTAACAACGCACGAACGTGCGGGTTGTTACAGTCTCCCCTATTTTAGGAAATTTCATCCCGAAATTAATCCACAAGAAGGGTCGCGAGAGTTGATGCGAATGAGTAAGCGATAAAAGCGACGAGATAGCGAGCGATCGACAGAGAATTAACGCGCGAGAGCATTGTGAAGACTAAGCGAGAGCGACAAGTTAAAGTGATTCGTATGATCAAAGGCGAACACTCACAAGAATGCGATTCCAATGCGTTTTAAATTTTTGAAAAAGTGATTAACTAGGAAAAACTTGTTTACGAAAATCTTCTCACGGTGCGACGTTAACTGTATTGATGTCCACACTAGCGATATGAGAAGGGTTTTGGTTAGGTTACTAAAAGATTTTAAAGTGATTAAAACTCGTTTTACGAATTTTTCTCGTTACGCGGCAGCAATTTGAGTCGATTGTCACTCCAACGTTATAAGATAATCTCGTTTTGTACAAAGGTTTTGATCAAATGTTAGAAAAGTTTCATAAGAAAAGATCAGTTTAAAATTTGTTGTAAACAAAGCCTTTTAATAATACCAAAATTTAACTTTAAGCTCGGCCCCGCATGGCACTTTTAAAAGTTCGACAATATGGTTAAAACACATATATATAGGAAGTGCCAGCGGCGTATCCACCATGTTTTAGCCATATGGCTTCCGTCTCGTGAGGCCGTGTCATACGTGTCGACATAGTACCGATAGATTTGCGATGACTTGATCCAAACGGGAAACGGTTGGATCAAGTCTTGGAAGGCGAACTGAGTGATGGAGTCGTTTTCGAACTCAGTTTAGCGATACGAGTGAGTGCGATAAGCGGCAGCGGGACGTAATAATCGTTAACACTAACACAACATAGACATAGTAAGCGAAGATGGCAGCGATGAGCGAAAAGCGATAAGCGATAAGCGACGAGCGATAGGCGATGGTCGATGCATTGCAAGCGATGGGAATATGCGATTTGATTTGATTAGATTAAACAATACCAAAATTTTAACTAACATTAACCCACATGGCCTTTTTCCACGGAAGTCTGTTGATACAGCTAAAACACCCCCATGTCTTAGCCCTATTAGTTTCGTCTCGTGAGGCGAGGTCATGAGTGCTAACATAAAGCAGATAACACGGATAACACAAATAATGATAGCGATAAGCGATGGAAATATCGAAGCAATGAGATAGGTGCGAGAAGTGAAGAGCGACGAGTGATGTGCGATACTCGTCAAGCAATCCACGATATGCAATTCACAGCAAGCGATACACAGTAAGCGGTAAGCGATAGAGCGATACACACAAAATATGTGGTTAAGCGAAAACACCATAAGGGATAGCGATCCATATAATAAGCGGTTTGAGATTTCGAACACATAATAAGCGATAGCGCGAGACACATAATAAACGATTGCGAGATAGATTCTAGCGATAATGCGATTGCCAGCGTGTTGACTTACGAAAAGTCTAGTGATGACACGCTTTGAGTTGCGATTGAGATTGTTACGCCTTGCGATGTAGTGTAGTGTGTCGAAAATTAACCATAATAGTATAATAGGTCTACGTTCCAACTCCACATGGCACTTTCTTCACAAAATTTTGATTAGCATGGCGAAACACCGTCATGCTTCAACCATGCGCCTCTATTCCCTGAATAGGTGTCACACTTTGTCAGACATGGTCAAGACACTTATATATAGGAAGTACCAGCGGCATATCCACCACGCTTAACCATGCCCTGAACGTTAAGGCATCATTGAAACTCACTACGATCTCCCTGCACTAGCCAAAATAATCCCGTGTGCACCCATGATTAATTTGATTCTTGCACGTTTATCGTACCTTATCTCAAGAACGCATAGTAGGGGTAAAATACATTATATAGTACATAGTGCTAGCATTAGATTGTACGCGAGTATAAGAGAAATAGAATCCACATGCATCGAGAGATAGAATAAGCTTCCACACATAACAGAGATTGACGGCGATAAGTCGTATTATTACAATAACATTAAAAGCAAAGTAACGTTGCTGTGGAGTACTTCTGCGGAGACTGCGGTGGTTGCCGAAATTCCTCAAGGTTGCGGTCCTGTGCGACAGTGCTGCGTAAGATGACCATACCAGTTGCAATTTGCGCAATAGCGACAGTTAGCTTCTAGCGGGTGATGATACGTACACGTAAAACACATGGGATGAGCTCTGTTGTAGGTGCGTTTCAAGTGAACTGGAGCTGCTTGGAGGGGTTCTGGTTGCGACAATCCAGTTGTTGAAGAGTCTGGGCTCATGGTCTTTCGTTTACGGCTGGGCTGAGCTTCCTGAGATGATGCGGTGTCGTTGACGGATTCGTCTGATGATTTGCTGGAGTTATCGTCGGATGAATCTTCAGAAGAATCGTAGGTAGATTCGCCAGAGGAATCAACGACAATTGCTTGATGAGCCTGTTTGACAGGATTCTTGGAGAAAAATCCGTCTAAGACTCGTTTGCTGTTGATTTCTGCGGCCAAGCGGTAGGTTTCTTCGATGGTAGCAGGTCTTGCAGCTTCGACAAAATCACCCACACACTCAGGCAAGCCGCGAATGTACTTTGTGATGGCTTTCTCTGAAGTGTTGACTTGACTTGGGCAAATTATGCTAAGCTGTTTGAACCTTGCGGTGTAGCCAGCATTGTCACCTTCGACTTGCTTGATTTCCCAAAATTCGTCTTCTAGCTTATGGACTTCGTGGGGCGGGCAGTACTCTTCCTCCATGAGCTTTTTCAGCTCATTCCAAGAGAGAGCGTAAGCTGCGGAGATCTCACGTTTGTTACGTTTGGCTGTCCACCAGTCGAGTGCTCGCGATTGAAATACTCCGGTAGCGCAAGTAGTACGAAATCCATCGGGACACCCACTCTGATGAAGGGTAACTTCGATAGATTCGAACCACTGGAATAGTTGGGACACACCTCCTTCACCCGTGAACTCCATCGGGTCACAGGCTTTGAAGTGTTTTTAGAGGAAAGCAAATTGCGACGCTTCCGTCTTAGAGTCTCCCGAGGTTCGAGAGTTGCTGAGAGAGTGCACTTGAGCGACAATCTGAGGAATGACCTTGGCCACTTCCCTAGCCACAAGCGAGGCAATCCTCTTCTCGGCGCTTCGTTTGGCTCTTCTCCTAGCTGTTTGTCTCGAGGTAGAGTCGTTGGAAGGCATCTAGATAGAGAGATATTTGGAGTGAGATTCGATCATAATGATTTTTGAGTTTGCGATGCGATTAAGCGCGATCAAGACTTGTAGCGTGTAATATAATAGATTTCACATAGGAGCCACATAGGAGACACGAGATTCCTAAGTTCCCACACAATGATTTGTTTTGTACATATAAATAGTTGTAGTTTATACTTACCCACATACATATCGGTGTAGAATACGCGAGGACGCGATGAGAGGGAGAGAGTGAAAACGAGAAATTAGACATTAGTTTTGTTGCGAACATTCGGTTTTCGTTTTAGATTGTGCGGTTGCAAAAGCAGGGAGCGAAAATCGATAAATCAAGAAAGTGATAAAGCGTAAGGTTTCAAATTGTAAACACACAAGCGTAAATAGGTTCCATAAAGCGTAAAATCGATGCGAAAAATCGACGAGTCGTATGCTAGAAAAATAAATAGAGTGTCTCGGGTGTTTAGGCGTCGACTGCCCAAGATAACCCAACTATACTCAACAAGTTGGTGCACGCGAGTTGCTCTAGAAGACTTATGCCTCCACTGGGATGCAGTTCATGGCATTCGTTTTCCTAGTCACCGCGTGGCTCGAGTTATCGTTATAGCCGAGTCCTTGGTGAGAGCTTTTGAAAACCATTTTATAGAGAGTGGAACAGTTTATTAAGATACGGGTTTCACCCCTGACTTAATAACTTCGCTCCTAACTGTGGTTGTGCTCTTCGAATAAATTCGGGAGTTCCACTGGATTTTGAAATGGAGACTTTCGTTGAGTTATGGATATCACTCCTAGCTCATCAGAAAGTTCTCGTGCTAGAAAAATGCGCTGAGGGAGCGATCTTGTAGAGAGTTCTTGGTTTTCACGCCTGATCTCGACTGGATCACTCGGTTTCGTTATGCGAGTATTTTCGAAAACGTGTGCATTGTGTCAGCCTTAGGAAAGGCTAAGTGGTATTTCAGCCTTAGGAAAGGCTTCTTCGTGTGAAGCTGTAGTACGCGGTGTTCACACAAAGTTGTAGTTTTTAGCAATGTCGATCGAGAGTATCAAGTAGGCCCGTGCAATTCCTACTAAGTTCGCACGAGTCGGCCCGTTGGTACTTAGACTATAGACAAGGTCGTTTCTAAGACATCGACCCGGACTAGGTCGAGTCTGGCCTAATTCCCTATAGTTATGGCTCTGATACCAATCTGTCACACCCCAACCAATGGCGGAATCATCGGGGCGCGGCACTAGGCGAATCAGATTGCTCGAGAGAATCCATAACAACTATATTGCGACAGTATTTAATGCGTTCATTATCCCATACTAATGAACAATACAAATCCGACAACATGGAATTTAGGTGAGTTTCTAGACTTCTTAGCTTGATTTTATGTAGGCTGCGACTAAACCTGCAACATACGTTAGAACAACGTCAATACAAAAGTATTGGCGAGTATACAAGTTTTGATAGTGTAGCGTAAATAGATGAAAAGTGCTGCGAATGACCAAATACATAAACGAGATACCTCAACATATATGTATATAAGACTGATACTACCAGCTAAGTCACTCGAGCTGCGATTGCGATTGTTATTCATCCTAACTAGACCCCGTCGGGTGCTATAGTACTATACTAGTTAAGGCGGGACCTCGCGAGTATAAGTCCTAAAACATATGTAACTAGCATCACGTGTAAATATGCATAACAGTTATTCGCAAGTGATAAGCAGTTTGATTGAATAATTTGTTTTGATAAATTCGATTTAATAGGAACATATGTTACACCCAAAATGCGATAAAAAGGGTTCGAGTATACTCACAGTCGGTGTTCGGCAAGTAAGCACAACTTGGTTGGATTGAAGGGAGCACGTCTGAGATTAGCCTGATTACAAATTGATAGCGTAAGCGCCGAACAATGCGTTAAACGGTGGCGGGGAAACAAGTGTCGAATGGTAATCCGATCGGACGGCTGTCCGATAGGACAGGATGGCTGTCCGATAGGACGGCTGTCCGATAGGATAGGATAGGATGGTTGTCCGATAGGATAGGATGGTTGTCCGATATCCGATCGGATAGGATAGCTTTCCCATCGGACGGCAATCCGTCCCAACGATCTGATCGTCTTTGGCACCTGATTATTTTTTAAGGTTTTATAGTTTTGATCGAGGCAGTGTTATGACATGCTAAACAACAGAAACCCCATCTCAAACCAAGTGACCCGATCGGACAAGAATCACCCAAATCTGACCAGTTTACTGGTTCACGATGGTCGTTCTGGGTTAACCCGAAATCGGTCGTCTATTTGATAGAAACCAGATCTTGAACCAGCACAACACTAAGTATGAGTAGAAGGTCGGTACAAGCTCCGATTCTATCGGTTTTGAGTGCATTAAGTGTAAAAGAGTTTAAAGAAAGCTGGAAAACCATCTTTCAATTCTTTTAACCATGATTACGTGTAGATCTATGCGAGTACATTGTCTAATCATGTGGAAATTCTTCAGATCTGAGTTGTTCTTGGTGGAATGAGGCCAAAGCTTGAAGTTCATAAGAACTCCATGATGACATCATCCTAGAACACCTCAAATCCATTGATTTCACGGTTAGAAGTTGAGATTCAAAAGATAGAAAGGTGAAGGAGTGCGTGTAGATCATAAAAGTACAAGATTTGAGGTAGAAACTTACAAGAATCACGAGAAATTGAGAGGAAAGAGCCCCAAAGCGTGCTGGTCGAGTGAGAGTTGTCACATCAAGGTAATGGATGTGAGAGTGGGGGTATTTATAGGCATGAGAGGAGAGGAGGTGGTGCAGTGAGTCGGATAGGATGGCTGTCCAATAGGACGACTGTCCGATCAAACGCCTCCGGCGAGTTGAGTTTTGGCATTCTGTTTCGATCGTTAAGCATTGCGATAGTTTGGATACACATTTTCATCCATATTTTCGTATATTTAGTATAATTAGTCACATTGGGTCGTATATACATATCCATATTCTAAACCTTGCGATAATCGAGTCACGCGTGCCTGCGAGTGCGTTTTTGAGTGCTGCGACACATCACGGCTATCAAGGAGGGTAGAATTGGTCCTCACTTGACATCTTCGTGGTTGTCAGCAAGTAAAATTTGGTGTGATAGCGATAGAGTATGCGTAATATGGGAAAATACTACGAAATAGCGATGTATGCGATATAGCTACATTATGATCCGAATCTTTGGTGCTAGGCGTAACGAGTATAACGAGCAGTAACAACGCACGAACGTGCGGGTTGTTACAGTCTCCCTGCTTTAGGAAATTTCATCCCGAAATTAATCCACAAGAAGGGTCGCGAGAGTTGATGCGAATGAGTAAGCGATAAAAGCGACGAGATAGCGAGCGATCGACAGAGAATTAACGCGCGAGAGCATTGTGAAGACTAAGCGAGAGCGACAAGTTAAAGCGATTCGTATGATCAAAGGCGAACACACACACAAGAATGCGATTCCAATGCGTTTTAAATTTTTGAAAAATTGATTAATTAGGAAAAACTTGTTTACGAAAATCTTCTCACGGTGCGACGTTAACTGTATTGATGTCCACACTAGCGATATGAGAAGGGTTTTGGTTAGGTTACTAAAAGATTTTAAAGTGATTAAAACCCGTTTTAAGAATTTTTCTCGTCACGCGGCAGTAACTTGAGTCGATTGTCACTCCAACGTTATAAGATAATCTCGTTTTGTACAAAGGTTTTGATCAAATGTTAGAAAAGTTTCGTAAGAAAAGATCAGTTTAAAATTTGTTGTAAACAAAGCCTTTTAATGATACCAAAATTTAACTTTAAGGTCGGCCCCGCATGGCACTTTTCCACGAAAGTTCGACAATATGGTTAAAACACATATATAGGAAGTACCAGCGGTGTATCCACCATGTTTTAGCCATATGGCTTCCGTCTCGTGAGGCCGTGTCATACGTGTGGACATAGTACAGACATATTTATGATGACTTGATCCAAACGGGAAACGGTTGGATCAAGTCTTGGAAGGCGAACTGAGTGATGGAGTCGTTTTCGAACTCAGTTTAGCGATACGAGCGAGTGCGATAAGCGGTAGCGGGACGTGATAATCGTTAACACTAACACAACATAGACATAGTAAGCGAAGATGGCGGCTAATGTGAGTAAAATGCAACATATAAATTACATCAAATGAGGCATAAAACTAACCCTTTTTAAGTACTAATGTTGGAAAAAGTGTGCTTTTGTCTTCCTTTTGTATTTTCAGGGTTAAAAGAGCTTAAATGAACAAAAGAAGCAAAAATGCAGCCAAATCCAACATAAATACAAAGAAAATGAAGAAACGTGGCATGCCCGACTCCTCGACAGCATCTCCCAAAGCAAAAACAAGAAGAAAGCTGAGCATGGGGCTGTGCCCAGCTGAGCATGGGGCTGTGCCCAGCTGAGCATGGGGCTGTGCCCAGCTGAACACGGGGCTGTGCCCAGTGGACACGGGGCGTGTCCAGCTCAACACGGGGCCGTGCTCAGCGAGCACGGGGCAGTGTCCAGGATGGTTAGCCCTGGCACAAAAGACAAAGTGGTAGAAGCTTCTATTGCCCACCACGGGGCCGTGCCCAGCGGACACGGGGGCGTGGTCAGAGTGCTGCAGGTGCATTTATTGTAATTGCGAATTACAATTAATGAAGAGAGAGAGTGTCAGACGGACACGGGGCTGTGTCCAGCGGACACGGGGCCGTGCCCAGGCTTCTGTTCAGCCTATAAATAGGAGTGCTTGGCTTCATTTCAACTCATCCCTTGGCACACCACCTCTCTCACACTTCATCCACCATCCACCACCACCATAACACCATCATCCACCACCATCATCCATTGTCCATCATAGAGTGTGTGAGTCGTCTCGGGATCCAAGATTGATCGTAAGAGTTCTTGACAATCAAAGGCCATGTTTGCCTAAGTCTCTTACATCACTTGGTGAAGACAAGTGTTTAGTATAATACTTTTTACTTTTAATCTTTTGCACTTTTTATTTGGTTTTGTATTAATGACTTTAATAACTAGTTGCTTATGTTGAAGGTGATATTTCCTTATCGTTTGTCCGTGGTGTCTTGGCATTATTTTACTGTCTATATAAAATAAAAGATTTTCACCATTCATATCTCCACGGTCTATATGGAGGTATGTTGGCTACCTGGTCGGGGGTTAAGGGAACGGTTTGGTAAGGGTCTTGCCCTTGTTCAGCGTTTAGAGGTCCTGCAAGGGACCTGGGTCAATTTTAGTAGGATCTCCTTCAATGCCCATAGGTATTGGATGGCGGGGATCCAAATTCTTTGACCCCCTCATAAGTTAACTACTATTAATACTATAACCCAGCTATTTAGGACTGTATCCCTGCTGACTCAGACTACTTAGCCGAGGGTAACGTCACCGCCAAAAGCGGGGCCTACCACAATTTGCATTAATAACTTAATTCATTATCTTCCAATAATCCAACCCTTTAGGATTGTATCCTTGCTGACTCAAACTACTGGGTTGAGGGTAACGTCGCCTTCAAAAGAGGGGCATACTACAATAACTAAGATAATCTCTTAAACAAGTGCAAAAGTGCGAAAATAATCAAAGGTTATACTAATACACGAGTCGGATCCAAGTGATTCATCTTGTCTATCTGTTTTTATTTTATTTTTATTTTTCAGCATTTAGTTAGTTTTTATTTTCTTAGTTTAAAAATCTTTTCTAATTTTTTGATTTGATTAGACGTTGAGGATAAACCGGTACTAAAAGCTCTTGTGTCCTTGGACGACCTCGGTATCTTACCAACACTATACTACGTCCACGATGGGTGCACTTGCCCATATGTGTGTTTAGTGTTAGTGAATATCGTGTTTTATAAATTTAAAAACTGGCTAAAAGTGTAAAAAGGGGCTTAAATATACATCTAAATTATATTACACTACACACGCATCAAGTTTTTGGCGCCGTTGCCAGGGACACAAGGATTTTAAGAAAGCTTAAAATCGACGGCCTAATCAGTTTTTCAAATTTTTTTTTAAAACGCGCGCACATTTTTCTGCATTTTTAGTTTAGTTTGCATTTATAGTAGCCTGAACACGGGGCCGTGCTCACTGAATACGCCCCCGTGCTGCATATTTTTAGTTAGATACCCAGATACAGAGTCTGAACACGGGGTCGTGCTCACTGAACACGCCCCTGTGCTCAACATGACCAGTAACTTTAATTAAAACGCCCAGATACAGATCCTGATCACGGGGCCGTGTTCACTGAACACGGGGCCGTGTCCAGCTTCTGTTTCTGTCATTATTTTTGTTTTCTGGTCCCGAGACTCAGTTGTGGTCTGCTGAGTGATTCTTATGGATCAATACTCAGGAGGTTACAACTACACCTATGATGAGGATGATTATAGGGGTAATTATTGCACTAATTATCGTAACACACGCTCGGTTCAATATAGTAACTCATATCAACCATCCAATTCATACAACTATTATGAGGAGCCCAGGTACGAGCCATCAACTTCATATACATCCTATGAAGACCAAAGGTATGAACCTCCTCCCTCATACTCGTATTTTGATGAGCCAAGGTATGAGCCTTCATACTCATACTTTGAAGACTCAAGATATGAGCCACCACCTTCATACTCTTATTATGAGGAACCATGGCGTGAACAACCCACCTCATATGAGTACTATGAAGAATAAAGTTTCGACCCTTATCCATCATATACTTACAATGAAGAACAATGGTGTGAACCATCTACTTCATATGAGTACTATGAGGAGCCAAGGATCGAACAACCGGATTCAAGCTTCGAGGATCCCAATTCTTTTTCTCTCACCGAAGTGACCAATAGGATATTAGAACACATTAAAACTATCGAACGTTGCATAAAAGAATCTCGCGCAAGGGAAGAGGAATCCCGCGCAAGAGAAGAATTAAATTGTAATAATAACGTAGAGATAGTTGAAAATGTAAAAATGGAAGAACAAGAAAGAGAAAAACCGACACATGAGTTAAACAATGAAAAAGGTGAGTTCAATAATGTTAAAATAAAAGAAGAGTCTAATTTTGAAGAAATTAACCTCTTGTCACCTACTTTCGAAAATCATTGTTTAGTAACCCCTCATGCCAAGTTTTTAAAAGAGTTAAACACTAGTGCTAAAATCAAAGAAATGGTAAGTGTTAGGTTAACTAATGATCAAACCTCGCTAATAAAAGAAGATCCTTTTGAAATTAACATTACACCGGTTCCATGTTTGTTTCAAAATTCCTTTATTAGTAATATCACCATTGATAAAGATATTTGTGTTAACATAATGCCTAACTACATTTTTGAAAAATTAAGTATTAGTGATTTCGCTCCACTTCAAATACCCATTTTTCTATCCAACCGGAAAGTAATAAAATCAATCGGTGTAGTTGAGGATGTCTTGGTTCAAACAAATCAAATGGTTATTCCAACCGACTGTGTCATCCTCGATGACGCTCCTCTAGTCTTGGGAAAACCTTTTGTACAAACTCATAAAGCTTTGAAAAACCGGAAATTCAACAATCTACCTCTTCAATTAGGGGCATTCAAAAGGAGCATAGATCTTGAGCGTTCAATGAAGTATCCTTTTGGCAACAATGACCCCCTAATTGAAGATGAGCCAGAACCACCCGATAAGGAAGGTCTAGCCAAGGACCCTTATAAACGTGGCGCACCACGAAGGCATTCCACGGAACTATCCGTAGTTTAGTTTAGATTAACCTTTATGTTTTCTAGTTTAGTTTTTAATTTTCAGGAATAAAACACACCCGGGATGGTAAAGGAAGCTAAGGGAAGCTTGAACCCACACCCCAAGCACAAAAACAGAGCCTCCCGACAATTTTTCTTCATTACAGCAAGTTCAGCACGGGGTCGTGCTCACCCAACACGCCCCCGTGCCCAAAACTCTGCAGAAATGCCCAGTTCAGGTATCTGGACACGGGGCCGTGCTCACTGAACACGCCCCCGTGCCCAGCCTTCTGTTTACTTTTGGTACTGGCAGTCTGGACATGGGGCCGTGCTCAGCCAACACCACCCCGTGTTCAGCTACCCAGTAACATAAAATCTTGTTTTTAACCCACTTTTACACATTTTAATCAACCGAAAAACTTATTTTTTGGAACACATTGAGGACAATGTGTAATTTAAGTGTGGGGGAATGCTAAAACATTGAATTTTGCAAGTCCTAATTACAAGCCTTACACAAAACTCTATTGGAACCGCTAATCACCCCAATTTTTTTTCAAAAACTTTTCGTTTTTTTTACTTGTCTTGGTTTAATTTGGGAATAACAAGTTCTAAAAAGGTTATATTTTTACAAATTTACAACCGATAGCGTCGTTATAAAAAGAACCAACATAAGAAAATTATGAAACGGCATGACAAGCTTAGTTAAAATTTGATTATATATACTTGATCACATAAAAACCCATTCCCACAAAAGTGAGTTTTGAGCCTTTATTGAGCATACAAATATACATCTTTAAACTAAATGCTCATTTTTCGTTTCTTGTGTTAATAGCCGCTTGGTTTCTTACGACTCTAGAACTTGCCACGACGGTACATTCCCGGTCCTTACCAACTTAAACCCGAGTAAGTAAATGATGGAGGCATTAGGACTAACCCCTTTTTATTTCTACACCATTATTTTTCTTTTTTTTTTTACCACCTACCCAAAATCCCCCTAGTTAACCCCTTTGAGCCTAAACCTTTTCATTTCTTAACCCAAAACAAACACCCTTTTTCCCACCAAAACCCCTTTCTCATTTTAAACCCTTTATTTTAGTAACAAAGCGCGGTTTTTCTTATGACTTCCTTATCAAAAAAAAAAAAAAAAAGAGAGAGAGAAAAATGATGATAATAATGAAGCCAAAAGAAATAAACAAACAAGGTTATCAAAAAGAACTTTGTTTGAAAAAAATTGCTTCATTAAAATAAAAAGTCAAAAAAAAAAGTCTTACGAAAACCGACGCTTTTTACGCCTTTCGCCCTTTTCTACTAACCACTAACCCAACCACCTACCTTTAACCCAAGCCTAACCCTTCCCCCAAAAAAAGTCCTCTTGATATTTACAAAGGTATATAGTTAAAAAGGAGGAGGATTGATTGCTTGGCAAGCTTATGGTAGGAGTAAGTTCCATGCCGCTCTCGAGTGATTCACTAAAAATACACCTTCGGCCGAGTGTTGAGTGATCCCCCGTGAGGTATGTGAACTTGTATATAAATGGAATTTTAAAAAGGCATGCTATGCCCAAATAAGTAATTTATCTTATGAAACGTTCTAAATAAATCATAACGAATAGGATTGTAAATAGTATAAAAATAAAACCCAATAAAGATCTTGGATTCCCGACACTCAAGACAAGCCCAAAACCTTCTCTTCTACCCATTCCATTTGGGAGTGTAAGCCACATATTAAAGAGTTTTGCTTGAGGACAAGCAAAGATTCAAGTGTGGGGGTATTTGATGTGAGTAAAATGCAACATATAAATTACATCAAATGAGACATAAAACTAACCCTTTTTAAGTACTAATGTTGGAAAAAGTGTGCTTTTGCCTTCCTTTTGTATTTTCAGGGTTAAAAGAGCTTAAATGAACAAAAGAAGCAAAAATGCAGCCAAATCCAACATAAATACAAAGAAAAGGAAGAAACGTGGCATGCCCGACTCCTCGACAGCATCTCCCAAAGCAAAAACAAGAAGAAAGCTGAGCATGGGGCTGTGCCCAGCTGAGCACGGGGCTGTGTCCAGCGGACACGGGGCGTGTCCAGCTCAACACGGGGTCATGCTCAGCGAGCACGGGGCACTGTCCAGGATGGTTAGCCCTGGCACAAAAGACAAAGTGGTTGAAGCTTCTATTGCCCACCACGGGGCCGTGCCCAGCGGACACGGGGGCGTGGTCAGAGTGCTGCAGGTGCATTTATTGTAATTGCGAATTACAATTAATGAAGAGAGAGAGTGTCAGACGGACACGGGGCCGTGCCCAGGCTTCTGTTCAGCCTATAAATAGGAGTGCTTGGCTTCATTTCAACTCATCCCTTGGCACACCACCTCTCTCACACTTCATCCACCATCCACCACCACCATAACACCATCATCCACCACCATCATCCATTGTCCATCATAGAGTGTGTGAGTCGTCTCGGGATCCAAGATTGATCGTAAGAGTTCTTGACAATCAAAGGCCATGTTTGCCTAAGTCTCTTACATCACTTGGTGAAGACAAGTGTTTAGTATAATACTTTTTATTTTTAATCTTTTGCACTTTTTATTTGGTTTTGTATTAATGACTTTAATAACTAGTTGCTTATGTTGAAGGTGATCTTTCCTTATCGTTTGTCCGTGGTGTCTTGGCATTA
Organism: Helianthus annuus; assembly: GCF_002127325.2. Lineage (NCBI taxonomy): Eukaryota > Viridiplantae > Streptophyta > Magnoliopsida > Asterales > Asteraceae > Helianthus > Helianthus annuus. The sequence goes on from NC_035446.2 coordinate 116,213,999, forward strand.
TTTTACTGTCTATATAAAATAAAAGATTTTCACCATTCATATCTCCACGGTCTATATGGAGGTATGTTGGCTACCTGGTCGGGGGTTAAGGGAACGGTTTGGTAAGGGTCTTGCCCTTGTTCAGCGTTTAGAGGTCCTGCAAGGGACCTGGGTCAATTTTAGTAGGATCTCCTTCAATGCCCATAGGTATTGGATGGCGGGGATCCAAACTCTTTGACCCCCTCATAAGTTAACTACTATTAATACTATAACCCGGCTATTTAGGACTGTATCCCTGCTGACTCAGACTACTTAGCCGAGGGTAACGTCACCGCCAAAAGCGGGGCCTACCACAATTTGCATTAATAACTTAATTCATTATCTTCCAATAATCCAACCCTTTAGGATTGTATCCTTGCTGACTCAAACTACTGGGTTGAGGGTAACGTCGCCTTCAAAAGAGGGGCCTACTACAATAACTAAGATAATCTCTTAAACAAGTGCAAAAGTGCGAAAATAATCAAAGGTTATACTAATACACGAGTCGGATCCAAGTGATTCATCTTGTCTATCTGTTTTTATTTTATTTTCATTTTTCAGCGTTTAGTTAGTTTTTATTTTCTTAGTTTAAAAATCTTTTCTAACTTTTTGATTTGATTAGACGTTGAGGATAAACCGGTACTAAAAGCTCTTGTGTCCTTGGACGACCTCGGTATCTTACCAACACTATACTACGTCCACGATGGGTGCACTTGCCCATATGTGTGTTTAGTGTTAGTGAATATCGTGTTTTATAAATTTAAAACTTGGCTAAAAGTGTAAAAAGGGGCTTAAATATACATCTAAATTATATTACACTACACACGCATCAGCGGCGATGAGCGATAAGCGATAAGCGACGAGCGATAGGCGATGGTCGATGCATGGCAAGCGATGGGAATATGCGATTTGATTTGATTAGATTAAACAATACCAAAATTTTAACTAACATTAACCCACATGGCCTTTTTCCACGAAAGTCTGTTGATACAGCTAAAACACCCCCATGTCTTAACCCTATTAGTTTCGTCTCGTGAGGCGAGGTCATGAGTGCTAACATAAAGCAGATAACACAGATAACACAAATAATGATAGCGATAAGCGATGGAAATATCGAAGCAATGAGATAGGTGCGAGAAGTGAAGAGCGACGAGTGATGTGCGATACTCGTCAAGCGATCCACGATACGCAATTCACAGCAAGCGATACACAGTAAGCGGTCAAACAGACTGTCCGAACGGACTGTCTAGCCAAACGGACAACCCGTCCGATCGAACCTACTGATCGATCGACCAGGCTGTTCGACCCATCATCACTTGTTTCCGTTTTACGTGTTGCTCATCGTTATGCTACCGAAATATTCAGGCTAACCCTACTCTCAAGCACTCCCTTCAATCCATCAATCAATCGTTGTGAGTATACTCGAACCCTTTTTGATTTAGCACTTTTGGGTGTTACATACGTTACTTATATCAAAACACAATCAATGACACTACTCAACTATTTGAACGCTAACCGATTCGCATGTATTACGTGACTAAATGAATGCTTGTTGTTATGTTTACACGTGGAATGTTGTCTACCTGCCTTAACGACGTAGTACTATAGTTTGGACTCAGCACCCGTTCATACGGGGGTTGTTAAGGACAATTACTTTCATGGATTACGGTGGTACTCATGTATTGCGAACTGTCTCGGACAGTTAACCCGAAGTCATTGGTATCGATAGATCCATGTCGATAATTAACATGCTTCGTTTTCCTCTGTGTACGTGCTGGTTATGCGTAAACTATTCGAACTCTATTATGCTATTATCAAACTTGTATGCTCACCTTTACATTATATGTATTGACCTTATTTTAACGTATGTGACAGGTGTTTAAGATGTTTGCTAGCTAGGAAAGCGAGGCTAGAATAAAGCTCTAGAGGCCCCCAACAAATAGTTGTCTGTCAGGAGCAAGCGTCTAGAGCATAGTTGTCTGTAGATCTTGTCCGACCGGGTCTTTAGAAGCAATTAAACAATATTTATGTTATTTATTTAAATCTGAGTTGTCGGAATAGAATTACTTGACTAGTTGTTATCTGTAATAATTGATTGTATTATTTGGGATACGGTATGGGATGTATCATTTAACTGAATAGTATTAATAGTTGTTGTGGAAACTTCTGGACAATCTGTTTCGCTCAGTGCCATGCCCCGATGATTCCGCCATCGGTTGGGGTGTGACAGATTGGTATCAGAGCCATAACTATAGGGAATTAGGCACAGTGGCGGATCCAAGAACATTTTTTACCGGGTTCCTTTTGGTAAATTTCCACTAATTTTTTCCAAATCATACGAGATTTCCCTTATTTTTTTCCAAATTGAGGGGGTTCCCGGGAACCCCCAAAACACCCCTAGATCCGCCCCTGATTAGGCAAGACACGACCTAGTCTGGGTCGCTGTCTTATGTAAGACCCAGTTTATAATACTAAATTTTATAAGATAGAACCTTACATTTCGTGCCAAAACTTTAGAGTTTACAAAATAAAACTTTCAAGATTTGAAAACCAACTAGTTACAACATTCACATGTTTAACCTACCAAACGATATTCAAGGTAAAACTACAAGTGTTTACATAGAAATAAAACAAAGATCAAGTGCGGAAGCGTTGAATTGTGTGTTCGGTTCGACTTGAGTGCTTGATCATCATCCTTTTATTTGGTTACCTGAAAACTAACATTTTAAACAAGCATTAGCATTATGATTCTAGAAATTCACGTATTCAACCATATCCGAAAACGTATTCAAGTAATTGAAATGAAAATCACATCAAACTGGGCTCCACCGTAACTTACGGTGACACCGTAAGTTACGGTGGCTTCTGGACAATTTGAAGCCTACCGTAAACCAGTAGGATCCCACCGTAGCAGTTTACTGGCCACCGTAAATTACGGTACCACCGTAATTTACGGTGTACCCTGTAAATTACTCCTTTGTTTCATTTGCAATTTTGCTGATTCTTTTCATGCATCAAACAGCTTACTTTCCCATAAATTGTTGAGCGACCGAGCTAATTTCCCATACACATATTTTACTTATGATAATACTCGACTATTCTCATGAGGTATGTCTACGGAATAGCTTACAAGCTAAATTCCAAGGCTTCGAGTTTAGTCATTTGTGCTACTTGTCATGCATTAAATTTCTAAACTTTAACTCCTATATTAAGAGCAAAGTTTCTCAATTTGCTTAACGTGCTCGCTACACGGCTTACGCATCATGTAAAATCATGCATTATGTAATAGTGTCTAGCTTCGTGCTTATTACCAAAAACTTGTTTGACCCGTTTGGGTGCTGAATTACACCCCATTCAGGACATGCAAGATTTCATGCTTATCACTTGTTTTGACCCGTTCACTTGCTTAAGACGCAAAGTCACTTTCGTGACACAATGGTCTATCCTGTTTACCATGCTTTATACTACAACATAAGAACAATAATTAATCTTAATGTAACGAAGCAGTAATTTCGTACCTTTAGAGCACGCCTTTTCCCCGTGGATTCCCTTCGGCTTGTCCGCTTGACGATCCAGACTCTTTGCCTAGAAATTTCAGTTTACAACATGTTTAGAACTCTTTTTATGACCACAATCACATCATTATGGACCATTATCAAATCTGCGTTTTTATCCAAATTTTTACATTTAAATCCTCACTTAGCCATTTCAACAAACACCTAACGGGTCAGATTTTCCTACAATCATTACCAAGTTCGTGACTTGAAATTTAACATCTAATTTCACTTTATTTAATAAATTTTTACATACATCTTGACATCAATATTTCTGAATTACTTCACTAATTCAGATTTTGCTAGATCAAGAGTCAAAATCTCTAGTATTCACCAAGTTTCTTTCAGTTCATTTGTTCCCCACATGTAAACCCCAAACCTTACAAACATGATGCAAGGTTTTGACAAGGAATCACCTAGGGTTTAACCATAGACATCAAATTACTTCAAGATTCATTCATGCATTACATATCTAGGCTAAATTTCAGTTTATCCTATTTAACCTAAGATTCAAGATGGAACAAAATATCAAGATTTTACATACCTTTATGATCCTCACTACAAGGGGATCACTAATTCGTGTTCAAGACTTGATTTAGGGCTGATTTGAGGCTTCAATTTAGAGATTTGCTTGATGTTAGGGTTTGGGAATGGGGAATGTCGCCCCCTGCTTGTTCTTTGATCGACCAGACTCCCAATTTTGGGATGTTTGGTTTGTTTTGTTACTATTAGTAACCTAGTTTGAGTTTTGACAAGTTTAAACCCTCAATTTTGATAAAACCTTAAGTTTTAGTGTTTTAACCCTATTATGACTTATTTCAGGACTTGTAATTAACTAGGTTAAAATTCCTAGTTGGTTGATTCTTGTTTATTTATTCTTTTAAAATTTTTAATATAAAGATTTATATTTTCGGGGTGTTACATCTTAGAGACCTAAACTATAGTTAGGAACCAATAGACCAAGCGTATACGCTAAATTCTGCTATTCTACACTATCACTACACTCGAATTTTCAAATAGGATCAAGCGATTTAGTCGGGATTAGGTGTGAAAACCGCAAACTCTCGACTAAATTGCTTGGTCAATACTGATCTTATCAATTTACCGACGATTTCCTCATTATTTTCAATAACGAACGAGGAGAATTATACCAAATCAGGAGTGAAATCCATATTTTGATGAATAATCTCCTCAATTTTACTAAGACAAGGAAGAAGTTGCTAAGCTAGGGGTGAAACCTTAACCTTGACAACTTGTTCCGGATTTTATTTATCTCACCAAAGCCTCGACGGACTCCAACGACCTGAACTCACAAGTATGACCTAGGGAATATGTGTTGAATGCCCAAGAATCGAGGCAGCAACGCGAGCCCGACAGTTAAAAAGTGACGACAAAGAAGAGACGAATCGCTTTGGGTAGTCAATGTCTAGTAGCCACAGACAATCTATCTCTCGATTTCTATGTGTTTTCGATTCTGAGCCGCAGCCGCCGACTCTGATGACTCGTTGTTTTTATGTGTTATATGTGTTTAACTGTTTATGTGTTTAAAATTTTGAGGTTTATTCGATTTTTGCTACCACATCGATCGACACACACGACTCGCATTGCTATTCTACCTCAATACGCTAACAAGTCGCTGCAATTCTAGACGATACTATGCTACGATATACGCTATACTATACTCGATATGCTATACGAACGACTCGCGAGCTTTGAATGATAGGTTTCTGTATTCTGACAACATCTGTGATTAAATGTGTATATGCTTCTGTGCTTAGGTGTCTATGTGCTCTACGTGCCTACGTGCTTATGTGCTTCTGTGATTATGTGAATCTGTGGTTATGTGCTTATGTGTTATGTGATACATGTTTCGACGTGTTCCTAAGCCTTGGTGAGTAGTAGACGTGTGAGGTGAGATTCAATCATGTTGTGTTGAGTCCTGTGACGATGTCTGTTGCAGACAATGTCGTCCGGATCCCGACACCATCTTACTCGCCAAGAGAAGAGAGACAGATGTCTCGCTGCTATCATCGCCAAAAGTGTGGCAAAAGCTGTAAGCGATGTATATGAGAACGTTAGCAAGTCGTCCAAGGAGTCGCGAATTGAAGCTCCTAAGGATGCCAACAAGACTGGTTTCAGCTTCAAACATTTAAAGCATGCGGACCCAAAGAATTCACCGGAGAAGATGGCCCTACCGCCATGTTTCAATGGTTTGATTCGGTTGAAGTCACTCTGCGCCAAAGCGGCTGTCCTGAAAATCTCCGCACCCTCAATGCTACAGGCGTCTTCCAGTCCCGAGCCCTAGACTGGTGGACGGTCGAACAAAACAAGAGCGGAAATGATGCAGCTTATGAGCTGACTTGGGAGGAGTTGAAGGCCATCATGATGGACGAATTCTGCCCTCCCCATGAACGCCAAAAGCTGGAGGACGAGTTTTGGAACATCAAGTAGAAGGACGGAGACAACGCTGCTTTAACTGCTCGCTTCAAGCAGCTTAGCATCATCTGTCCCGATCAAGTCAAAACGCCAGACATGGCCATCAAGAAGTATATTCGAGCTCTACCCGATTGTGTTGTCGATTTTGTTCATGTTGCCAAGACATCATCGATTGAAGAGACCTACCTGCTTGCCGCTGAGATCAATGACAAGCGGGTAAAGTCAGGTTTCTGGGATAAGCATACCAAGTCTCTGCATCAAGCCACCGCCGCATCGACCATCGACACCACCACTGCTCAACCCTCCAAGTCTTCAAGAAGAAAGAAGAAGCACAACAACAACAGCTCCAGCAACAAGAACTGTGCTGTGACAACAACTGCTGCCCCTCTGCAAGCCGTACAGGCTCATCAGCAGTCTCACAACCGATAAGCTCCAGTGATCAATGCGCCGCCAGCCAAGCGCGCTTACACAGGTCCCCACCCGCTCTGCCCGACATGCTCATACCATCACCCGGTGGGAATCGCCTGTCGTTTCTGCGCCCGCTGCAACCTATACGGGCATTTCACTACGAACTATCGCTATGGTCCCCGTCAAGCCCTAGTTCAAGCCACTGCTCATCAAGCTCTACTCCCAGCCCCTCAAGGCCAACCTGCAGCTCAAGCACCCGCGGTCAATGCTCGAGTATGTTTTGCATGTGGTGACCCTAACCACTTTGCAAACATGTGCCCGGACAGGGTTGTGAAACAAGAACCCCAGCAGCAGCAGCAGCAACAGCAGCAGCCTCAGCAGCAACAACAAGCAGCCCGTGCCAGAACCTTTAACATCAACGCCCGTCAAGCCCAGACTGACAACAACGTGGTTAATGGTACGTTCCTTGTGAATGGTATTTATGCATCATGTTTGTTTGATACTGGAGCCGATAACTGCTTTGTGTCGTTTGAATCCGAGAAGCTCCTTAGTCGTAAGCGTTCTTCTCCCCTCATCATTCGAAGTTGAAGTTGCTACTGGAAGAACTGTCTCCGTTAATTCTGTTCTTCGTGATTGTACCCTTGAGCTCAACAATCACATCTTCCTAATCGATCTTATTCCGATGTAGCTCGGAAGTTTCGACGTCATAGTAGGCATGGATTTTCTACGCAAAAACCATGTTGAAGTTGTGTGTTTTGATAAGATGATTCGATTCTCGCTCGCGAATGGTGATCTATTATGTGTGTACGGTGAAACAGCTTCGAAGGGTCTCAAGCTCATGTCGTGTATCCAAGCTAGCAGGTATCTCCGCAAGGAATACCGAGCTTTCTTGGCCAACATTATTGTAGCGGAGAAGGAAAAGAAAAAGAAGGTTGAAGTCAAAGACGTTCCAGTGGTCCATGAATATCCTCAGGTGTTCCCTGACGATCTTCCTAGACTTCCGCTAAGTCGTGATATCGACTTTCGTATCGACCTCATTCCTGGAGCTAACCCTGTTGCCAAAGCCCCTTATCGACTCGCGCCATCCGAAATGAGGGAACTCTCAAACCAACTCCAGGAGTTACTTGAAAAAGGCTTTATTCGCCTAAGCACCTCTCCTTGGGGCGCACCAGTCCTTTTTGTCAAAAAGAAGGATGGGTCGTTCAGGATGTGCATCGACTATCGAGAATTGAATAAGCTGACCATCAAGAACCGTTACCCTTTGCCTCGAATCGACGACTTATTTGATCAGCTGCAAGGTGCTAAGTGTCTCTCGAAGATCGATCTACGTTCAGGCTATCATCAATTGCGCATTCAAGAGGAAGATATACCCAAAACCGCCTTTCGCACTTGATACGGCCACTATGAGTTTGTTGTTATGCCTTTTGGTCTAACCAATGCGCCCGCGGTTTTTATGGATCTGATGAATCGCGTGTGTAAACCTTATCTTGATCGTTTCATCATCGTTTTCATCGACGATGTCTTGATTTATTCCAAGTCGAAAGCCGAACACGCGCAACATCTACGTTTGGTTCTCGAGTTACTCCAGGGGAACCAACTCTATGCCAAGTTCTCCAAGTGCGAATTCTGGTTGGAGGAGGTTCAATTTCTGGGTCACATCGTGAATAGTCAGGGTATTCATGTCGATCCCGCGAAGATTGAAGCAGTTAAGAGCTGGATTACGCCAAAGAACCCGTCAGAAGTCCAATCTTTTCTTGGATTAGCGGGCTATTATCGACGATTTATCGAAGGATTCTCTAAGATCGCTGTGCCGCTTACCGCTCTTACTCATAAAGACAGGTCTTTTGTATGGGGAACTGAACAAGAATCTGCTTTTCAAACTCTTAAACGCAAGCTCTGCAATGCTCCTGTTCTCACGTTGCCAGACGGAAACAACGATTTCATTGTCTATTGTGATGCTTCCAACCTTGGTCTCGGCTGTGTGCTCATGCAACGGGACAAGGTTATAGCTTACGCATCTCGTCAGCTCAAATCCACGAGAAGAACTATACAACCCACGATCTCGAGCTAGGCGCAGTTGTTTTTGCATTGAAGATTTGGCGACACTACCTGTATGGTACCAAGTGTACGATCTTCACCGATCACAGGAGTTTACAACACATCTTTAATCAGAAAGAACTTAACATGCGTCAACGCCGATGGGTAGAACTTCTTAACGATTACGACTGTGAGATTCGTTATCACCCGGGCAAGGAAAATGTTGTATCCGACGCACTCAGCAGACGGAGTTATTTGCTCAGTATTCGCAATACCCAAGCCCAACACAACCTCGAAGCTCTCATCCGCGAAGCCCATCATGCCTGTTTTAACGAACGCACCTTGAAGAAGGAGAGAATCTACCATGATGGAGCTCAGCTTGTAAGCAAAGCAGATGGGATTTTCTATTATCTGGACCGAATTTGGATCCCTAAGCGGACCGATTTGCGAAAGATTATAATGAACGAAGCCCACAAATCCCGATACTCTATTCATCCCGGTGCCGATAAAATGTACCAGGATCTTCGTTACAAATACTGGTGGCCGGGAATGAAACGAGATATCGCCCTCTATGTTTGAAGTTGCCTGACTTGTGCGAGAGTTAAGGCTGAACATCAACGACCTTCTGGCTTACTCGAAAAACCTCCAATCCCCATATGGAAGTGGGAGAGTATAGCTATGGATTTCATAACCAAACTTCCGCCCACACCATCAGCTCACGACAGCATTTGGGTTATAGTTGATCGTCTGACCAAATCAGCCCACTTTTTACCAATACGGGAAGACTACAAGGTAGAACGACTAGCCCGAATCTACACCGACGAGATCATTTGTAATCATGGTACGCCTCGTGACATTATTTCAGACCGTGATGCTCGGTTTACTTCGCGATTGTGGGAAACGTTTCAAGCGGCCCTTGATACGTCGCTTAACCTGAGTACTGCATTCCATCCTCAAACTGACGGACAGACTGAAAGAACGACCCGTACTCTTGAAGACATGCTCCGCGCGTGTGTCATAGACTTCAGTGGTAGTTGGAATAAATACCTACCGTTAGTCGAATTCTCGTATAACAACAGCTATCATGCCACCATACAAATGGCACCATTCGAGGCTTTATATGGAAGAAGATGTCGTTCGCCTATTGTGTGGCACGAGATCGGTCACTCGCAATTAACCGGTCCCGAGTTACTACAAGAAACGACTGACAAAATCCTCCAGATTCGAGACAACTTGTCGAAAGCCAGGGATAGACAGAAAAGTTACGCCGATAGAAGACACAAGCCCCTTGAATTCGACGTTGGCGACTACGTACTCCTAAAGGTATCGCCTTGGAAGGGTGTGGTCAGATTCGGCAAGAAAGGGAAACTAGCGCCTCGATATGTTGGACCTTTTAAGATCCTGGAAAGAATCGGAAAAGTCGCCTAGAGACTCGAACTACCGGAGGAACTTAGCAACGTCCACCCGACTTTCCATGTGTCAAACCTCCGAAAATGCCTAGCTGATCATGATCTGATTGTACCACTCGACGACCTTCAGGTCAACGAAACGCTACACTTCGTGGAAAAGCCTATCGAAATCATGGATCGCCAAAACAAGCAACTCAGGCGCTCGCGCATCCCTATCGTGAAAGTCCGATGGGAAGGCAAACGAGGCGCGGAGTTCACTTGGGAACTCGAAAGCGACATGAAGGCCAAATACCCGCAGTTGTTTGAATGAAGATTTGAAGCGAGAAATTGGTAAAATCATTCACGGAGATGTGCAGCTTCGAGCCTAATTTCGGGACGAAATTCCCTAAACAAGGGGAGGCTGTAACACCCCGTGTTTTCAAATGTCAAAGTCCAAGTCAACTTTGACTTCTTTGACTGTAAATAGTCTATTTTATGTTTCATTTGTATTATGTGGAGTAAGTGTTGTCTATCAAAGGAATTGAGCTAATCGAATGTTTAATCGACGCGAACCGACTTACGACTGTGAATAGTAGGAAGTAACAATGCGATAAAGTTAATCAATCAATAATCAAGCTAATCGAATCATCAATAGAACTCGAGACTCGAACTATGCGAATTTGGTGTTATGTTACTTGTGTGTGTGTGCCTTATGTGTTACCTGTGCGTGCCTACTTTATGTTTTGTGTGGTATTCAATCGAATCAATCGAAACTCGAATCTCAAATCGAATGCAATCGAAATCGAATTATGACGAATGGTAACGTAAGGATAGCGTGAAACATAGATGATTGTATGTTAAATATAGTGGTTGGGATTAAAAGTAATTTGAATAGGAACTCCGTCGGATTCGTATCATCTTCAATCAAAATCGAAATATCGAAAATCGTCGCACCGAACACTCGAACCAGGCTGTTGATCGATCAGGCTGTCAGCCGATCGAACAGCCCAGCCGATCGGACGGACTGTCCGATCGAGCAGGCTGTCCGATCGGGATGCCTGGCCGATCGGCCAGCCCTTACCTCTTTTGGAGCCTATACATAGGGTTGTCATTTTCATTCTTTCCACTTGTGGAAACTCTCTGACCGACCAGCTCGTGCTCCTCTTCTTTTCTCAGATTTCTTCCGATTTCGGTAAGTTTTCATCCTAAATCTTGTACTTTCTTGATCAAAACATGCTCCTACACCTTTCTATCTTTCAAATCTTGATTTCTAACCGTGAAATCATCAAGATCTAAGCATTCTAGGATGATGTCATCATGGTGTTCTTCAAGAACATCATGTTTTGGCCTCAAACCACCAAGAATCACTTGGATCTAGCCGATTTCCACATAAACAAACTAAGATCTATTACAGATCTGAACATTTACATGGTGTGAAGGATTGAAAGAAGGACTTCCAACTTTCTTTCAACTCTTTTACACTCAATGCCTTCAAACCTGTAGGAACAGAGCTTGAGTCAACTCACCAATCATTCTAATGGATGAGTGGTTCAAGATTCGGATCCTATCTACGAGGTTCACCGATTCCGGGTTAAACGTTAAACTACCGTTCCGAACCGTTCACCGGCCGGACTTGGGTGATTCTTGTCCGAGCAGGAGAAACAAGTAAGAACGAAGGTTCCCTAGTTCAGCACATTGTCAAACTACCTCAATATAACGTCAAATAAACAGAACAGCCAAGTGTTAGACGAACAGGCCGACCAAGTCAGGATGTTGGCCGAACGGTTAGGCTGTCCGAACGTACAACCCAACCGATCGAACATGTCAGCCGATCGACCAGGCCAGCCGATCGGCTAGCATATGGCTCCACACTTTGACAATTTCATGAAGTATGGTATTGAACGAAGTAATGTCCGATCGAACGACCGTTTGGTAAACATTACTCATCGGATCATGAGATACTATGCTTCAACCCTTAATCGATTTACGACTCGTAGTAGTACGGAGTGCCACCTGATCGAATATGTTGTTCGATCGATCAGGTGACATCCAGCTGAGGACTCACTAACGAAGTGTCTAACCGATCGGTTAAGCCAGCCGATCGAACAGACCGTTCGATCGATCGACCTGAAAGGTAAGAACACTTCAGTGTTCTCAAATACTACAACGAAAACTTCAAAAGGTCAAACCATCATACACAAACACATCTTACTCAAAGGAAGAAACAATCCAGTCGAACAGTCAAGCCGATCGAGCCTACCGGCCGATCGAACAGACTGTCCGAACGAACTGTCTAGCCGAACGGACAACCCGTCCGATCGAACCTACTGATCGATCGACCAGGCTGTTCGACCCATCATCACTTGTTTCCGTTTTACGTGTTGCTCATCGTTATGCTACTGAACTATTCAGGCTAACCCTACTCTCAAGCGCTCCCTTCAATCCATCAATCAATCGCTGTGAGTATACTCGAACCCTTTTTGCTTTAGCACTTTTGGGTGTTACATACGTTACTTATATCAAAACACAATCAATCACACTACTCAACTATTTGAACGCTAACCGATTCGCATGTATTACGTGACTAAATGAATGCTTGTTGTTATGTTTACACGTGGAATGCTGTCTACCTGCCTTAACGATGTAGTACTATAGTTTGGACTCAGCACCCGTTCATACGGGGGTTGTTAAGGACAATTACTTGCATGGATTACGGTGGTACTCATGTATTGCGAACTGTCTCGGACAGTCAACCCGAAGTCATTGGTATCGATAGATCCATGTCGATAATTAACATGCTTCGTTTTCCTCTGTGTACGTGCTGGTTATGCGTAAACTATTCGAACTCTATTATGCTATTATCAAACTTGTATGCTCACCTTTACATTATATGTATTGACCTTATTTTAACGTATGTGACAGGTGTTTAAGATGTTTGCTAGCTAGGAAAGCGAGGCTAGAATAAAGCTCTAGAGGCCCCCAACAAATAGTTGTCTGTCAGGAGCAAGCATCTAGAGGATAGTTGTCTGTAGATCTTGTCCGACCGGGTCTTTAGAAGCAATTAAACAATATTTATGTTATTTATTTAAACCTGAGTTGTCGGAACAGAATTACTTGACCAGTTGTTATCTGTAATAATTGATTGTATTATTTGGTATACGGTATGGGACGTATCATTTAACTGAATAGTATTAATAGTTGTTGTGGAAACTTCTGGACAATCTGTTTCGCTCAGTGCCATGTCCCGATGATTCCGCCATCGGTTGGGATGTGACACCTGACCCCTCGACAGCATCCTCCCAAGCAAAAACAAGAGAACCGAAGGCTGAACACGCCCCGTGCTCAATGAGCACGGGGGCATGCCCAAGTGTCTGCAGAAAAGACAAAGTTGTAGAAGCTCCTATCACCCAACACGAGGGCGTGTCCACCGGACACGGGGCCGTGGTCAACGCAAAGATTCGTAGAATCCAAGCAAATCTTGATAGTACAGATACGCTTCTGCACACGGGGTCGTGCCCAGCGGACACGGGGGCGTGGTCAACTAATGCAAACAAACTGCAATTAATGAAGAAAGAGAAGATGGATGGACACGAGGCCGTGTCCGGGCTTCTGTACAGACTATAAATAGGGGTGCTTGGCTCACTTGCAACTCATCCCTTGGCAAACCACCTCTCTCACACTTCACCCACCCACCACCACCATCACAACCCACATCCACCACCACCATCCATCATCCATCATAGAGTGTGTGTAGTAGTCTCGGGATCCAAGATTGATAGTAAGAGTTCTTGACAATCAAAGGCCTTGTTTGCCTAAGTCTTTTACATCACTTGGTGAAGAAAAGCATTTAGTGTAATACTTTTTATTTTTAATCTTTTCGCACTTTTTATTTGATTATGTATTAATGACTTTAATAACTAGTTTCTTACATTGAAGGTGAAACTTCCTTATCATTTGTACGTGGTGTCTTGGTGTTATTTTACTGTCTATATAAAATTAAAGATTTACACCATTCATATCTCCACGGTCTATATGGAGATATGTTGGCTACCTGGTCGGGGGTTAAGGGAATGGTTTGGTAAGCGTCTTGCCTTGTTCAGTGTATAGATCTTGCAAGGACCTGGGTCAAGCTTAGTAGGACCTCCTTCAATGCCCACTGGTATTGGATGGCGGGGGTTCGAATTGCTTGATCCCCTTATATGTAAACTACTATTAATATATTAACCCGGCTACTTAGGATTGTATCCCTGTTGACTCAAACTACTAAGCCGAGGGTAACGTCACCTTCAAAAGAGGGACCTACCACATTACGCATTAATAATTTAATTAATTATCTTTCAATAATCCAACCCTTTAGGATTGTATTCCTGCTGACTCAAACTACTGGGTTGAGGGTAACGTCACCTTCAAAAGAGGGGCCTACTACTATAACTAAGATAATCTCTTAAAAAGTGCAAAAGTGTGGAAATAATCAAAGGTTACACTAAAGGCGAGTCAGATCCAAGTGATTCATCTTGTCTATCTGTTTTATTTTATTTTTATTTTCAGCATTTTTAGTTTTTATTTTCATGTTTAAACCTTTTTCTAAACTTTTGATTTGATTAGATGTTGAGGATAAACCGGTATTAAAAGCTCTTGTGTCCTTGGACGACCTCGGTATCTTACCAACACTATACTACGCTCACAATGGGGCACTTGCCCATATGTTTGTTTAGTGTTAGTAGAATATAATGTTTTATAAATTTCAAACTTGACTAAAGTGTTAAAAGGGGCTAAAAATATAGTTAAAATCATATCACACCTAACGCATATCAAATTCACAGGTTGGAAAGCTTCCAATCCACAAGCTTAATTGTCTCGAATGCTGTCTTCAAGCGAAACCTGTAACCAAGTAACCCAAGGTAAAAGCCATTCAAATAAATAACTGATACCCTGACCCACCAACACCTCTGAATCTATCTCCAAATTAAACCCTAATCGCGCACCATCAAATTCAGATCACACGCGACTCATTCGGGTTTGTAACCCGAACCCAAGTCTCTCATGCGCGCACGCACGTCTATTCATAAAAGTTGTTCCATGCAACTACCACCATCCCAACATCATCATCACCATATCACCTCATATGTAACCCACCATAAACTCCATGCAAACAAGACTATCATCCTCATTGCAAAACCGTAATCTTACCCAAACCACCTAATCCCAAGCCAGAATCTAAGAACCTGCACCGGTTCCCATGCATGCACGTAACCTATGTCACAAAAACCCTAGCCGTAGCCCTTCACGGCTGCCATTACCACCATCGTGACCATCACAGGTCACTACCGTGGCCATTCATCACCTCCACTCCCTTGTTAATCACCACCACCAACCATTTCCACCACTGCAACCAACACCATCGACACCATTTTCACCATAATAAACCCTAGCCGATCACTACCACTCGCACACTAACCACCCATGCCAACACCATGGTGACTGTCCATCATCACCATCGTCGCACCACCATCATTACCTACAAGTTGTCACCGATCACCACCGCCCATGTTGCCGCCACCATATCTAAATACTACCCCCGACAGGCACCACCATGGTTGGCAACACCACTTTGATCTCCAATTCACCACCACCCACATCATCATCACCACCACAACATCTCCCAGCCACCACCATTCAGTCACTACTGGCCACACACACCACCACTATACACTTCTACTACTAAACCCCAAACCCTAGAAAAGTCTCATGCAAAACAAATAAGATAACGCTGGTAAACAAAAAGGAAGATTATCTTATCTCATGAAGAATCAAATGGTCATTAAAGAACGGAACTCGAACCTGTGCTCCTCCTTATTGTTGCCTCCCTCTTTGCCGCTTACTCCCTCTCGTGATATCTCTTGCGATTTCACACTAACCCCTAGGTCGATAATGACCTAGGGTTTCCCACTAATTAGTTTTTTTATGAAAAACCAATTACGTCCAAGTCCTCGTAGTTCCATTTATCGCGTCTTGTACCTGAAGTAAGTCTTTGAAACAATACACTCGTCCTTTCTTTGAATCCATCACGTCTAATACCATGCACCGTCTCGTGGCTCGCAAGTGCCGTTAATTACTCGTTACATAATATGGGGTTAGAAAATTCAGGATGTTACATCTTTTTGATAAGATTGACGCCTATTATGTCATGCGGAGCTACACTAATGTCTTTGCGTGCTCTTAGATTTGTGGGGACAAAGCTAATTAGGTTGGAGGGTGTGGTTGGAGCCCCCTAGGGGCTTTATCAGGCCACATAAGCGACACATAGGATCCATGGTGTGGAT
This sequence comes from Helianthus annuus, assembly GCF_002127325.2. Taxonomy (NCBI): domain Eukaryota; kingdom Viridiplantae; phylum Streptophyta; class Magnoliopsida; order Asterales; family Asteraceae; genus Helianthus; species Helianthus annuus. The sequence continues at coordinate 116,230,163 of NC_035446.2, forward strand.
GGAGCCCCCTTTAATTTGCATGGTGTGGATGGAGCCCCCTGTTGGACAAAATTAAAAAAAAAAAGATTTCATTGGATTAAATCAAGTTGGCCCCACCTGAACCTTTCATTTTTGGCGTTAACATGATGGAGCCCCTTGTATAGCGCCCCCCCTTTAAATCTCTGGGTGTGGAGGTATAGTGCCCCGGGACGCTATAGTTGATGACTTGGCCTGGGTGGCGCCCCCACACCCTTCGGCCTTAATGTGTGTTGTAAATACCTAATGCGCTAATAATAATAATTATGCTTAGGTCCAATTCTATATGGACGGTAGGAGTTGCTTAGGCTACAATGTTAATTCAAAAATATATTAGACTATTGTATCCTTTTTATCAATCATCACAACCACAATTTTATATCATATGAACATATAATTAAAAAATCAAGTGTAATCATATTAATATTACCTTTCAAGCCTTATTGTCACACCCCAATAATTCCACGTATTTCCGGCGGGCCCGGTGGGGAGTATCGTGACGTAGTTGATATCATCATAGTCAATACACACAATAATATAGCACAGCGGAAGGCTGGATAAAATAAACTATTACAAACTATTACGTCTGAGCGTTCGAGTTTATGAAAGTACAGACAGGAATGTGATAAGATCCACAGGCGGATCATAATGTACAAAGAAACAAAACTACAGACTTCGGGTATCTATTGGATTTGCAAGATCCTCTATAACACCCTATATCTCCAGCCTATTTCGGGAAGTACCTGTCAATCAATCTTTAGGAAAATACGTCACTTTACACTGGTAAATACAATTTAACTGACTCGTTTTGAAAACATTTAAGAAAATTGATTTAGGTGCACTAGGCATAAATCATTTATAACTTGGGACAACTTTAATAAAATCTTGTATACAGTTTTACATGCTTGTCATACATGTGGGGCCGGTTTGTAAGCCGGACATGATTAACTGACTCACCACTTATAGAACCCACAAAGGAGTTATCCCCAACTTGTGGGTAATTTAATATTTAGCATTTGCATCTGTCGGGTGTATGCCTGCACCCTGTGCATAGGTCGTGGCCATTAATAACTTAAATGAGCCGAGGATATCCAGGACACGGTCGTTAACCCCCAAATGTTTATGTTATCAAACAATACAGATTAAAACGGGTTATGTGGATTTATTAAATCACAATCCGACAAAATAATCCCATACCCGACCAAGCGGTATTATTATACCGTATCCCAAGCCCGAATAGGGAAAATAAGTTAAAAGTATTTACCTGGTGATAGCAGTAAATTCCTAAGGTTCTTGAAAGGCACTTTTTACCGGAAGCTATTTAATCTGTATAGAAGGTTTAATTAGCCTATAAGGATGCTAACGAGTCTTTAATTAGTCAAAGACTTAGACCGGCTAGCTAGAAGGAAACCTTACGGTTCTAAATGCTAGATTAAGCGGAGACCGAAATAGAATGTGATTTAGACCCGACAAGCTTGGATACTTGTATAATATGGGTAAACTAAGTACATTCTGGAAAATGAGAATCAATTGATAAGGTTAAGCCCGTTTCGGTTATTTTACGTAAACTAGTCACGTAGACCGATTCGAACGCGTAAATGCGTAACGGGTAACCAAATAAATTAAATACAGGTCTTAATCATTATTATGCTCAAAATATGCTAATATATCAGTAATATATTAACATATATGCCCAAAAAGAAAATTAAACCAAAATAAGTCCCTTAAGGGCATTTTGGTAATTTTTAATGCCCATAAAAGAGTTTATTTATAAAACTGAGTTCCAGGTCTGATTATAATTAGTAAAAACATGTATTTTAATAGGTTATATTAGTAGGATGCTTAACATATGAGAAATATACCTTTTATAACCAACTATCACCGTAGGGGCATTTTGGTAAATTTACATAAGCTTTTAAGGTCAAAAATAGACTTCTGAGTTTAAAAACTTTAGCTTACTGTAATATTACATATATTAGTTTAAAACATCAGTAGGTAATGGGTTTTATAAGCCAAATATAGTTTTGACCCATACTAGGCGCTAAAACGCTTAAAAGTCGATTTAAAGGGTTATTCGGGTTAAAATAGGAAATCTGAGTTTTTGATCAGTTTATAAGGTTAAAAATATTCTATTTATCATATAGAATCAATATCAAAAGGGTTGGCATTGAAAAGTTATGTAAAACTCATTTTATGCTTGAAAAGGGTAAAACCGACAATAACCGAAATTAAGCTATAATCCTATGTTATGCTCAGCCTAAAAATAAATAAAAATCTTCAAAAATCCCAAAATATTATTTAACATCAGTAAGTAAAATGTTCGGTGTCAAAATTGGGTTTATATAGGCTTTATGCTAATTACGCCTTTTAATTACTAAAAAGTTTCTTACTTACGCTATTGAGCATAACTCCTATTCTAGACCTCAAACTGATGTCAAATTTTTGGGACATGCCTAAATATTAGTAGCGAAGGTGTTAGTCCATTCACATTGCTAAAAATCTCGGTTTTATACAAAAAGGGCGTTTTAGGCATTATTAAGCATAATCACGATCAAATGCATATAATTCAAACTATTAGGCACCATGCAATATAACTCCAGAGGGTTATCCTACTAAGTAATGTGGTCCTAATGGAAGCTTAATACATGAAAGAATTAAGCTTGAATGGGTCAGAACTGAAAGTCAAAGCAAAAGTCAAGCTTTTGCGACTTTCGGTTATAAACTGACCTTAGACTATAAATTTTTAGATTAGGACTGATAAAACATGATTAAACATTAATTACCAAGTCATTAGAATGTAAAAATATAATTTAGAACCTCTGGTTTACTAATTAGAATCATTTTTGTAATTTCAGTCCAGTTTGACTTTTTGTCAAACTACTTTGACCCGATAATTAACTGGTCAAACGATATAATTAGGAGATGCCCTTTTAAGGGTTAATCACTTATACTAATGTGGTCTTATAACTACTTTCAATTTGATCAGTAGTTAACCTATGCATGATTAATTCGAAAGTCAAACTAAACTTACGCTAAGTTTGACTCTAGAGTAATTAAGCTAATTATAACGACTAAACAAGTAATTAGAGGCTTACTTAAGGTCCAAGCAGTCTTTTCTACACTTGAGAGTCTTCTCCTTGTCCTTAGAAAGCTCCAGGTGATGTTGATTAGCAAAAGTTGCAAGTGAAGTATGAGAGCTCTAGTTCAAAGTCCTTTATATACTTGTTCACAAACTCTTGGATCAATCCCAGCTGTTATGGAAGGCCCTAGGATCACCCCAGGTGTCCTAGTGGTTTATTTTTACCGTCCAATGATCCATGGTTTCGAAACCAGTCACCTAGAGTCGGTTAAATAGCAAGAACATACATCTGTCCAAAATTCTGCCCAGCGATAGGCTTACGGACCGTAAGCTGAATGTCTTGCGGTCCGTATCCGAATCTTACGGACCGTAAGTCCAGATGCATGCGGTCCGTAACCGAACTTAATTTGCATCACCCAGTTACCATTTTACGGACCGTAAGCCTAGGGCCATACGGTCCGTAACCGATGACCTGAAGACAAAAATTTTCAAACTTTCATACACTTCACCATGCACTTCAATTGTCCGAATCTTGAACCATAATTCAGTGTAATAGTCCAACTGATCAGTCCTGCCATGTCCAATTTACTATGCCATGCATATATGTCTTCCTTGGATATGTAGAGATTTGGCGTATGTGAAAATTTGTCGATATTTTACATGCAATTCAATTTTTCTTGAATTTGGAGTATGGACTATCACTAATAGCCGTGGTTTAATTTTTTTCTCAATAGACATTTATTAATGTAGCTAACATAATCCATAAAGCTCTCGAGGAATGTTCAAAAAGGTCACTCAGAGGTAAACATAACATGTTGACACGTTTAATTCCCGAAGCCTTATCGTTTTTCATATATGTACACGAATGGATTTTTATATTCAATTAATCTTTCGATTAAGAATATATTATCCACGTAGTGTCAATCAGAGGCTCAAGTTTGGCATGTTGACATTTTAAGTCCTTCGCGAAATTTAAGGTTCATGACACGTGTCTATGTATAACTTGGACACGTTTTTACGTGGTGTCACACTTATTCACCAAGGAGATGTAATCAAGGTAGGCCAATCATATTTTATTATCATATTAAATGTTTGTGTAATGTCACAGGGTTAGAGAAGTTGCAAGAGGACTCTTAACTAATTATATAATTAGAACGGTTAACTCATAGATCCGTTAATCCTAATTCTAAATCTACACCATAATTTTGTCCACCATAGTACTATAACCGTCAACATCATGAAAAGAGACACATTTTCAATACCTTAGTACAACCAGACTACAAACCCGCACATCTTCTAACCTATGCAGTTAATATCGGTCATATATCGGTGATGTATCGGTTATATCGGTCCCACTACTACAATATGAAGCATTAGACGGTGTTCAAGATCTTATTAGGCGGTGTTATAATAATAACCCCGTCTTAAAATCAATTCCTCACATGGCCGTTGTGCCAATCCAATTAAAATATTCAACAAAATTCCATATAACCCCGTCTTATGCTTAAACCCCGTCTTATAATCAATTCCTCACCCTTTAGACGGTGTTCCCTTTGAAAACCGTCTTATGCTTATATATGCACCATTCAGACGGTGTTTTTGACCCCGTCTTATATACTCATTCTAACAATTAGCTTAGAAAAAAAAAAAACAAACTTAAACCCATTCTACCCTAACATACGTACTGTCATTTGCTCAACCAAAACCCTAGCCTCCATTCCCCTCCTACTCACAACCATTCAGACGCAGCAAACCCTAGCCTCCTTCCCATTCTACTCGCAGCCATTCAGACGAAGCAAACCCCTCCAGCCACGGGTTAGTTTTTTGTTCGATTTCCCCCTAGCCGCACCAATCCCTTCCCCTTCTACGCAACCCCTTTGAGACAGGTTAGTTTTTCGTTCGATTTTCGTTCAGTATTGGCGGTTTGTTGGGTTGGGTCTAGCTACGGCCGTTGATTTTCGTTCGGTATTATCCGTATGGTCATCGATCTGAACATATGTACAAGAAATTAAAGAAGTTTTTAGCTTGTTCATTTTGTGAAAATAATGATGCTTCAGTGCATATTTACTTAATCTTCTTATACATGTTTTAACTCCTATGAGATGCTAAAACTAGCATTGATTTATATTTAAACCAACAACAATTGAACCATATTAATTATAACTAGAAGTGTGTCCTATGATGTAACGGGAACACAAACACTTTCAGTCTCGAAGGGGGTTTCGTTCGATTTCTGTTTGACGCAACCCCCTTTGAGACTATAGTAGAATAATTCTCATTAATTATTGCATGAATTTTTAAGTTTGGTTTGAATAATTCTCATTATGTTTTTTTATGTTTGATAGTAAACTTCAGTTATGTCTACACATGGTAAACGTGGTGTTGCTAAATGCAAAAAGAAGTTAAGATCGGAGGATATGCACATTAAGTTTGATGAAAATTACGACTCGATAGGTCAAAATGCATCTTACTTCGATTCTTGGCTTGGCTTGGAAACAAGAACACATTTCCCGAATATTGGATTAAATCGCGCAAGTTTGAGAAAGAAATGAAACTTAACGGAACCTTTTGCATAAGAAGATGGTTGGTCGACTAGGTGGATACATTGGGAACAACTGGGCTACTACGCTTCCATTTTCAGCTCCTGAGAATATGTTTCCTAGCAAAAGTGGTACCTATATTGAGGCTGAATCAATGTTAAGCATTATTTGTCAAAGAGTGGGTTGATCTCACCATTGTGTTTTGGTTTACATTGTAAGTTATTATCACTATAATATTGTATAGATATAACTACACCGCATTTGGCTGACTAAGTTTATTTTAGTTAACTTTCTTTTATTTTATTACTATGACTCACCTAACAATTCTATAACGCTAATTTTGTAGCAACCATTGGTCTTTTGTTGGTGCATCCGTCTGTCGTCTTCGTCTTGTATCGAGTCTTGAATATAGCTAGTTAGATCAGGGCACGAAAAACGAGAAAGTGGTTTAGTGTAGATTCCGCTTGAAATGACCTCAAGTCAGTTTCAAGCGAAATCACAAGCTTCTTATTCCGCTTGAGTTGTTTTTGCTGATTTCGCTTGAATGTTATTGTTGTAATTCTGCGTGAACTGAACATATACATGTTCAAGCGGAAACAGGAGCCTATAAATAGGTCTTCCTAAGCGAAATCATTTAATCAGTCGTTCCGGTTTGCAACGAAGTGCCGCCGAAGTGTCGTCACGCTGTAAAAGTCAATTTTATCAATCAAATTGACAGTTTAAAGTGATATCTTGCTGAATTGAGCTCAGTTTGTCTGTTTCCACCATTCAAACTGAGTAAAACTCTTCTGATCGACTTGTTTGGGTCTGAAAACGATCCTACAAGTGGTATCAGAGCTCAGGAGGAAGAGTTCATACCAATTCAGCTGCGAATTCTGTTTTCTACACCTTCTTTTACAAATTGAAAAACTTTTCACGGTTAAAATTGGCTCATTTTCTCACATTATACTCGGAATTGCATTTTAACAAATCCTTGAAAGTTTCAAGCTTAAAATCAATCTAAAACTGATAATTTTCGTGATTCCGCTTGAAAATCAACGAAAAATGATGACGTCAGCAGTATTTCAGGGCTGATTCCGCTTGAAAATCAACGAAAAATGATGACGTCAGCAGTATTTCAGGGCTGATTCCGCTTGAAAAATCAGATCCCGCTTGAAAGTTTCTGATTGATTCCGCTTGAAAACTATTAGTTGGGTATTCCGCTTAAGAATTTCTGGTGATTCCGCCCAAAATCAGTTTCCGCTTGAAAAGTTCTTAGTGATTCCGCTTGGAACGGTATCCCGCTTGAAAGTACAGTTTGATTCCGCTCCAAACAGGGTTCCGCTTGAAAAGTATTGACTGATTCCGCTTCAAATTAGTGGTTCCGCTTGAAAAAGGATTTTGCTTGAAGCTTGTTATTCCGCTTGAACAGTCTGTTTTGAGAAATTTTTGAAATCCGAAACATGGACGAGGATTTTTATAATGCCTTTGCTACCCCGATCACAGTTGCTCAGCAAACGATGTTGGAAAACGAAACAGGAACAATGCAAAAACCGCCCAAAGTTTTGAACATTGAGGAGTATAAGAGTTGGGAAGAACGTTTTGAGAATTGGGTGCAAGCTAATTACTTGGATGCTTGGGAATGCATTGAGACTAAATACGTTAGACCAATTAATGATGACGAAGATGTGATTCCTATCAAAGATCTTAGTCCCGATGAGAAAAAGAAATACTAAAACGAAAAGATGATGATTAGCTTACTGCAACAGGCCGTCAAAGAAGATATCATGGTTTTATTGCAACACACTAGGAGTGCTTATTCGATTTGGAAAGCATTGCGATCTAAGTTTGTTGGAAGCCAAGAAATGATCAAAAACAAGAAATCACTTCTGAAAAAAGAGTTTGATCTATTTCGCGGTTTGAAAAACGAAAACACAAAGCAAATAATTGAAAGATACTGCAATTTATTAGTGAACATGAAGAGGGCTAGTATCACCAAAGAATTGATTGAGAAATTAGCTGATGTGTTGCCGCATGAGACTTAGGGTACATACTTGATGATGCTAAGAAACAAAAAAGGGTTCAACAATTTGACACTTAGCAAATTTGTTGAAAAGATTAAGGCACAAGAAATGGAACAGATAAAGATTTCAAGAATGAAAGTGTTTGATGGTGAACAAGATATAAGTTTGTAGTACAAATCAGGATTGAATGAGAAAACAACCAACATGTCACCAAAAGTTGAAACTGCATTCAACGCGAAGAACTCATCTGGTAGTTCATCCAAAGGATCAAACAGCAACACAAGTTTCTCATCATTTCCATCTTTTGATCCAAACATTTCAACAAAGAAAAATGGAAAGAAGCTTCAGTGTAACATTGTATTGATTCTTGAGGATGATCAGGATTGTACAGAAGAAATTGCAAAGATCCATATGTCTTTATTGGGAACTGTTTTAGAATCTTATGGTAGTTTTGTTGCAGGTCGAATCGGAAATCCAATGCTGACTAAGGAAGATTACGACCAGATCGATGCCGAGGAAATGGAGCTAATGGATATAAAATGGTGCTTGGCTAGTGGGTTGAGGAGAACTGAGAAATTCAAGCAAATCACAGGAAGAGATGATCTTCGTGAGGCTAATGTTTCTACTTTAGGATTTGACAAATCTAAAGTCACTTGTTTTCGTTGTAGGGAAAAAGGACACTTCAAGAGGGAGTGCACCAATCGCGAAGCAAGTGGAGCTCAAAATCCATTCAACAACAATGATTACTATCGAAAGGCCATCTACCATCAAGTTGCTCAACAACCAACTCAGCATCAGGCACAAACTGCACATGGAAGGAATGTGATTGAAGATTCATCAAAGAGAGCTTGTATGGTCAATCAAGATGAGAAGAATTCATCAACTGGGATAAATATATTCCAACTAATGCTAAAGCATGTATGATTGATCAAGATGATGAAAAGTTACCTGAAGGGTTTAGCTGGGAGAATTTCACTTGGGATGATTATATTCCTGACCAAGCTCCTGTTCACACAGCTTTTGTTGCCCGAGTTGAAGAAGATAGTGATGATGATACTGAATACTATGCTAAAAAGATGAGAGATCATTTGAAAATGATGGCTGAAAGCGACAGTGAAGATGAAAAAGCCAAGCAGAAAAAGAAGAAGATCAAGACACCAGTGAGCAGTGATGATAAAACTCCGGTGGTCAAAAGAAAAGTAAAATAAGTTCCAAAGTTCAAAATTAGTGAAGAAGTTATTGCCAAAGAGATTCCTGTGAACTGTGAAACTTGTGAGATCATGAAAAAAAACAGTGAGTTGATCAACAACATGAATAGGTTGAAGGAATCTTACGAAGTGCTGAACAAAGTAATGAACATGTATAATGACACAAGTGAAGAACAGGCATCTGCTATGAAAACTCTTCAAGGAGCATTCATGACGAAGCAAAAAGTTGTGAATAACTACATTGAAAAGTGTGTTGTTCTTGAACAGAAACTGGAGTTGCAAAGAATTGAGACTGAGAGAGTAAATCGTTTGTTGAAAAGTTACTCATGTACTTCTTATTTCATTGACATGATTTATCCAACTGTTGAAGGCATGAAGGCATTTGAAGATGATGAAGTAACTGACGAACAGACAGTTTCTAAAGAAAAGACTCCTGAGAAGAAGAATGACACAAAGAAAAAGACTGACAAGAAGAATTCTGGTAAGAAACAAGGTGTCAGTTACAACAAGTGTCCACCCCCGCTGGATAATGGATATTTGCCCAGAAATCCAAATGATGAAAGAGTCAAAAAGGCTACAAACTTACAGTGGGAGTCAGAGTCCTCAGTCAATTTGCCAGAAAATATTGATGTCACGTTTACATCGTCTGACACTGATCAACAATCTCAATTGATGAAGAAAGTGGTGGATCATGTGTTAGATAACGATGAAACAGAGGAGTCAAAGTCGGAGTCTAGTTCGGAGTCAAAGTCTGAGTCCAGCACTCCGGGTCAAAATGAAAAACAGGGCAAAAGAGTTTATGATAAAGAATTCATGTTATCAAAAACTAATTTGAATGATGAAACATTTAAAGTAGCGTATACTTTGAATGATTCAGACAAATTATATTCTGATGAGGAATTTCCAATAAGAGGTGTTAAAACTGAAATGATAAAAAAGGTTTTCAAACTAACAGAAATTAATATTTCTGGAATAAAAGATTTAAATCTTACTGATAAACCTAAAAAATACACCTCAAGAGTGCAACAAAGATTAAACAAGAAAAAGGGTTACGGTTCTGGTTCTGGTTTTCAAAAGAAACCAAACCATAACGGTAATTTCAAAAAGAAAGGTCTTGGTTTTACTCCAACTGAAAAACAGAAAAATGAAAAATATGTTCGAGATTTTAAATCAAAAATGACATTTGTTTCAGGTACATCTTCTTAAGAAGAGAAAAAAAGATATTCAGAAAGCAGTCAAACAAAGAGTTCCTTGCAAAGAAGCAAGAAGAGATGAAAAATGCTGATCAGAGAAAGAAAACTCGAACCTGTTTCAAATGTGGTAGAATTGGACATCTTGCGGTAAACTGTTCACAAGCAATTCAAACCAAACAGGGAGTTTCCAAACTCAAAGAGAAAGTGGTTGAGTTTGAACCACCAATTGACCGAACCAAATTATTCAAAAACTCAAAATTTGAAATTGGTGAATGTTAAACAAGTTTTACAAAAAGAGAGCTAGATCTGACAACCAGAAATGGGTTGTTAAGAAGTCAGTTGACAGTTCTAGCGATGATTCTGATAGGTCAAAATCAGAGGAGCTATCTTCTTGTGATGAATCTGATTCCACAAAATCAGAGGAGCCACAGGTTGAGGAAAATGTTGAAGAATCAGTTCCGACTGTGGATGATGAGAATTTTCCACCTCTTCGGGCTGAAAATTTTAAAAAGAAAATTGGTAAAGTTGAGATTTCAAACCAATTTTATTCTGACAAAAAAGTTTTTGATGTTGAAAAGGCCTTTAACCCCAAAGTAAAACACATCTTTGGAAAAATGATTGTCTGAAAAGTCAAAGGGGTTAAAGAGTTCTATGAGAAGAAGATGGAAGGTAAGAAACCGAGTGTTGGTAGCTCGGTAACACCCAAGGCTGGTCAGGCTTGGGTGGATATTTTCTTTGAATAGAAAAACCTGACTTGCCGGAGTTCCCAGGTTGGTAAGCGTGGAACATGAATCGGCATCATTCTCTGTATTTGATTGTTTTTACGTACAAGTGGTAAATCAGGGACATTAATTTGTACTTGATTTCCTACAAGTGGTTGACGACAAAATGATGAACCACATCCCCATCCCTACAAGTGGTAAAATTAACTAAACTAAGTTTCCGGAAAAATCATTTTGATTAAAACAAACTTAAGTGTTTTGAAATCATAATGAGAAAATAGTTTGTTGAAATGGGGAGTTCTGATTGTTTATGCCAAGTGAATGGCGAATTGAAGCTTGAAACAACAGTTGTCATACTTCTGTATAGTTTGTTTTCAAATTTCTTTAAATGTGTTTGCATTTTAGGGGGAGTAAAAATTTCAGAAAATCCAAAAACATTAGAAATTTTGAAAAAGTCAAAAACATGATAAAATCAAAATGAGTTTTGTTTTGAAAAAGAGTAAATGATAGTACATCAGTGGACTATCACAACATGCTAAAGAAATGTAAAGTAAAAATGTGATAAACAATCTCACTGTGGATGTGCCAGTAGGTTTTTGCACATTCAGTAAATTGTTTTCGAGATATAAACCTAAATACAAACTTGCTTATCTCGTGGGTAACATTTCTTGGATATATGGGTAACCCCCGAAATCTTGTTTGAAAGGTCCCTCTTTCTGAGATACTAGGTCTTTATACTCAGTGATATCTGGGGTATTATCCCGGGACTTCTGCTGAATGGAAATTCTGACCTAGTCCCCGTATAATACTTTCTACAAATGCTTTGAAATATAAGCTCGCCCTCAGCAAAGTGATGAAACAATAAAATTGATAATCATTGCTGTTGAAGAAAAGATCCTCTAAAGGGGACACACCAAAAGTCGAACCGTCATCTCTCTGCTGAACGGAAGTTCTGACCTGAGCTCTCACGGTTTCGCATCCAACCCCTTTACAGATATCATCTGTGGTATAGTCACCTGTAAGACTGAATATTGGGATCTAGATACGGGAGTATATTTAAGTAGTGGGACACGCAAATAAGTTTAAGTGCTTAAAACATTAATCTCGTATCTCGAAACAGTTGAACTTTGTGTGAAAATTTAAGTGGACCAGTATACTGACAATCTAGGTGAATTGTTTAGAACTTAAAATGAAATGAAGCTTAACGGTGTTAGTGATTTGTCTCAGAAACTGATATGATCCTCTTACACAAACTCACAAAAATATTGTTTTTAAATATTTCTTTACGGCATTCATTATATTCAAAAATCCCAAAAAGATTTTAGTGTGTTTTAGCATAAATTTTGAAAAATTCAAAAAGATTTTTGGCAACTGGTGTTGAAGAGCTGATATTCAAAATTCCAAGTGCTAAACATGACAACAGTTGGTTTGGGAGAGTGTGTTTAAGAGTTTAAATCTTTCAAGTGGTCATTAGAAATTTTTGTAGAGAAAATGTTTTTGCAAGTGGTAAAAACTATATTCCTACAAGTGGTTCATCAGAGACTAAATGTTAGATCATTTTATGATTTCTACAAGTGGTGTCTGAGTGAGTTAAAGGTTTATATTAGAACATTTATGTTTATGCAGATAACCTGAGCTGGAGGAGAGCCAGGTCACGATCTTGGAATGGATTCTGAACTGATGAGATTAAAGATTCAACATTTGAGGGGGAGTGTATGTTGGTGCTGATGAATAGAGAAGACGTCAACATCCGAGGGAAGATTGAAGGAGAAGAAAAGATAGAGATTGAGGATGCTTACAGCGTCAGATACTTCAAAGGGAAGCCCAAAGGCAGATAAAGACTGAAGATGCGAAGACTCGACACTGAAGACTCCATCAACATTCGAGGGGGAGTTTGTTGGTGCATCCGTCTGTTGTCTTCGTCTTGTATCGAGTCTTGAATATAGCTAGTTAGATCAGGGCATGAAAAACGAGAAAGTGGTTTAGTGGAGATTCCGCTTGAAATGACCTCAAGTCAGTTTCAAGCGAAATCACAAGCTTCTTATTCTGCTTGAGTTGTTTTTGCTGATTTCGCTTGAATGTTATTGTTGTAATTCCGCTTGAACTGAACATATACATGTGCAAGCGGAAACAGGAGCCTATAAATAGGTCTTCCCAAGCGAAATCAGTTAATCAGTCGTTCCGGTTTGCAACGAAGTGCTACCGAAGTGTCGTCACGCTGTAAAAGTCAATTTTATCAATCAAATCGACAGTTTAAAGTGACATCTTGCTGAATTGAGCTCAGTTTGTCTGTTTCCGCCATTCAAACTGAGTAAAACTCTTCTGATCGACTCGTTTGGGTCTGAAAACGATCCTACATCTTTGTTCATTATTGCCCAACACATAGGACATGTATATATATCTTTGATTCAACAAAGATAAAAGGCGAAAAGAATGCTTCCAACTATTCTCTTTCAGGTCTAATTCCTACCGCCTTAGGATCCGAGTTCGATGTAACAACTCTCATTAAAATTTATAATTAGAATGATAATTAGTCAATAAGGAAACCTAATTGAGACACCCAAGTAATTCTGCACTAACCCTAAAAAATTTCAGAATAATTGGAATCAGGATCAGGGCCCCTAAAACTCAGGGGGGTAAACCCTAATTGATAATTATCTTTAAAATCACGTTGTACAGATTGAAACTGAATTTAAAAGTGAGTCATACAAGCTAGTCCCGTAGCCAGCTAGTCTACATAAATAGACTGCACCCCTTACGGACCGTAAGGGGAAATGCCATACGGTCCGTAAGAGTGTCCCAAAATTCACTATAAATAGCAGACATTGGCAGTAGCTTTTAGAAGTTGAAACGACGTCCCAACTTTCTGTATACGTCAAAATTAGCACAGAAATACTACAATTAAACACACACTGCACGCGAATCGCTGCCGCAAAACAGGGTAATTACTCGATCGCTATTACGATTCATTTTCCGAGATCAATATATCCAATGGATGTTTAAGTGCCGGCCACATTGGGTTATACTTTGTCGTTCGTCGTTAAATCGGTGAATGTTTAAGTATTGCACTTTGTCGTTCGTTGTGAGAATTTGATTTCGTGAGTTATCGTGACTGCTGTATTGATCACTAACCCAGTTTTGTGTGCATTATTATTGGAATTAGGTTTACAAGACTAAATCATATTCTGTCCGTGTTAAATCTGCAATGTGAGTCATTCTCTTTTTATCAACTGTTTTACAATACCCCAAATTATTTTTCAGAATTATAATTACAGTGATTAAGTTTATGTAATCACCAAATTACAGCCAATATGTGGGGTATTGTGCACATTACTACTGTTTTAATCACATTAGGTGGGCGAACCTAAAATTAAGTGATATACGTCATTCATTGGGGCAGCCAATGGTGATATGACCACAGTCACAGATCCGGTCGAGTGACAAATACTGTGGGTAGTTGGTAGATAATAAACATATGTAAAAACTCTTAATACTGTGAATTATAACAAATGTGTCGTTTTCAGTAAACTGAATGATTCACTCAGTATTTCCCCGCTGACAAAACATTTTTCAAACATGTTTCAGGTGATCTACTGTAATTCAGGAAAAGTGTCGGGGAGCATTTCAAGCTTAAGATAGTGGCTCAGTATAAAATAAAGAAATATGTTTTGAAATAAAGATTTATCAGAAAAATCTTATTATTGTAAATTATCGGGGTTTTATCCCGAGTTGTGAAATAAAATAATCGGGAAAAGTTTTTAGCTTTATAACGATCCTGATGTTAAAATTCCGCTGCTAAAATCACATAAATAAATATCACGGGATTTCTGTTCCGCGGCTCCTGAAACGGGTCAAACCGGGTCGGGGGCCGTGACAGAAATAAGGTGGTATCAGAGCCACTGAGTTAAGCTAATTAAGTATTTAAAAGATACTTAATTTTTCCTGATTACTATTATGTGATTATGTGTTTTATTAAATTGACTATTTGTTAGTTACAGTATGGGTAAGCAAAAAGCTGCAAGATATCTATCTTAAATTAGTTTGATCAGTCTACGAAGAGGGAAGTTCATCCAAAACTAAATTTTCAAAACTCCCTACTATCCCTGAAGAAGGAATATTTGTGCGAAAAGCACAATATGAGAAACCGCTTTCTCCTAGAAAAAGGAGTATGATTATTAAGAAAAGTAAAGAGCAAATCCGGGAAAAGAGAATTAAAAAGGAAACCCAGGAGTTAATCAATAAATCACCTTGGGAAGACAAGCTAGATGAGAAATGGGCAAATTTGTATATGCTAGCCACTGTAGCAAAACATGCAAATCTTTAAATACCCTAAATCTAGTAATAGCATTTCCCAGTAAATAAATAAATAAATCTGAGTGTGCAATAAAACTTCGATGTTTATTTGTTAAACTTTGTTCCAAAGTTTTAACTTAGCATTTTGTTACTGGATACTTTGCTGATGTGGACCAACCTGTAGAATTCCATGCTCCACCTTTGACAAAGCCAAAACGAAAGAAAAACAAGAATTACGTGTGGGGACATCGTATACGTAGGAAAAAGCCAGCTCCAAAACTTCCTAAAATAAACAATCCTTTAGAAATAGCAAAAGAAACTGGTAAACAGCCGGAGATGGAAATTGAAGTTAAGAAAGATTCTAGGCAAATGGAGATACAGTTTGAGGAATATTCTCAAGAAATAGAAATGGAAGTAGGGCAAGGTTCTAGACCAACTCAGGTAGAAATCGGAGAGAGCTCCAACCAAAGCCAAAGAATAACTTTTCAGGAAGAGATAGATATCCTATTGGCAAACTGTGAGACTATTCAGCCTGTCAATACGAATATTTTTACCTATCCTATCGAAAATCCAATCCCTATGAATTTTGCACCAGCAATCCCAGAACCAATAGTACACTCCCAACCTGTAAGAATGGAAGAATGGTGGACGAATGATTGGCAATTTCAAAATATTGTCAACGACCCTTATTCCTTCCTTCCGCAATTCGATCCAGAACCCCTACCTAATCCACCAATGAGCACTGAGAATATGGCTGAACTTCGCCATTTCGGTGAAGAGTTGATGGATGCAGGGAATAGAATCAGGGAGATAGGGGGACAGATTGCCTGGAAATATGATAAAAGGGAAATGCGTTTTTAGAACAACAAATGGTGAGGGATAGGAAGGTGGTAAAACTATAGTTGTGTAATAGTATAGTAAATAGTGAAATCAGTCTGTAACATAACTCCGAATAAAACTTTGTAAAATATCTGTGTGTAGTGATGCATACTATAACGGATATGAAATGGAATCGAGAAATCGATAGTTTTGACTATACGTGTATTGTAAATTGTCTGACTGTTTATGTATGATTACTATTTATCAAATACTAATAAAAATTATTATATATTATCAGATGGCAAATAGTGGTAATGAACCAGTAAATGAGGTTAATCAGTCGGAGCAACATCCAGGGGATCAATATATGACTAGACAAGATATTGAAAATATTGTTGCTCAAGGGATATTCAATGCTATTCCAGCATTCGTTGCTGCTGTAAAAAGTCCAATCGAACCACAACATGTCGTTCCTAGTAAACGTACTTCTGAAGATAACTTCAGTAATAGTATAAACGGGGGTAATAATCATGTTAATCATGATAATGAATCCCAGCACACGCCGCTCCCTAAGAAACAGAAAGCTGCAACACCTGGTTGCACTTTCAAAGAATTCCTTGCTTGTAAACCCACTGAATTTGCAGGCAATGAAGGGGCAACTGCATCACTGCGTTGGTTAGAGAAAACCGAAGCAGTAATTGCAATAAGTAAGTGTGCCAAAGATGATCAAGTCATGTACGCATCAAATATGTTTAAAGAAGGAGCACTCGAATGGTGGAACACTGTGTTACAAGCTAAAGGAAGAAATAGTGCTTATGCGATGAATTGGGAAGAATTTAAGAGTCTTGTCGAAAGAAAATTTTGTCCCGAATACGAAAAGGAACAAATGGCAAATAAGTTCCTAACTCATCGGATGTTAGGTGTGGATTGTCGTGGTTATACTTCGACATTCTTCGAATATGCTAGAGTGGTACCTAACCTGGCTTCGCCAGAACCGGTACTCATTTCTCGCTATATTTGGGGATTAATTAGCGAAATTCGCAATATCGTTAAGGCTGCGAGACCTCGCACTATTGACGATGCAGTAGAATTAGCTAACACCCTAACCGATGAACTGATACGCACAAGAGATGAAGACAGGAAGAAGGAATTAGCCCAGAAAATTACCCAAGGATTTAGGGTGGGTAATAGTAGTAATTTCAAGAAAAGAGGAGCAGGGCAATCTTCAGCACAGCCATTCTGCAAAATTTGCAAAAAGAAACATTTTGGAAAATGTAACAAACTTTGCAATTTTTGCAAAACGATAGGACATCGTGAAGAAAACTGCAGGAAGAAATCCATAATTTGTTACAATTGTGGAGAAGCCGGACATTTCAAAACAGAATGTCCTAAGTTAGCCAACCCAGTAGATAATAAACCCAAGGCAGCCGAAGGAGCTACTAAGAAGAATGCCAGAGCATTCCAGCTAACTACGCAAGAAGCAGAGCTCATTCCGGATGTGATAGCCGGTACGTTTTTAGTTCACAACGTTTATGCAAAAGTATTATTTGACTCTGGTGCAAACCAAAGTTTTATAAATACTTCATTCTGTCAAGCTCTTAAGTTACCCTTAACTACCGTTAGGCAGATTTTTACAGTCGAAACCGCAGATGGGAATTCAGTAAAAATCAATCAGGTTTTGCAAAAAGTAGAAATAGAACTCTCAGGTCATAAATTTGCTGCAAACCTATTGCCTATGAAATTAGCTGAATTTGATATTGTGTTAGGAATGGATTGGTTAATAGCCAACCATGCTCAAATCATTTGTGATAGAAACTCTATAGAAATTCAATCACCTACTGGGAAAGTAATCATGATTACAGGAGATAAACCTCGAAAGCCGCTAAAGTTCATATCAGTAATGAAAGTTGCTAATTATGAACGGAAATAAGGAATAGTATATATGATTTCAGTAATCATTTGTACTAAAGGAAAAGAACTTAAGGAAATTCCTGTAATCTCAGAATACCCAGATGTATTTCCGGAAGATTTACCTGGGTTACCACCAGATAGGGAGGTAGAATTTAGGATTCATCTAATTCCAGGAACTACACCGATAGCCAAGGCACCCTATCGATTAGCTCCTACCGAAATGCTAGAATTAAAGAAGCAATTAGATGAATTACTAAGCAAAGGATTTATACAACCTAGTTCATCCCCTTGGGGTGCACCAGTGTTGTTTGTGAAAAAGAAAGATGGATCAATGAGAATGTGTATCGATTATAGAGAGTTAAATAAGGTTACAATTAAGAATCGATACCCATTACCTAGGATTGATGATCTTTTCGATCAATTACAAGGCGCTAAATATTTTTCTAAGATAGATTTGCGCTCCGGATATCATCAATTAAAGGTTCAAGAAGAAAACATACCTAAAACTGCTTTTAGAACTAGGTATGGACATTATGAGTTTACAGTCATGCCCTTTGGGTTAACTAATGCACCTGCAGCATTTATGGACATGATGAATAGGATCTGTAAACCATATCTGGATAAATTTGTAATTGTTTTCATAGACGATATACTTATTTATTCAAAAAGTCAGGTTGAACATTGTCAACACTTGCATGCACTCTTAACTTTGTTAAGAAAAGAAAAGTTATACGCCAAATTCTCGAAGTGTGAATTTTGGCTACAAGAAGTGCAATTTTTAGGACACATGGTAAATCACGAAGGTATTCACGTAGATCCTGCTAAAATAGAAGCAATTACCAATTGGAAGGTTCCGCAAACTGCAATGGAAATTAGAAGTTTTATAGGTTTAGCCGGGTATTATAGACGGTTTATTAAGGATTTTTCCAAGATAGCTGTACCATTAACTAAGCTAACCTGTAAAGCCACTAAGTTTGAGTGGGGACCTAAACAAGAAAAGGCCTTCAGAATTTTAAAACAGAAATTAACCAATGCTCCAATTTTAGCCTTACCAGAAGGAACAGAAGATTTTGAAGTATATTGTGATGCTTCAAAATTAGGATATGGATGTGTGTTGATGCAACACAAGAAGGTAATTGCGTATGCTTCCAGACAATTGAAAAAGCACGAAGAAAACTATACGACTCATGATTTAGAATTAGGAGCTATAGTTTTTGCCCTTAAGATATGGAGACATTATCTGTATGGAAGTAAGTTTACTATTTATACAGATCATAAGAGTTTAAGGTATATATTTGGGCAAAAAGAGTTAAACATGAGGCAAAGAAGATGGATGGAAATCCTGAGTGATTACGACTGTGATATTCAATATCACGAAGGAAAGGCAAATGTAGTCGCATACGCCTTAAGTCGTAAGTATCATGAGAAGCAAAGGCGAGTCCGTGCTCTTAGAATAAATCTACAAGTAGATTTAATGGAACAATTGAAAGAAATTCAGGAAACGGCAATCAAGGACGATGCCGAAGGAATGAAAGGTTACTTAAAAGAATTGGAACAAGGAAATGATGGAATTTGGAAATTCCACAAAAGCAGAATTTGGGTACCTAAGCAGGGAAATTTAAGATCAAAGATTTTAGAGGAAGCTCATAAATCTAGGTATACTATACACCCAGGAAACAATAAGATGTACCAAGATTTAAGAAAGAATTTCCGGTGGATAGGAATGAAGAAGGATATAGCCGAATACGTACCTAAGTGTTTAACCTGTTCACAAGTTAAAGCCGAACATCAGAAACCTTCAGGTCTACTACAACAGTTAGAAATGCCTGTATGGAAATGGGAACTCATAACAATGGACTTTGTTACTAAGTTACCCAAAACCAGAAAAGGTAATGATGCGATTTGGGTAATTGTGGATCGATTAACCAAATCCGCTCATTTTCTACCAATAAAGGAAACCTTTAGCATGGAAAGGTTACCCAAGTTGTACGTAGATGAAATAGTATCTTTACATGGAGTTCCACTCTCCATTGTATCGGATAGAGATAGTCGTTTCACTTCCCGTTTCTGGACAAGTTTCCAAGAAGCAATGGGAACCCGACTCAATCTAAGTACTGCATATCATCCACAAACAGACGGACAAAGTGAAAGAACGATCCAAACTCTAGAAGACATGCTCCGCGCATGTGTAATTGACTTTGGTGGTAATTGGGATAACCATTTACCATTAATCGAATTCTCCTATAATAATAGTTATCATTCAAGCATCGAAGCCGCTCCATTCGAAGCACTGTATGGACGCAAGTGCAGAACTCCCGTATGTTGGGCAGAAATAGGAGAAAGTCAATTATCAGGTCCAGAAATCGTACAAGAAACCACTGACAAGATAACTCAAATCAAGGAAAGATTGAAAACAGCCAGAGATCGCCAGAAAAGCCATGCAGACAATCGCCGCAAGCCACTAGAATTCCAGATAGGAGATAAAGTACTTTTAAAAGTTTCTCCTTGGAAAGGAGTAGTACGATTCGGTAAGAAAAGAAAACTGAGTCCAAGATATGTTGGACCATTCCCAGTGATTCAACGAATCGGACCAGTTGCTTCTCGCTTACAACTACCAGAAGAACTAGCTGGAGTACATGATGTATTTCATGTATCCAATCTTAAGAAATGTCTATCAGACGAATCCCTGGTAGTACCTCTTCAAGACATAGAGGTAAATGAAAAGCTGAAATTCATAGAGAAACCCTTACAAATAGAAGATAAGAAAATCAAGTTTCTCAAACACAAGCGACTAGTACTGGTGAAAGTCAAATGGAATTCAAAGAGAGGACCAGAATATACTTGGGAACTGGAGTCAAAAATGAAGCGGAAATACCCTCATCTATTTCAGTGAATCTCGAGGACGAGATTTTTCTTAAGGTGGGGAGGATGTAACAACTCTAATTAAAATTTATAATTAGAATGATAATTAGTCAATAAGGAAACCCTAATTGAGACACCCAAGTAATTCTGCACTAACCCTAAAAAAATTTTAGAATAATCGGAATCAGGATCAGGGCCCCTAAAACTCAGGGGGGTAAACCCTAATTGATAATTATCTTTAAAATCACGTTGTACAGATTGAAACTGAATTTAAAAGTGAGTCATACAAGCTAGTCCCGTAGCCAGCTAGTCTACATAAATAGACTGCACCCCTTACGAACCGTAAGGGGTGTAACACCCTAGTTATTTTATATGAAAATACCAACAATTAGATGTGTAGTTAAGACTACACATGCTATATAAATACGGGTTTATTAAAAACTTTTACAAATCATCCGTTATTCTACAAAACGTGATCGAATTCGTTGATTAAAATCTACAACGTTGCAATGCGCGGAAGCGTGTATCTTTATCGTGTTCGGTTCTTCGCTGAGCTTGATCGTCCTCCGGCATCCCAGAAAGCACCTACATTTCATAAACATGAAATGCTTTAGTCATATGGTATTTAAAACGCATCTAAAGGAGTCCGGAAAACAAAACTGATCAAAAATACATTTTTGCACAAGGTCCACCGTAAATTACGGTGGACGCCGTAATTTACGGTAGTCCTTGTTTTGATTTGTTTCCATCGTAAATCAGGAGTGTTTCACCGTAAACCATTTCAGGTGCACCGTAATTTACGGTGGCACCTGCATCCCACCTTTCCATTTTGCCGTAATTTGACACGAAATCTTTCGTATCTTTCAAACCGCTTATCCGTTTGACCTACCGTTTCTTCCTACATGTTTGTAATTTAATTCTCCATTATATGGAGTTAAGATCTGACATCCGGATTAAGTAAAATTGAGACTTTTAAGCCTTCGGCTTATTATCTTTTCAACAATTTTCGACCCGACTATATGATTATCAAACAATCATGTTTGTTTGACCACCATTCATCATGAACCCTTAAATTCTAATATTGTCAATCATATTAAGTACTGAACACGGGTTTCTACACAATTATTTACCCGTTTTTGTTTAAAATCTTATTTTGACCCGTTAAGGGTATTTACGACCATTTTAGCACAAACGGTGCTCATTTCTCATGTACCTCATAGTTCCACCAATTTGTTATTAGCTAGTCTTCCACCGCAACTATGAATGTGGTGGATTTAACGAAATGGACTATTTATTCCGAGTTTAATCCTACGGATGTGTTATTTTTGCGGCAACACACAAATTAAGCATTTAACTCTTGAAAGTTTATGTCTACAACTTTCATGCGCGTCTAAAGGTTACAAGATCGTAAGATAAGTTCCTAAACAACCTTTATAAGTTGTTTGCTCAATTTACCCTTCAAGGGCATTTTAGTCGACATTAGCCCCTCATTTACTACGAGGGGCTTTCACTACATATTTGACCAAGTTTGTATGTTAACTATAATCGTATGCATACGTACCTGGCTAGGGTCAACATATAGACCCAATTTATACCTCGCTTTTATCATCACACTTAGTGTGGGCGAAATTAACTGAATCGCTAATCGCTCCTGTTAACACAAGACTTGACAATCGCATTAGTCGATATTGTCAAATAGTGTTATCACCACCATTTGACCCGTTCGGCCTATATGCCCAACGTTGCCTATTAAATCAAAAACATGGTTTTTGACTTCTAATTCATACATCCATCCCGTCCCGGATTTCATTACCGAATCCCCTTTTTGCCATAAACCATGGTTTTTATCATCTTTATATGTTCCGACTCGTATCAATCACGTCGGAAATCCATATTTTCAATATTAGCATTATTGCATCTATAACGTATAGAATGAACAAGTAATCTACACAATTATGTAAGTTTCACTTACCTTGCATCCGAGCTACGCTTTTCTTCCATGCTTGACTTGTTTGACCCGCCTTCACTCCAAGCTTCCACCTAGCTTGTTACGCGTCAAACTATCATCATCGTTTTCAAGGTGGTTAGTTTAATCATACTCTAATACGATTATTCCACCTTATGCATTTCATATCAAAATTGCTATTTATCGCATTATAGGTCAGTTTGACCTTTTTAATAGTCAAATGCCCATTAGTATACTAGTTTGCATTTTCGAGTTATCAACTAGTTTTAGCACTCTTTAACTACTCGGTAGGCGTTATCTTTAGACCTCCGTTTTAACCAAAGTTCTAATCGCGTTTAACACATTTAGAACTCTCTTTAATCACTTTTTGCATAATAGTCGAAACATCACAACTAGGTGTTTTAACTACAAAATTCTAGTTTCGAGCCTTCTTTGAGGCATTTCAACGAACACCTTAAGGGCAGAATTTTACATGTTTATTTATCATGTCTCTAGCTTATCTCTCACCCCAAATTTCACATAAATCAACCATCTTACAAAGTGGTTAACTTCTATAATTTCTGAATTCACTTCAAAATCGTCAATTTACACTAGATCAACAATCTATTTCCTAGTGTTCATCATATTAACATAAAACCCACTTAGCTTATCAATGGATCATCATGAATCTCATAGTTTTTCCAACAATCTAACATGTTATTGACTAGGGTTTACTCCTAGACATCATATTACTTCAAGATTCACTCATGCATGACATAATCAAGCTCAATTTCAGTTTCTTACAAATAACCTAGAATTTTGAGATGGATCAAAACGTCACAATTTTACATACCTTGTGATCCTTTCAACTTGGTGTTCATGAATACGAGCTTGGATTTCGATTTGGGACTGATTTGCCCTCTCAATTTCTTGGATTTAGGCAAGTTAGGGTTTGAGTAAGGAACCCTCCCTTGGCTCCTGTGATTGTCACGACCAGAACACACACTTTAAGTGTGTGTTTTGGTGTTTTAACTCTTGTTTTATTAAAACAAGTTTCCCACTTGGCAACATTAGCCCCTCATGTTTTATTTTGATCAAATGAAGCTATAACTCACCATTAGTCAGTTAATTAAATGCTACTAACTAGGTTAATTATTCCTAGTTACTTTAACGTGTTCGGGAAGTTATAACCCGTTATATTTTAAGTCCCGTTAATTTGGGCTTTTTATACACTTTGTTTTCTCAAAGTATTTATTTCCCCTTTTAATTAATATTAGGTTTATTTATTTAAGTCCTAATATTTACCGGGTACATTTTCACCACTAGCGGTATTTCACCCGTCATTAATGTTAACGTGGTTTGATTACCAAACCCGTTTTTGGGGTGTTACAAGTCTACCCCCCTTAAAGAGGTTTCGTCCTCGAAACCTTTTATGATATAACTCATTGAGTTTAAACTCAATGTATTTTGAGCCGAGAAATCCCTTAAACATTACTTATACTCTTAGCCAATTGTTAGTATTACCAGAAAAGTATGGTAACATCTTTTTGGCTATTAATTGTCTACGTACCTCTTACGACATAGTGCAATTCGAAATAACGTAATCTCGTTATTTCCGCTAGTTTAGTTACTTAGCGCTATTCATCACTTTCATATATTATCAAATTCTTTATGGATCCGTTACTTTGACCCATTTAAAGGTCTTTAGTGAAATCATTCACTTTTAACAACAATTTCCTTTGTTTTCAAATTTATTTATTCGGTTTAGTTATACCGAATCCACCGCTTATAAACAACCAAAATTACTTTAATGTCCTTAACCGTTTTCACTAACTAGACCTTATAGTCCATATACTTTTACCGTTCGTTTAGTGATAATGTGATTCCACTTCACGTTGCATTTCTTGACTGTGATCGTGTCACGTCATGTTTAATTTTTATCAACCTTCCATTTTCGAAAATACCTCTTTTCGAATATATTGTCTTGCACCTATTGATGTTAAGAACCATAATTTATTCTTTTCCGTTCTCATTTTACGCGGGGAATCATAGCTAGTTCCCTTGCCTTGCACTATTGACCCGTAGGTTCTTTCACTTAGCATCATAGGCTATTTCTTTAAGTTTTCCACCTTTTTAGGGTGAGACATTAATAACTCGTTTCCTTCTCTTTATGACTCAAGGGTCTTTTAGGTCCCATAGACCTTAACACTGTGTTTAATCTCGTAGGCTATGATGATCCCGTAGATCATCTCCTATTCTTGTCTATATTCAAATGTGTATATATATATATATATATATATATATATATATATATATATATAGCCCCAAAGCATCTATTATTATGTTTGGAATCGTTTATTTTTCGCTTTTGAACTTCAATCGACCTTGACCGTAGTCTAAGGCTTCATTTATCCATTTCCGGACTAATCCTCCGACTTCATGACTTCTGACGTTATTTACGCGTCAGTTTGTTCTACACTTACCGTCTCCCGGTTCATACTTATACTTGTATACAACCCATTACCCGGGTTCTTTTTATCTTAACGTTCTTAACGCCCATAACCCCTTTACATAGGTTAGTTAATATCTCACACTTTTACTTATTCAACCCGCGCCTACTTACATTAGCAAACATCATCATTTATTTAATTCGCTTAACTCGTTCATGTGAGATTTCATCACTGGCGAACGTCAAATTTCATTCTTTGTTCATCCCGTTCGACCTTTAACTAGTCGAACGTAATTTTCATCAAAATTTATGGTTGCGAAAATTCTCGTCATCTTTTAGTCATGACTCATATTCCGAGTCTTTTGACTTTCTATTTCGCGTTCCTGTTTCTCAGTCTACGCATGTGTTTAAATCCTTACTCACCAACCGGGTGTTTTACCGAAGTCGTTATTATTGCAACCCTTACGGTATGTATTATGACTTCGTTCGCTTTTATATTCCTATTCCGTTCTCAAATTTGGGGTTTTACAAAATCGGCCCTTTAAGAGTCATATTTGTATTCTTCGGGTTCGAGTGTAAATACACTACCTCCCAATGCATATCTTGATCATTTTACACTTTTATATTCTTCGGGTTCGAGTGTAAGTACACCCCTTCCCAATACATGTCTACATTACTTCACATGTTTGCATTTTCCGGGTTCGAGTGTAAGTACACCCCCTCCCAATACATGTCTACATCATTTTACATGTTTGCATTTTCCGGGTTCGAGTGTAAGTACACCCCTTCCCAATACATGTCTACATCATTTTACATGTTTGCATTTTCCGGGTTCGAGTGTAAGTACACCCCTTCCCAATACATGTCTACATCATTTTACATGTTTGCATTTTCCGGGTTCGAGTGTAAGTACACCCCCTCCCAATACATGTCTGATTATCTTACGTGTTTTCTTTGTCCCTTCACTCAGGCTCATTATCTTAATGTAATACGCTTCCGTCACTCGGCTGTGCGTTTACATTGTGATCACATATTTTGCTTATTTGATTCATTTGGGTACCTTTAATTTGTCACACTTACCCCGTCCTTATTACATCGGATGTAAGCATGTCCATTATGAAAAGTTCATGGTATCATGTGTTCACTACCTACTTGGCCAGAGTAGGCGATCAACACATGACATACATGACCTTTTTATAACTTTCACGTCACGCCCCATGTAAGTAACACCTCTATTCATTTCTCTTGGAAACAATATCCCGAATAGGTATTCTATTCAGGTTTTTCCAAGTTTTCTATTTACATATGCAACTATCAGTTTCTATGTATTTGTTGCATATTTCTATTCGTGCAATTAAAATTATAAAAATGTGCACCTGGTAATGCTTGCCCTGTCAGGCTTCTCTTGCCGTTAGCCTTGTTCGCGATCGTTACGCGATTTAGGTCCTTGGTGAGCATGTTCTACTTGTCGTACTTTGGACCGTTCCCTCGTCAAGTCAACAATTTGTTAGACTCCCGCTATCTTTAGATGCGAGTGTCCTTCAACTGAAACATTTACAAGAGTTGATTATATCAACTTTAATATTCACCCGTATTATAATACAAGGCTTTTTCTATACGCGCCAACGCGCGTATTTTCGTCAACTATTTCGATCATTTTAATTGGGGTAACGCGTATTACACGATAGCCCTATGTGTTGTTTACAACACTTTAGCATACTAACTATTCACGTACTTGTACTTACCGGATTTGCGATCAAGCCTCGAACCGAACACTATTCTTTGTCAAAAGCATAAGGTTTAAGTCCAAGCATGGTTCCTCCCCACCATACTCGAATCTCTTAAACCAAGGCTCTGATACCAACTTGTAACACCCTAGTTATTTTATATGAAAATACCAACAATTAGATGTGTAGTTAAGACTACACATGCTATATAAATACGGGTTTATTAAAAACTTTTACAAATCATCCGTTATTCTACAAAACGTGATCGAATTCGTTGATTAAAATCTACAACGTTGCAATGCGCGGAAGCGTGTATCTTTATCGTGTTCGGTTCTTCGCTGAGCTTGATCGTCCTCCGGCATCCCAGAAAGCACCTATATTTCATAAACATGAAATGCTTTAGTCATATGGTATTTAAAACGCATCTAAAGGAGTCCGGAAAACAAAACTGATCAAAAATACATTTTTGCACAAGGTCCACCGTAAATTACGGTGGACGCCGTAATTTACGGTAGTCCTTGTTTTGATTTGTTTCCATCGTAAATCAGGAGTGTTTCACCGTAAACCATTTCAGGTGCACCGTAATTTACGGTGGCACCTGCATCCCACCTTTCCATTTTGCCGTAATTTGACACGAAATCTTTCGTATCTTTCAAACCGCTTATCCGTTTGACCTACCGTTTCTTCCTACATGTTTGTAATTTAATTCTCCATTATATGGAGTTAAGATCTGACATCCGGATTAAGTAAAATTGAGACTTTTAAGCCTTCGGCTTATTATCTTTTCAACAATTTTCGACCCGACTATATGATTATCAAACAATCATGTTTGTTTGACCACCATTCATCATGAACCCTTAAATTCTAATATTGTCAATCATATTAAGTACTGAACACGGGTTTCTACACAATTATTTACCCGTTTTTGTTTAAAATCTTATTTTGACCCGTTAAGGGTATTTACGACCATTTTAGCACAAACGGTGCTCATTTCTCATGTACCTCATAGTTCCACCAATTTGTTATTAGCTAGTCTTCCACCGCAACTATGAATGTGGTGGATTTAACGAAATGGACTATTTATTCCGAGTTTAATCCTACGGATGTGTTATTTTTGCGGCAACACACAAATTAAGCATTTAACTCTTGAAAGTTTATGTCTACAACTTTCATGCGCGTCTAAAGGTTACAAGATCGTAAGATAAGTTCCTAAACAACCTTTATAAGTTGTTTGCTCAATTTACCCTTCAAGGGCATTTTAGTCGACATTAGCCCCTCATTTACTACGAGGGGCTTTCACTACATATTTGACCAAGTTTGTATGTTAACTATAATCGTATGCATACGTACCTGGCTAGGGTCAACATATAGACCCAATTTATACCTCGCTTTTATCATCACACTTAGTGTGGGCGAAATTAACTGAATCGCTAATCGCTCCTGTTAACACAAGACTTGACAATCGCATTAGTCGATATTGTCAAATAGTGTTATCACCACCATTTGACCCGTTCGGCCTATATGCCCAACGTTGCCTATTAAATCAAAAACATGGTTTTTGACTTCTAATTCATACATCCATCCCGTCCCGGATTTCATTACCGAATCCCCTTTTTGCCATAAACCATGGTTTTTATCATCTTTATATGTTCCGACTCGTATCAATCACGTCGGAAATCCATATTTTCAATATTAGCATTATTGCATCTATAACGTATAGAATGAACAAGTAATCTACACAATTATGTAAGTTTCACTTACCTTGCATCCGAGCTACGCTTTTCTTCCATGCTTGACTTGTTTGACCCGCCTTCACTCCAAGCTTCCACCTAGCTTGTTACGCGTCAAACTATCATCATCGTTTTCAAGGTGGTTAGTTTAATCATACTCTAATACGATTATTCCACCTTATGCATTTCATATCAAAATTGCTATTTATCGTATTATAGGTCAGTTTGACCTTTTTAATAGTCAAATGCCCATTAGTATACTAGTTTGCATTTTCGAGTTATCAACTAGTTTTAGCACTCTTTAACTACTCGGTAGGCGTTATCTTTAGACCTCCGTTTTAACCAAAGTTCTAATCGCGTTTAACACATTTAGAACTCTCTTTAATCACTTTTTGCATAATAGTCGAAACATCACAACTAGGTGTTTTAACTACAAAATTCTAGTTTCGAGCCTTCTTTGAGGCATTTCAACGAACACCTTAAGGGCAGAATTTTACATGTTTATTTATCATGTCTCTAGCTTATCTCTCACCCCAAATTTCACATAAATCAACCATCTTACAAAGTGGTTAACTTCTATAATTTCTGAATTCACTTCAAAATCGTCAATTTACACTAGATCAACAATCTATTTCCTAGTGTTCATCATATTAACATAAAACCCACTTAGCTTATCAATGGATCATCATGAATCTCATAGTTTTTCCAACAATCTAACATGTTATTGACTAGGGTTTACTCCTAGACATCATATTACTTCAAGATTCACTCATGCATGACATAATCAAGCTCAATTTCAGTTTCTTACAAATAACCTAGAATTTTGAGATGGATCAAAACGTCACAATTTTACATACCTTGTGATCCTTTCAACTTGGTGTTCATGAATACGAGCTTGGATTTCGATTTGGGACTGATTTGCCCTCTCAATTTCTTGGATTTAGGCAAGTTAGGGTTTGAGTAAGGAACCCTCCCTTGGCTCCTGTGATTGTCACGACCAGAACACACACTTTAAGTGTGTGTTTTGGTGTTTTAACTCTTGTTTTATTAAAACAAGTTTCCCACTTGGCAACATTAGCCCCTCATGTTTTATTTTGATCAAATGAAGCTATAACTCACCATTAGTCAGTTAATTAAATGCTACTAACTAGGTTAATTATTCCTAGTTACTTTAACGTGTTCGGGAAGTTATAACCCGTTATATTTTAAGTCCCGTTAATTTGGGCTTTTTATACACTTTGTTTTCTCAAAGTATTTATTTCCCCTTTTAATTAATATTAGGTTTATTTATTTAAGTCCTAATATTTACCGGGTACATTTTCACCACTAGCGGTATTTCACCCGTCGTTAATGTTAACGTGGTTTGATTACCAAACCCGTTTTTGGGGTGTTACAAGGGGAAATGCCATACGGTCCGTAAGAGTGTCCCAAAATTCACTATAAATAGCATACATTGGCAGTAGCTTTTAGAAGTTGAAACGACGTCCCAACTTTCTGTATACGTCGAAATTAGCACAGAAATACTACAATTAAACACACACTGCACGCGAATCGCTGCCGCAAAACAGGGTAATTACTCGATCGCTATTACGATTCATTTTCCGAGATCAATATATCCAATGGATGTTTAAGTGCCGCCCACATTGGGTTATACTTTGTCGTTCGTCGTTAAATCGGTGAATGTTTAAGTATTGCACTTTGTCGTTCGTTGTGAGAATTTGATTTCGTGAGTTATCGTGACTGCTGTATTGATCACTAACCCAGTTTTGTGTGCATTATTATTGGAATTAGGTTAACAAGACTAAATCATATTATGTCCGTGTTAAATCTGCAATGTGAGTCATTCTCTTTTTATCAACTGTTTTACAATACTCCAAATTATTTTTCATAATTATAATTACAGTGATTAAGTTTATGTAATCACCAAATTACAGCCAGTATGTGGGGTATTGTGCACATTACTACTGTTTTAATCACATTAGGT
Organism: Helianthus annuus; assembly: GCF_002127325.2. Lineage (NCBI taxonomy): Eukaryota > Viridiplantae > Streptophyta > Magnoliopsida > Asterales > Asteraceae > Helianthus > Helianthus annuus. Next base: position 116,260,643 of record NC_035446.2, read on the forward strand.
GGGCGAACCTAAAATTAAGTGATATACGTCATTCATTGGGGCAGCCAATGGTGATATGACCACAGTCACAGATCCGGTCAAGTGACAAATACTGTTGGTAGTTGGTAGATAATAAACATATGTAAAAACTCTTAATACTGTGAATTATAACAAATGTGTCATTTTCAGTAAACTGAATGATTCACTCAGTATTTCCCCGCTGACAAAACCTTTTTCAAACATGTTTCAGGTGATCTACTGTAATTCAGGAAAAGTGCCGGGGAGCATTTCAAGCTTAAGATAGTGGCTCAGTATAAAATATAGAAATATGTTTTGAAATAAAGATTTATCAGAAAAATCTTATTATTGTAAATTATCGGGATTTTATCCCGAGTTGTGAAATAAAATAATCGGGAAAAGTTTTTAGCTTTATAACGATCCTGATGTTAAAATTCCGCTGCTAAAATCACATAAATAAATATCACGGGATTTCTGTTCCGCGGCTCCTGAAACGGGTCAAACCGGGTCGGGGGCCGTGACATTCGACTACACAATGGTTGATGTATTTGTGTTTGCTATTTCTTCCTTGTTTGATTTTCTTTACTTTTAAATAATAATTTGTTAATTTATTACAGTGTAAGCAACAAAAGGGTGGATGGGAATGCGGCTACATAGTTCTCCAACATAGATTTGACTTTGTCAATTTATATCAAAACCAATTTCCCGATGAAGTAAGTAATATATATATATATATATATATATATCTTAACTGTTTATTTTTTTTAAACTTAGAAGGTTTAGTTATTTATATAGCTGTTTTTAGATGTATATAACATGTAAATATATACATAACTTTATTGATGATGTTGTTACCGGTTTTTCTCTTTGCCTTTATTTTTAGTCTATAATATTTGTAATAACTCTTTCTATCTACTTTTATTTTAGATGTGGCACAACACGAGAGAGGCTACGGATAATAAAATAGATGTTTTGTTGATGACGTTGATGCCGAAGTTTTTTAGCGAGTTAGGTATTTCGTTAGATTAGCTTATGTAGTTTATTTATACAATTTAACGTAGTTTGTTATGCATTCAACAAATATTTGTAATTTGACGGGTTTATTTCCGAATTGGATGTCTATGGGTTTATTTCCGATTTGAATGTGTATTGTTTTGGTTTGATTTGAAAATGTTCCATTGGTAAGCTTGATGTATTTCTGGAAAACCTTTTTTTATTGTAAATGTTTTTTTTTCACCAAATGTTTATAAGACGGTGTTAAAAAATATTTGTTTTAACTAATATTTGAAATGTTTTGATATTAAAAGACGGGATTCACCAAGTTTAAGCCGGTGTTCAAATTGAACACCTCCTTTAAGACGGTGTTGAAAACACTGTCTTAAAACCCGGGATTCACCAAGTTTAAGCCGGTGTTCAAATTGAACACCTCCTTTAAGACGGTGTTGAAAACACCGTCTTAAAACCCATATCACCCCGTCTAAAGCTCTGTTTTATAGTAGTGTCCCCTAGTAAAATATCAGTTTCAAATATCGGTGCCGATAATATCGTCGATATTGACCGATATAACCGATATATCACCGATATTTGACCGATATAACCGATATATCACCGATACTTGACAGATAAAACCCATATATCACTGAATTATCAGTGTTAAATTGTTGTATATATACATTCTGCATTATATTAAAATTCCCACCGATATCTCACGGAGATAACCTATATCTCAAATATCAGTCCTTGACCGATATCCGATATTTTACTGCATTAACTGCATAGCTTCTAAATAAACTTATCCTCTAACAAACTCAAATTTTCTTACCAACTAATAAAACTTGTGTTCATACATATCCAATATTCAAACAACCTTAACCTTACTACAAATACCCAAAGAGCATCCCAAAGAGCATCAATTAAGGATGGGTTATCAAAGACCACCCTTTTTGTTTCGACATAAGAGGGAACTATAGATTGTGCTAACCATACCGTGTTAAGTTCTCTCTCTTAGAATACCATCGTCCGCCGGTTGGGCTCGACGAGGGTGACCTCACCGGAATAGCGTGCAGGGTAGTTCTGGCAGTGTGTCGTGAGTCTCCTTTCTCTCTATTCTGTTCAGGTCCGAATCCATTTGCCTTCCGGGGCTGGTGTTTCCTTCTTCGCTTGTCTTATGGTTCGTCTGTTCGTTTGCTTTCTAGCGTGTTCCTGACATCATTCCGGTGGCTCGACGAGGACGGTATAATCTGATTAGCGCGGGAAGTTCCGTCGATTCTAGCCTGTGGGTTTCGAATCTTGATAATACTTCCCCTTCTAATTTGGTTCACCTAATCCATTCGCTGCTGGTTGATGTTATGGAGAGTTCGGTGGGCGTTGGTGGTGAGAAGGGGAAGGGTATTGCAGGTGGGGGTTCTCAGATCATGAAATACTTTGTATCCAATCTGCCGGAGGGGAGTACACCTTGGGAGTTGAGTGTTTCATGCAAAGGTTCGGGGAGGTATGGAAAAGTTACGTGGCCAAGAAAAGAGATAAATCATGTAATAGGTTTGGGTTTATTTCATTCAAATCTGTTAGCAAATGGAAAGATTTAGAAAAGAAGATCAATGGGGTTAACATAGGAGGTTGTAAGCTAAAGGTTAACGTGGCCAGATTTGCGGTTGAAAACAACGGTATGGATAGGGAGTCGGACAGGAAGAAGTTCTCTGAAGGGGAGTCGGATAAGAAAGGTAAGGCTGTAGGTCAAGGAGTTGGAGCCTTCCCTCAGGAAGGGCCGAAGTCTTTCGGTATGAGAGGTGTTAGATCATATAGGGATGTGGTGAATCCTACGTCGGCCGGTCTTGGCCCGTCGGGGTCTGTGCTTAGTCCGGGAGGATGCAGAACGGGGAGGGTGGTGATGATATCCGAGGAGGTTAGTGGAGGTACTGGTTTATACCGTAGAGCCGTTGTCGGCCGAACGGTGGATTTGGATACTCTAGTTATCTTTGATCGTCTTTTGAGGATTGGCAAAGTGGACTTCTTGAGAATTCAATACTTAGGTGGGTTGTCGATATTGGTGTCTTTCGCGAATACGGAGGCTGCCGAGTTATTTTTACAGAATAAGGTTCTTTGGGGACCTTGGTTCTCCAAACTCGATCTGTGGGAGGGTCAGGTCCTGGCTGTAGAGAGGATTGCTTGGCATAAGATTCATGGCCTTCCTTTCCATATCTTTGATCCTGAGGTTCTTCGGAAGATCGGGGATAGCTTTGGGAAGACTTTGTATGTTACTAAGGATGTGGGTGAAGAATCGGACTTGTTTGTTAACCGGGTGGCTGTTTTGGCGGGCAACGATAATAGAGTGGAAGAGTTTGTTTGCCTGAAGTGGAGAGACAAGACTTTTAGGGTATGGGTTAAGGAGGAAGATGAGGTGTAGATTCCGGATTGTTTGGGGGGGGGGGGGTCAGATCTTGGATCATCGGAGCCGGGGAAGGAGTCGTCGGATCCGGCTAGTCCTGCTGTGGATGTCGAAAAGATGGATGAGGTTATAGGTGACGTTTCGGTAACCGATAAGGATGGGGATAAGACAAAAAACAACTTTTTTGGGGAAAAGGAGAATTCTTTCACTTCTCAGGTGGCTATGTCCCCTAGGTCTGCTTGTCACAATTCCAAGGAATTTTTTAAAAAGGATGGGGGGCCCAGAACTTTTAAAAGGTATAAGGGTAGAAAAAGCTTTTCTCCTGTGGGCTCTTATTTGGAACCTCGGCCCAAAAAGAGACAACGAGCCCAAGTTCAAAAAGAAGCCTTGTTTGGAATGGATGATCTGATTGGTAATGGCCCTTATTCATTCCAAAATAAGTCAAACGCGGAGGAACTCTTAGTGGAAGATAGGTCTGCGATGGAGGTAGGGGGTTCTCTGGATCTGAATCGAAGAGTTTCTAGCTCCCTGGATCAGCTGGCGTGTGAGGTTAATTTGGATTCAGGGGTTCCGAATCAGGACGAAGAGGTAATTCCAGGTTATAATTTGGTCGATGAAGTGGCAGGTACAGTCAAATTGGGGGCAATGCTAGATGTCGATCTTCGGAACAAAGAGCAGCTGGTTTCGAATTCCATCCTTGGTGAAGGTATTAATGGTGTTGTCCAATGAACTTAGTTTCTTTAAATATGAGAGGTTTGGGGTGGGGGGGTATTAAGGCAAGATGGTTAGGGTTAGTTTCATTGCTATTCAGGAGTCCAAATTGACTGTGGTGGATGATTTCTCTCTTGTAAAAATTTGGGGGGATAGAGAGTTCGAGTTGGAGTTCGTGGGCTCGTCGGGGCAGTCGGGTGGTTTAGTATGTCTTTGGGACCCGACTGTTTTTCGGCCAGTGGCTTTGTTAAGGAAAGGAATTTTTTGATGATCAACGGGGTTTTGAAGGGTTGTGGGTCGCCGCTCACTTTTATTAATGTCTACGCGCTCCAAGGCATATCCGCGAAAAAGGTGTTGTGGGACCATTTGGAAGGGATTGTGGCTGGTCTTTCTGGTTTGTTTGTGTTAGCAGGAGATTTTAACGCTGTCAGATTCCCGGAGGAAAGGAAGAATTCTATGTTTAAACCCCAGTGCGCGATTAATTTTAATTCTTTTATTTTTAATTCTGGTCTTTTGGAATATAAGATGCAGGATAGACAATTCACTAGATGGGTGGCCTCTGGGAGGAGAATGAATAAGATAGATAGATTCCTGGTCAGTGCCGACTTTTTTAAAAAGTGGCCTGATGCTTGTCTCCGGGCCTTGTCAAATCTGTTTTCTGACCATTGTCCCTTAGTGTTATCTATTAAGAGCTCGAATTTTGGGCCTAAGCCGTTTCGAGTTTTTAACTCTTGGATCGGTCGGGCGGGTTATAAGGAAGTTGTGTATAATGCGGCTGCGGCTTTTAGTGGGGACGGTCCTCCTGACATTGTGCTGGTTAAGAAGCTCAGATTTATCAAAGACCGCGTTAAGGAATGGAGAGATGCTTTAAAGGAAAAAGAGGTTGGAGAGGTCGTTGTTGCTAGCGCTGAGTTGGAAGGGTTCGAGCGGATTTTAGAGAAAAGGGATTTAGATGTAGAGGAGGATTGGGCTATGTTCGAAGCCAAAAAGATTATTAGAGAATTCGAAGAAAATAAAACTAAGGATTTAAAGCAAAGATCTCGTGACATTAATAGCAGGAAAGCGAGGAATGGGTTTCTCGGGTTGAACATTAATGGCGTTTGGTGTGATAAGCCCAATTGGATCAAAAAGTTTGTCTTCGAGTTTTTCAGAAACAAGTTCAAAGAAACGGTTGCAGATAGGCCTTTTCTTAGATTGGATAGCGATGGTAGACTTTCGGAAGATCTCGGGGCTATTTTAGTTGAGGAGTTTGGTCGTGACGAGATTAAGAGGGCAGTTTTTGAGTGCGGGGGGGACAGGGCTCCTGGTCCCGACGGTTTTAATTTTAGATTCTTTAAGCATTTTTGGGATATTTTCGAGTTGGATTTCGGGAAGATTATGGATGAGTTTTTCTATTCGGGCAGGATCAATCATGGTTGTGCGGGCTCTTTTATCGTGCTCATCCTAAGATTAAAGACCCTAGCGGATTGGGGGACTTTCGACCTATAAGTTTGGTGGGTGTTATAAATAAGGTGATCTCTAAAATTTTAGCTAATAGGGTGAAAGTGGTGCTTGGGAGCGTTATCTCGGATTCACAATCGGCTTTCCTTAAGGTAAGTTCATCCTAGATGGGCCTCTGGTGGTGAATGAGATCTACTCTTGGTTGAGGTGCTTTTACATTTGTTCGGGTTTGAAGATGAATGTGAAAAATCTAACATTTATGGAGTGGGGTTGATGATAATGATTTGAATAGAGTGGCGGAAACGATTGGGTGCAAAGTGGACGCCTTTCCTTTCAAATATCTTAGAATTACCGTGGGGACTAATATAAATAGGATTTGTAATTGGAGACTGGTGTTTGAAGTGTTTGAATCAAGGTTATCGTTATGGAAGGCGTCGGTGCTGTCGTTGGCAGGAAGAGTGACCCTTATTAAAGCAGTTTTGGAGAGTCTTCTGAGTTACTTCTTCTCTCTCTACAAGGCCCCGGTTAGGGTTATTAAAGATCTTGAAAAAATTATTAAAAGGTTTCTTTGGGGTGGGTCTAGCGTGGTTTCTAAACTTCATTGGGTTGCGTGGGATCGTGTGGCTTCGCCTGTTCGGGTCGGTGGTTTGGGCCTGTGTAATCTCGAAATCATCAATAAAGCCCTTCTTGCGAAATGGGGATGGAGATTCAAGAACGAGAGGAATAGTTTTTGGGTTAAGGTGATCAACGCCATTCATCGTCACCGTCGTAGTTGGGATTTCCTTCCGATTCGGCCCCCTCTTAGTGGAGCGTGGCGTAATATCCATAAGGTTTGCTCGAACCAGTTGGGGGATGGCATGTCTTTAAAAAGTTTTATGCGAGCTGAGGTTGGTAATGGGCAGGATATTTTGTTCTGGTTGGACCCGTGGTTATTGGCTAAGCCTTTTAAGGAGGTGTTTCCTAATTTGTTTCGGCTGGAAATTCACAAATCGTGTGTGGTTAGGGATCGTATAGTGAGTCCGTTGTCTAATCCGTGCGGAAAGTGGGAATGGAGGTCGGCTCCGGATTCGAATGTGGAACTGGCGGAGTGGGGCCGGTTGTGCAATTTACTTCGCCCTTTCTCTCTTCTGGACGGTAAGGATGGTTGGATTTGGGAGGGTGCGGGTTCGAATGGGTTCTCGGTGGGAGCGGTTAAAAGGACTTTCGATATTAATAAGGATTTTAGTGCTCGGTATGTCTCGAATTGGAGTAGATGGCATCCCAAGAAGTGTAACATTTTTGCTTGGAGAGCTGAACAGGATCGTATTCCTACCAGAGATGCGCTTCAAAGGAGGAACATTTCGGTGGAAGACAGTAGCTGTCCGCTCTGTCATATGGGGGTTGAGACGGTAGATCACCTCTTTACGTCGTGCGGTGTTTCGTCGGTCATTTGGCAGAAGGTTCAAAGTTGGTGTAACGCTCCTATGCTTGTCTTGGTTTCGTTCCGTGATGTTTTAGAGGTGCACAATTGGGTTGGGTTGGATGATCAAAGGAAGGAGGTATTTCATGGTATCGCTATCCTTTCCTGCTGGAGTATCTGGAAGGCTAGGAATAACTTGATTTTTTCCGGAAAGAGTTTTAACGTCAATGAGGTTTTTAGTGAAATTAGATCTTTGGGTTTTGTTTGGTATAAAAATAGGTCGAAGAATTATAGTATCTCTTGGGTAGATTAGTGTAATGTTGTAAATATGTAACTGAGGTTGGCCGCTCGATTTCGAGCGGTTTTTTTGTTTGAATGAAATTTTCCTTTAAAAAAACATTACTACAAATATTGTACCAATCATAATTGAGAGAATTGTAGACTATAATTTCATTTTCGTCAAAGAATTGGAAGAGCTAGTTGAGACAGCATGATATCCACCTGTCACGGGTGCTACCCCATATGCCATTTGTGTAACCCTGTGGCCCGACATATGACGTGTACATTTTGACCAAAATCAAACTCACCTACAAATATCAATCCATGAACTCCTGGAACGTATAACACATTTTTTACTAGTTTAACGTTTACTTTCCTTTGAAAAAACAATGATGCAGTTTCTACCAAGTCATGGGTATGAGTTCAATAACTATTCAAGTATTATCAGGAACTTGGTATACAATAATGGAGAGGAAGATTTATCAGCAAGCATGGAGTCAGCGGCGGAGGTGAAAGCGGCAGCCGCTAGTAACAGACACAGCGAAGCCGAACGGAGACGAAGGAAGAGGATCAATGGCCACCTTGCTACCCTCCGTAGCATCCTCCCCGACACCGTTAAAGTACTACCCACCTTCCACATTTGTTTCTGTTCTATAACCCTACCTTTTATTTGTTTTATTTTAAGCGCATGCCCATGTTTGAAAAGATCGACATTTTTAATATTGTACCTAAAACTTTATCTATACTTCTATTGGAATATACAGTGTTTTCATAACAGAACCGGACAACTAGAAACCAGACACATAACGGGTTCGGATGTGTGTATTTGAACCGCTGTCCTTTGAACAGACTTGCCACCAGTCGGGCCGAATTTAAAATCTTTTTTTTTGAACCACAAGGAATGACGTGCCAACCATCGTGACACCGGGTGTTGTGGCCAAGGTTGACTACTCGACCGCCACGAGCCCCTTGGCTCTCCCAGATGCGCGGAAACCGACCTCCACCCACCCGAATTTAAAATCTTTTTAATATGTATTTTTTGCTTTCGAACTACCATTTAATAACTATTTACTAGTTTAAACTTCATATTTTTTCTATCTAAAGTCTCATACTTCATTTACATTAATATTGTGAATTTACACAAAAAAAAGAAAAGGAAAAACATTTATAGTTATAGTTATATTTTATTTTTTATTCATTATATAATGTTTAGTTATTAAATTATTTATAATTTCGTCTGGTTTTTTAAACCGGTTCGATCAGTGAAGCAGTGAGACAACTAGTTTGACTACCAGTTTATCCATTGAGCTTTCTTTTGAAAAGAAGCTGAACTTATGTCTTTTCGTATTTTATATTGTGTATTTTTTTGTGTGTTACACTATTCGATCATTGTGTTGATTGCAACATTTTCATATTTGGCAGGCAGATAAAGCTTCATTACTCGCGGAGGTAGTAAGGCGGGTGAAGGAGTTAAAGACAATAACCGCGGGACTAGAATCAACAAGTTTGGATCAAAGTGACGACACAATACGAAACTATGTAATTCCAAGTGAAAATGATGAGCTTAAGTTGACATACATTGGAGAAGATTCTAGTACCAATAATGTTATGATAAAGGTTAGCATATGTTGCGAAGATAGGCCCGATTTGATCGTTGAGTTAACGAGAGCATTGGGTTCGGTACAAGGTAAATTAGTGCGTACCGAGATAGGGACATTGGGTGGAAGAATAAAATGTGTGTTATGGGTTCAAGTTTATGAAGTAACAAGAGACCAAGGGTTAGATGAGCTAAGAAGAGTGTTAAAGGTGGTTACTGACCGTGCATCGTTCTTGGATCTTCCTAGGAACAAAAGACCACGTGTTCCACATTTTGTTTGATATTGATTTTTTTACAATGGTTGTTGAATTCTTTGTATTTTTGAAGTTAAGTCTGTTGTCGATAGTTAGAGTTCGTTTAGTTAAATATAAATCTGGCACGAGCCTAGCTAGCTCTTGGGTCATTTTTGGTTTAGTCCGCTTCGAATGAGGTTTCTAAATCCAAGCATGAATGTTATATGATGTTAATTATCAAGCATTTATGTTGATGAGGTGATACTTGAATTCCTATAGTAGATGGGTAGTACAACTTGTCTAGTGTAAAGAAATCAAATGCATATCCTTTTTTTCCTTTACTTTTGAAGATATTAGAGATTTTGTTTCGTATTTTGTAGTTGTTACATTGTTTATCCTTATAGTCTGATTTTTATGCTTTAATTTTCGTACTTTGCCAGTTCTCCGTCTAGATGAGATATCTCCCCCATCTTTTTATCGGCAAACTAACTTACTTTTAAATACTCTTATGGCTACATCTTGCAGGGACATACTTCCCCCATCTAATTGGCCATACTTGAGGACTTTGTAGCTTAGACCACTGATTACCTTGCACGCTCGTGGTCCTTTAGAAATATTCTTAATAATTATGTTGAGTCAATAAAGATAACTACATAATTTAAAGGCCAACAACGTATTAGAAATGATAGTTCTTAGACCGTTTATCATCTCTTGTGACATATCATATTGTTTTAAAATCGGACTTAAGGTAGTGTTCGTTTTGTGGAATGTAATGGAATTGTGATGTAGCGAGTGATACGATAATGAAGAACAAATCACGTTGATTCTACGAATACCCATGACGATCTTCCCCAAACCCTAAAAATTCAACCCAAAGGGCAAAGAATTTGAAGTGAAAATAGTTATTCACTTATTCTCAAAATTGAAGTCTGACCATTAGAATTACAAGAGCAAGATATAAAAAAGACTGAAATTTGAAACGGGCCACAAAAAAGTCATAGCCCAAACACAAGCCCAAAAACAAAATGGGGTGTGATAAATACACCCAACATATGGATTAATATACCAAATTAGTCAAACTTAGTAATGATTAAGTACTTTAATACATTATTTTATTCTAAAGTCAAAAGTAATAATTATGTTTTTTTATGTTATTTTATTTTATAATACTTTTGTTACTTTTTTTATATTTTGTTATACTATTATTAGTATTAATATCAATATTAATAAATAAATAAATAATCAAGACACTTTATTATAAACAAGAAAATGAAAAAGTTTATCATAAATACATAAATAACGAGTCTCTAATAAAAAAGTAAACATCGTCCCTTTTCTGTCATGTGTGCGAGGTAACCGAACCAAAATGCCGTCCCTTTTCTGACTTGTTTTTAACCGGCACTAGTTGGTTTTTTATAAGTATATAATATAATAATAAAGCAAAGGGGTGTTATTGTGTGGGTTTTTTAAAGTCACAACTTTTCATTTTAGAGAGGCAATCCAAGTTGATTTTTGTAGGGTTATATAATTTTAAATAGAAATTCGATTTTTAAAATAAGGACATGCTTTCATGAATCACCAATACTAACGGAGATATAACATACACATATAAGTGGTTAACTAAATTAAATCTTTAAGTTGAACAAATAGTATAGGCAATACGCAAGTTATAAGTTACTGACAATAATTTAATATAATTAAGGATGATACAACAGTGAGAAGAAAATCGAAACCCTTATAATTAAAAGATATATGGAAACTTGAAAAGTAGAGTGAGAAATTAATAGTTTATGGAAACTTGAAAAGTACTTGGGAAAAGTAAAAAAAGTTGACTTTAGGGTGTATTTAACACAACCCAAACAAAATACATAAAACACTGAGAAAAACATAAAAGTGTACATAACTCCCATTAGAATGCGTTTCAAGCTTCGATTTGACTGGTCGAACGCCTAGAACGGAGACCCATAGCCAAAGTTATGCTCGTTTTTATAAATCACCCTTGAAAGCTCGATCATGGGCCTCCAGAAATGTCATGGCTCGATCTTTTACACTTGGGCCTGCATCAAATTGGAATTTGCGTATGAGTTGAAGCTTGATTTGGATTTTAGGTGTGTTCGTTTTATAGAATGGAATGAAATTAGAGTGTATATTGCGTTCCTTATGCTATTGTTCAATTCCAATATTATTCAGATTTCATTCCAACCGAATTATTATATTAATTTTGAACAAAAAGAATGTTGTATAGGTGGACAAATTTTATGTTTGTGTCCCAAGACAACTAACTAATAAACTCGTGATTTATGTATCATCATGTGCTTGTAATTTTGTATACCTAGATGTACAACCACATCCAATTTGGGTTTACGAGCCTTATTACGTCATTCACTATACTGTCTACTTGGTTCACTGTGTTGCAAACTCAGCACAGAATCTTGGTGTCAGGTAGCAAAACACACAGACACACTTTGTCGAGTTTGATGGATGGACATATTCACCCTCTTTTTAACTACTTCTTGCTTGATTGATGGTTGTCTCTCTTCTTTATTTTTATATAAAGAAAAATTAAAATGGAACGTCAGAAAGCGAAGTTACCTATTTTATAAAGAGAAAATCAAATGAATAACCATTTTCATTAAGTATCAAATGCATGAAAAATAAAAGAGTGAGTTCGTTAGAGAAAATGAATATACTTGCATCAAAGTCTAGTTATAGGGAATTTTAAATATGAAATGTATTGATAAATTTTCAAAATAAAAACTGACAATTGATTTGTGAAACTGAAGAGATAAATAAATGGGTAGATTTAGACAATCAATTATTCAGGCAATTAAATAATTGGGTCCTCGAGGCCTTTTTCTGTCCACTACTTATGGGCCTCGTAACTTCACTCATAGCCCAACTTATGTTTTTGTTACGTGATGTTTTTCTATCTCATATGCTAACTCTTAGATCAACTCCGTATCAATATATTACTCAGACGGTCACTAACTCTTTTTTTTTCAAATTTGATCGTTACAAATATTTAGATCCAATCAACATATTTCATTTATCCCATCTGCATAAATCTTGCTCGCTTTTGCGTTGAATGTCCCATCAACGCATACACGTGAGCTTGATATTATCGGTCATTTGGTTGGCCACATCTAGAACAAAGTGTCATATCAACGCAGACGTGTGTCGATGTGTTACTCGTTGCATCAAAAAGGTCATTTTCTATTCTACTGATTCATTTTAAAAAAAAACAAAGGGTATTTGAGCAATGCGTTCGTCGAATGTTCATTGCAATGTTGTAATTGTCTACAAACTTGCATTTGACGCGTACTAAAGTCCTATTTTTATCGTAATAAACTAGGAAAAGTTGTGTGTAGCTAGGCGCGCCTAAGGTGTATTCAAGTATCCAACATCGACACAAATGTCGTTATTGTGAATATTGTCTGTCTCCAAATACACATAATACAGGTTTTTTTGATGTCAAGTTGGAAGTTGATAGTGTAGTTGACACTTTCAAGCCAATGAGCTAGTGGTGGAGTGGTAAGGGAGAGATCTTGTGTTCCAAGTGACCCAAGTTCAATTCCTACCCCTAGCATTTAGTTTCTGCGACACCTGGTGATGATGGGAGACTAGGCGAGTAGGCGGCGATCGCTAGTTCGATCCTTGAACTGAGCGGGTTTTTCCTCACCGCACTGTCGTGCCTTCGGGCGAGTGTTCACGGGCTTCGGCCCTAGGTGAGGGTTTTCCCTGGTTCGGAAGGCGAGTGTATCCCGATGTGGTGAATTTCGCCAGTAGCCCATTTGGAGGATTCGTTGGCCGTTCAAAAAAAAAAAGTTGACACTTTCAAAACAGATGCTCGTTTATTTCTCTTTAACCGAATAAACCAACTAAAAAAATACAAAGTATACAAATGAGTAAATGACTAGTAAAATTTAGCCAAATGTGAGATGTTTCATGTATATACAAAAAAAAAAAAAAAAAAAATGAAACCGACTTCTATATGGCTATTTTTCAACCCATTGTATTCATCAATGCTTGTAAAATACAAGATCTCTGCTGCAATTGGTTTTCAAAGCTTCTTCTAATGCTTCAGCTTGGTCAAAACTAATTTTAAAGGTGACCATTGTTATGCCATCTTTTCCAGTGTCATAATCTTGCTTAATTTCCTCAGCTTTGAATGACTGCAACTGTAAATTACCAACCAAGATGTTAAAAATCTGTAAACTTATTAACAAATATTTATTGATGCTAGAACATGATGTTTAGAACCTAACCTGATGGTAAACAACCCCCAAAAGATCGAAAGTGACCTCGACACCCATAGGGACCTGTAGCATAAGGTTTTATACGTCATAATCACATATATTACTAATAATCGTCAAAATGTGTGAATTATCATTTTAGCCAAGTACAAGAATCACAATGGAAATCCATCCTTTTCAAGATACCAAACTCCGATAAGATTTAAAAAAAAATTAACTTTACCAACTTACGCCGAGAAAAGAAACAAAAGAATCATAAAAGCTCACAAATGAACTATAAAATCAAGACAATTGGTAAAGAATCCAGGCAGAAGATTAATTACTTGAGATTTAATTAATCGAGTAGGGGCACTTTTCAAGCATTCTGCTGCTACTCCGCCATATGCCCTAACTAATCCTCCGGTACCTAATTTGATCCCTCCAAAGTGCCTAAGAATTAACAAATATATAAAAAAAAATATATATGTTAGTAGTGTGAGGTTCATTGGGGAACACTAAAAAAGTGGGGAACAGTGGGGAACCGACTCAAATGAACTCCGATTGGACTCATTCCAGCGGCGTTGGAACCAGCTCGTCGAACCCTAACTAGGATCTCTTAACCCTAAACCCTAAATCATAACCCCTAAACACTAAATATATTAGGGTTTGGCTTTTAGGGTTTAGCTTTAGGGTTTAGCCTTAGGGTTTAGCCTTAGGGTTTAGCTTTAGGGTTTAGGGTTTAACTTTAGTGTTTAGGGTTTAGCTTTAGGTTTAGCCTTTAGGGTTTAGCTTTTAGGGTTTATAGTTTAGATTTTACGGTTTAGCTTAGGTTTTAGCCTTATTTTGTAGCTTTAGGGTTTAGAGTTTAGGATTTAGGGTTTAGGGTTAAGATATCTTAGTTAGGGTTCGACGAGCCGGTTCCAACGCCGCTGGAATGAGTCCAATCGGAGTTCGTTTGAGTCGGTTCCCCGCTGTTCCCCACTTTTTTAGTGTTCCCCAATGAACCTTCCCCTATGTTAGTATATGCTACCATCATAGATCATACACTATCAAACTGAAATATAACCAAATGTAGCAGAAGAACAAGTCCACTGTTTTCTCAGTTAAAGTGACAAACATATTATTTTTTATAAGGAAGATGATAGAAGCTAACATGAGATAATTTTTACCTAATGACAACAACCATCACTCTATCTAATCCTGAATTTTCGATAGCAGAATGTATCGGTTTTCCAGCTGTACCAGATGGCTCACCATCATCATTACTTCGATACTGATTTCCAACCTAGAATTTGAGAAACATATTCACCATACAAAACTAGTGAGCAGACCAACATAATATCATCTGTTTATACAATAAACATCTAGTGTACAACATGCATTGATCACCAAAAAGGAAAATTTAAATACAAAATATTCAAAACAAGTGGTAGAGATCATATGCCTAATGTATTTGTTACATTCCTCTTCATAAACAATGACAGGCTACTAATATCATGACCACTTTAGAACATGAATGCATTATAAATTTATAAGTTATAACAAAAATACACATGTATACCTTATAAGCCCAGCAATTATGAGTTGCACGTGGATCTTGAACCTACACATTAAAAAAATATAAAATCAAAGTTTAAATCATATAAATTATAACTCACTAATAAAAGTTACTACAGCTAAAAATGGGTATTAATCTCACATTAACTCTATCAAGTTTTGCTACAAAAAAAAAAAAAAACGTCTTCCGTTATTTCCTGTTTTCACTTTGACCAAAAACAAAATGTACAAATCATAAAAGTAGCGGTAAACGTATACCTATCCTATAAGCTTATGAAAAAAAGTATTTCAAAGATAGTTTGATAACAATTAAAAATCATATAACTGGCAATATCACAATTTTGAGGTTATCAAGAAACTCTGTCGTCAAAGCTCACCCCGGTGCGTGCCTAGACCCACTTTCTGAAGATGTTAATCTTTTAACTAGGAGATAAATATAAAAAAGGGTTATAGATCACTCTTGGTGAATTATTTTAGGAATAAATTGTTAGTTTGAATTAGATAGGTTTATCTAGTTGGTTATTTTATTAATTAAATTGAGTTTTAGTTGGGCTAGGTGTCTAGGTATGAGCGTGGTACGTACCGGTACCGAAAATACCGGTACTGAAATTCGTCAAAACTGGGTACCGGTACCGAAATATTCGGTACGATACGGTACTGGTATTTGAAGGTAAAATTCGGTATTTTACTGGTACCATACCAAAAGTACCGACACCGAAAATGTCAAAGAGTGGTACCGGTACTGAAAAAATTCGGTACGGGAAATTCGGTACCGGTACCCAGTATCAAATGCTCATCCCTAGTTAGGACTAGAGTGAGTCTAGTATAAATAGATGGTTAGGTCTATGTAATTTGTGTGTGCTCTCATTGATAAATAATAAAAGAGTCGAATGAGTTTGTTCAATCTCGTTTTTATGTGTTCGATCAAGGGCCTGATTACCAACACTTTCAGGCCCTCAGGCGCATTTAAATTCCGGCCATAAATTGTCTGAGCAGGTTTGAAAAGGTGTAAAACATTTATACCAACCCAAAAGAAGCCTGGAATCAACTTAAAACAATCTAAACTAGCCCTAAAGAAGTCTAAAACCACTAAAAACTGCATTTTTATACAGTACGCCTCACCTAAAAAGCCCTCGCTTTTTATACCTTTGCGCCTTGGACAACGATGTCAAGAAATAGGTTAAAACATGTTGTCTAGATGTGAATTTCTGGCTTTCTGTAGTCTTTTACGTTTACCTCTATTGTGCATGTATCCAGGGGCAAACAGTTAAGCAGTTAACATCTGTTCTGGCAGATTGATTCATTATTTAAAAAATGTCAGCAGGCATACATTTACTGATAAATTACAGTAACAACTAAAAAAGGTTTTCTAGCATCAGATTGCTTTCATTAACAATCCTCGATGTTTCAATTCGATCAACCATAACTTCTTCTGAATTTCAAATTGCATCAATAATTTCGTTTTCAACAGCCCTAATTTTATATATAAAAAAAACTAAAAGAAAAGAAAACATAAAATTAACAACATACTAGAGCAGCAGAAATAGCAAATCTCTATACCTCCGATAAGAAGGAGTGAGCAGAGCGCTCATCGGGAATATGAGCGGCGATGGCGATGAATTTGCTCTTCTTAATATCGCGCTCCAAAGTGACTGTCTCTGCGATGGTGGTGAAAGCGCCGCCGGTGGCGGCAGTGGTGGTGGCGGTAACCATGGATCTGAGGAGGAATAGAGAATGGTGGTTGTGGAGGGGGAGGTAGCGGTGGTAGGGTGATATCACCTGCATTTGGAGACACAACCTATGGTTGGTTGGGCATTTGGAATTCTTTTTTCTTTGATTTAAATATCGATACGACGCCGTCTAAGGACAAAATGTAAACATAATTAGTAAATCTATACAACCTAATAAAAGCCTTAATTAATGGACACATGTCCACCTCCTAGGGCCTCTATAGCTCATTTTCCCGCCAAAATTGTCATTCTCCTCATTTCCCTAA
Organism: Helianthus annuus; assembly: GCF_002127325.2. NCBI lineage: Eukaryota > Viridiplantae > Streptophyta > Magnoliopsida > Asterales > Asteraceae > Helianthus > Helianthus annuus. Next base: position 116,277,469 of record NC_035446.2, read on the forward strand.
CGCTCTGTTCCCGAGTTAACTTAACGAGGGATAAGAAAAGAAAGCAAAAGTGAGAAAGGAAAGGACGAGAAAGGAAAATAAAAGATGACTTTCCCACTGTTTCCTCCCAAATCGGAAGGAAAGAAAAATTAAAGAATTTAGCCTAGCTTTCTCGTCATTTCCTTTCTTTTCCTTCCTTAAATGAAACTCGGGAACACGACATGTTTTATTTTCCTTTCTTTTCCTTCCTTAAATGAAACTCTGGAACACAAAATATTTTTACTTTCTTTTTGTTTCCTTTCCTTTCCTTCCGTTAGTAAACTCTGGAACACAGTGTAAAGATGACCCGACACGGGATCCACCAAGCCATTCGGGTCCTCAATATTCGTTCCATATTTAAGAGAATAAACCGACCAACATTCCCATTCATATTTCTTCTCTTATACTCTTTCTGATTTTAGGGTTTTCTTACCTTTCTATCTATCGTTCGATTATTCATCAGATCTAACAACGATTCTTGAAACATTGACGGTATGTATGTTATTTCTCTAAGACGTAATGTTTGAATCTGTAATTTTATTTGTTCTTATATCTGATTTTAGGGTTTTTTTTCCTTTCTATAGTTTGATTCTTCATCAGGTGTTATACCGATTCTTCGAACATACAAGGTATGTATGTTATTCCTGTAATACGTAATCTTTTAATCTGTAATTTGTTTTATCTTTTCACTGATCATAGGGTTTTTTTTTTCCTTTCTATTGTTCGATTCTTCATCAGGTGTTATACCGATTCTTCGAACAGACAGGTTACTCCTTCAGAAGTTTTTTGATTTTCTTAATATATTTTTGTTTATATTTTTTTTTTTTTGAAATTTAAAATTTGGAATATGTAATCTGATGCGTTATTTTTTGTAACTGTTGTTTGTAGGTTTTGAATATGTCAGAAACTTCATCAAGGTAATTTATGTTTATCTTCTACAATATGTTTTGTACTATAAGTTTTAATTATTGTGTTAGATATGTAGATCTGTATAAATTTTTTGAAATTGGAAATTATGTATATTTTTTTGATTGTTATGATTTGATAAGTATTTTTTCGGTCTAATATGTTTATTAGGAATTATTCATGTAAATTTATAATTCTTTTATGTATAAAATCCGTTTTATTATGTTTGTTGAATCTGTTATTCTATATATCATCGGTTTTGTTATTTTAAGTTAATATATCTTTTTAATAGTTGTTTTTTAATTGTTCATTTTATTTGTCTGTTCTACATGGTTGTTGTTTTTTAAAATTGTTTAGGTTTATTTTAAATTTTGTGTTTAGAATTTTATAATATGTATGTCTGTATAGTTGTTGTTTATGTTTATATTAATAATATCTTTTATATATATATATATATATATATATATATATATATATATATATATATATATATATATATATATATATATATATATATTTCTAATCAGTATCAGGGAGCCATCTTTCTGTAGGCATTTGAATAGAGCCGATGAATTTATTATGGTAATTCATAATTTCTAACATCAATCATATATATATTTTTCCTTTTCATTAATTTCCTTTTGTTATTATTTTTTTTAATTATACTTTATTTTCAATTTTTTTCTTTATAAGGCTCTTCCCTCTGACGCGACGACTAAATTATGGTGTCTATAAGGCTCCTACTAATGTTCTGATAGAAACAGACGACGGGCGTAAATTTATTGTTTACATAAGTGAAGCAAAAGGAATGTTTTTCCTTTTCAATGGTTGGTCTGATGTCATTACACATTTAGGAATTAAATCTGGCAGTTTTGTAATCTTTACTCCTTTGGATTCTACAAGATTCAAGTTAACATATTTTGTAAATGGTGTGAGTTCTATCTGTTTCTGGTCATCCATGGTATCTACAGCTTCTCATTTGACTGTAAGATTATTTTTTAATATATGTATATTTTTCTTATTTTGTTATTATATTTATACTTTTTCAGAATTGTTTACAAGTCTAATGTTTTTTTTTAATTTTTGTTTTCATTCATACAGGTGATACCTGATTGTATCCTTCCAAAGTCTCATGATTATACATTTGCTGATTTAATTTCAACTATCTATTTAGGCAACAAAGAGTTTCATGTTAAGGTTGAAAGTTTTAATGGTAAAGTCTGTTTTACAGCGGGTATTGATGTAATTGTTACTCAATATCAATTGGAGGCCGGTTCTTATTTTTTATTTACAAAATGATTTGGTCATTCTTTCCATTTAAGAATATTTGATAAAAATGGTATTGAAATGAACTTTGATGATGTACATGTCGACGATGTAAGTATAATTTTTGTTTATTCTTTATATTTAAATTTAATACTATATTTTTAATTAATAAATCTAAGAAATTTTATATGTAAGTTTCAGGTTGATATCGCACCTATTGATTCTTTTCAAGATGTGCCTCCGACTGCTGTTGCTGAACAAGCCAATGGACATATTATTCGGTTTATTCGTATGGCAGCTGACTATTTTGTAAGTTGTAATATCTTTTTAGTTACTACTAAATATTAAATATTATTTTTTTGACATAATACATAAATATTTTAAGATTGATGTTCTTATTAATTTAATTTTTGAAATACAATACAGCGGCTGCCTGATGATGTTTCGAGAAAGGCTAAACTGGATTTGGGTTTTAAAAGTATCACAATCAGACTTTTGCATCTTAATCCTCCGAAGGAGTTTTCTAATGGTACGATACGTGAAGAGAGACTCGAAGGTTATTGTTATGCTTTAAGGAGTTGGTCGAGATTCATGAACATTGCTGGCATTAAGGTGGGTGACACAGTTTATTTTTGTTTTGATGAAACTGAACAAGTTTTGAGTGTAGAAAGGGTTGTTTCTCCTGTGAACCATAGTTAGTAGTTCTTTGACATTATGGTTTTGTTTTTTGTGGTTTTCATATGATATATATTAAGTTAGTTATGTTTATTCATTTTTAGCAGAAAATATATGGTTTTCAACTTTAAGTTACCACAATTTATATTATCTTACCTATGGTCTGAACAATTATTCGGACCACATATTTAAATTATTTTTTAAAGTACTTTGTGTTCCCATTATTGAATTGCCAATTATCGTGATAGCAACTTATATTAAAATTTTACTGTGTATGATTAGAATAGAAAAACAATGTTAAAAAAGATTGATCCAAATAAACCATAAAGAAAAATAATTTAAAATATTAAACCATATTACATATAGAAAATATTTGTTAATAACTGCTTTTAACATCATAGTTAGTAAGTATAAATTAACATATTAAGATATTTTACCATGTCTGTTTATGACTCTTTGTTATAAATCTAAATATTTTGATTTTGATTATACATTATATATAAAAAATGTAAATCAGAAAAGTGATTCATATATATGTGTTCTTCATACTGTTCGTTGACATCTATATAAGCTTACCTAAAATAGGTTTATTTATTTTTAGAAATAATATGTAATTATTAGGAAGAGTGGTTACTATATTATTTAAATTATATAACAACCGTAAATTGTGTTGATGTTATTAATGATATATGTAAAATCTTCATTTATTTTTGGGAAGAATTTGCAAATTGATTTTATCAATATAATCAATTTTAAAGTTTCGAACTAAAATATATATTAAATAATATTTAATAATTCTTTAATCTATTTTTTTTAAAGAATATTCAAATTGATACTATCCATATTCATATTTTTAATATTTTTGGTATTGATGTAGAAGATGTTATTGATTGGTTCTTGATTGCTGTTTGCTGATGCTGATTGTTGATTCTTGATTGTTCAATATTTATCATTTTTATTATAATCATTGATTGTTTCCTTCTATACCTTTTCATTTTGGTACTATAAATATTATTTCAAAACTCCATTCATTTCCGCATTGTGTCATTCATATTACTGCATTTATTTGGTTACGTTTTAATCTTTCATCTTACAATTCTTATAAATTATAGAACCATATGATAAACTTCTTTGAATAAAAAGAACTTCTTTAAACTCTCTTTTTCCTTCGAAAATGTTTCTGCATTTTGTTTGTTTTACTATTTTTCATTGTTCTTTAGTTTTCTTGATTCGTATATTGAAATACGTTTTATGCCGTCTGATAGATATAATGGAGAACCATAACATTACTATGTTGAGAGCTGTTGATGCCTTTCAAGAGCAGTTTTCTGTCAAGGTTAGGGTGATCAGGGTTTGGGAACACCCTGAAAGGAGGAATCCCAGTCAATTATACTCATTTGACATGATTCTAATTGATGAAGAGGGATATTTATTTTTTTGATCAATTTATCAATATATATATGAATTTTTTTTAAATTTTATACTTTATTATACTATATTTAATACTATTTTATTGATATTTATTTAAGTATAGTGTTCATACGTTATACAGGAGACAAAGATGGAGGCAACATGCTTGAATAAAGTTTTACCACAATTTCGCCCGTCATTAGTTGAAAAGAAATGTTTGATTATCAGGAATCCAACTATAGGTTTTAATAACTCTACGTACAGGTATGTTGACAATCAAAAAAGGCTATGTTTCCAGGGTACAACCGAAGTTATTCCATGTGAAGATATTGGTGGATCACCGTATGGCTTTGATTTCTTGAGTTTTGCGGACATCTTGAACAGTAATGCTATTTCAAACTCTACAGTTGGTATGTATATTGTTTTGGTCAAAAATTACCTAAGCAATTAAGTGATCAAATTAGTTTTGTGAGGTAGTGTGCTAGTAATACTTTGTGAAAAATATGTTGGTTTGTTAGTTTGCGAAAACAGTTAACAGGATACGGCTCAGGATATCGAGCTGTATCTACGAACAAACAATGAGCAAAAATGTAAAGGTTGACACGTGATGTACGAGGAAAGCCCTTGATCAATCTAGATCTCCGGCATAAAACCTCGGGAACTGATAATCGTCCGCTGCCTTGTTCTTCTTATTGCTTGAATAACAGGATACAATGCAGGATATGACACGGATCAACTAAGTGTTACAATGCGATTCGAGTGCAAGTGTTTGTGTTTGTGAGTGGTTACAAGTGGTAGAGAGTAAGAGTGTACGAGAAATTGTGTGTGTGAAAGTCGTGTCTTCCTATGATCCATGCATTCCTTTATATAGTAAAAGGAAATAACTAACTATGCTAAAAATCCGGGATATTATGCTAAAAATCCGGGATACTGAGATTATTTCCTTTCTGAACGTTGCCAGCCTGTTTCCACTCGTTTTCCACGCGCTTACTAACTATAACTCCGGGATTTAAGCTTCCATAACCGTTACAACATTAATATCTTTGACCAATCTTCGTAACTTTCCATAAAACACGCCAATCTTCAATGCTGACCGTTACAAGAGCTATTTTTCCGCCATCAACGTCCTTATCCTAACCAATTTGAGCGGGTCTTCAGGATGACTTGGTCTTCATGAACGTTAGTCCCTTGTAGCCAACATTTACAAGCAAATTGTTAGTAATAGTCAGGATACTGCCTCAGGATGTTACCAATATCCTGGTCCGGTATCCTGATCCGATATCCTGATCAGGTATCCTGATCATATACAACTAATAAAAAATCAAGATACAAGGTCAGGATATGGGCTTAGAATTTCACCCATAACAATTGTCCCCAAAAATATAACTGTTGGATATCATGATTCCAACGGATATATTTTTTAGTCATTCTAACATGCCTGGCAAGGATATATGTTTTCTTCGATCTTGAGAAGCTTGACAGCTATCCCAAGCCTGTCCTGGTGAAAAAGGAGCCATCTGTTGCTGCTGTCGAAGGTTTCTCTTATGATGACCTTGGCTTTACGGAATCTATCGAGCCCATGACCTCCTTCCCTAATAAGGTAAGTATCCAGATCATGTATCCCGTACACATATACTGAACCTGTATCCTGGTTAGTCTGTCTTTAATGATACCTGTATTTTGTAGGGTCTAAATCATCCGGTCATCCTGCACTTAGAACAATTTTAATTTCCTGCAAGTAGAATAGTTTGACAGTTGAAGGTGGAAGGATCCTGTGTTTTCAGGATGAAGCCTTCAACTGTTTATGTAAATATGCTTTAAAAACTTAATTGTGTCCTCGGTGGATGGGTCTCTTTTTGAGACGAAACCAAGAATACAATCTTTTGGACTAATAATAATAAACTGACCTTTTAGTCTTATTTATTATGTTTTTATTTTGAAAGGTATGTTTCGAATATCCTGATCAAATATCCTGGTCAGGATACTGATGAAATGTCTCCTAAATGTTAGACAAAACTTGGTTGAATATGACTTTTTAGAAAACTTAAATCATTTAGATAAGGTTTTCGAGACTTGAAGAATAATAGATCATACCAGAAACACTTAGGCAATAATTTCCAACCTCAACCTTTGAATCCTTTGCAATGTCCCCGGCATGGATGTCCCCTGTCTGTGCAGGATATTGCATCAGTGCACGACATACTTGAGTATTTCTTCACTTAGTGATAGCTTCTTATCCACAAAGAACGTGTGTAATCACAGCTTGTCATATCTTTATAATCTTGTTAAAAACTTTAGTTTTACTGGGGATAAACCCTTAGTATCCTGGGGAAAATCCCAAATTTTCGTGCGCTACAGGCGGGAGTGTATAAACTCCAAGACTTAGAAAGGTGAAAACCTTTAAACCTTAGAGAGTATGAAAATACCCTTTCGCGAGAGAGGGTGATCAATCCTCATATACCTTAAGGATCCAGGGTATAGCCAACAGTAACGAAATTATCAGCCACTTTTACATGAACTGGTCCTGGCACCTTGAACTATCCCTGGATAACTTGCGCTCCAGGCGGGGTGTTTAAACCCAATTCGTGAGAAAGGTGAATACCTTTAAACCTGCGAAGGGATCAGGATCCCTTAAACGTGAGAGAGGGGGCCAATCCTCTAATCTTTCGAAGTATCCTGAGTGTGTATCCCGGAGCTATATCCCGAGAGCATATTCTGCAAAACAACCTTAAACTAAGGTGGGTGTTAGCTTGGCTAACACCCCTCCGATGCTTAAGTTAGTATTGGGTTCAAATAAAATAAATTATATTATATTTAAAAGAGACAGAATTCATACCATTTTGAGTTAGAAATTAAATTCTAAACTCACTTGAAATAGGCTTTGAGATGTATAGCATTCCAGGATCTTGGTAGTATATCCCCCTCCATATTCTTGAGCTGGTATGCTCCTTTTCCGGATTCCGATTCAATCACATAGGGTCCTTCCCACTTTGGAGCCAACTTTCCATCGGCAGGATTCGTAGTATTCTGAAAAGCTTTCCTTAACACCCAATCTCCGACTTGGAACCTTCTAGTCCTTATATTCTTGTTATATGCTCTGGATATCCTCTGTTGATATGCCGCCATCCTTAGCTTTGCTGCGTCTCTTGTCTCATCAACAGTATCCAGTTCTTAACATAAGATTTCAGGACTTGATTCAGGATCCCGTAGGCTTGATCTAGCTGTCGGTATCACCATTTCTGTCGGGATCACTGCTTCTGCCCCAAATACCAAAGAAAATGGGGTTTGGCCAGTAGCATTCTTCACAGTTGTTCTATCAGCCCATAGGACAAATGGTAGTTCCTCTGCCCATTTTCCTTTTTTGGCACCTAACCTCTTCTTTAAATTATTGACGATTATCTTGTTCGAGGATTCTGCTTGTCCATTTGCTTGAGGATGCACTGGTGTTGACGTAATCATCTTAATTCCCCAACTCTTGCAAAATTCAGTAGTTCTTTTGCTGATGAATTGAGAGCCATTGTCACAAACTATCTCAGCTGGTACCCCAAATCTGGTCAGGATATTCCTCTTTATGAAGGATACCCCTTCTTGATCCCTGACTTGAACAAAGGCCTCGGCTTCGACCCACTTGGAGAAATAATCTGTCATTGCCAGCATAAAAACCTTTCCTCCTGGAGCATTTGGAAGTTTTCCCACTATGTCCATTCCCCATTTCATAAACGGCCAAGGGGATACGATAGGATATAATGGTTCTGCAGGCTGATGCAGGATGTTGCCGTGTCTTTGACATGCATCGCATTTCTGAGCATACTCCGCGGCATCCTTTCTCATGGTCGGCCAGTAATATCCTGTTCTCAACACCTTCGAGAACAGAGATCTGCCCCCAGTATGGTTGCCACAGTCTCCTTCGTGTATATCCTGAAGTACCTCCTTGGTTTCAGGATCTTCCAAGCACCTTAGGTACGGACCTGCAAGGGATTTCTTATACAAAATATTATTTATAATAGTAAAACGAGATACCTTCATCCTAAGAGCCTTAGGATTTGCATCATTTGGGATATCTCCTTCTTGAAGATACTTCACAATTGGAGTCATCCAGGATTCAGGATCCTTCTCAGGATATCCATCACCAGGATCCTGGATACATGCTACTTCTTTATCCTGAGATTTGAAATGTTATATTGCAGGATACAAGATGTGCACTATTGGTATCTGAGTTCCTTCTGGTATCCTGACAGTAGATCCTAAGTTTGCTAGAGCATCAGCTTCAGCATTCTTTTCTCTTGGTACCTGTTCAAGTATAAAAATTTCGAAATATCCTGCTAATTTTTTTAACAATTTCAAGATATTCAGCTAACTTTTCGCCTTTTACTGCATAAGATCCATTGAAATGTTAGTAATCAACAGGGAATCAACATATACTTGTAAATATCTAATATTCATATTTTTAGCTAATTCTAATCCTGTTATCAGAGCTTCATACTCAGCTTCATTATTGGTAGCAGAAAATTCACATTTAATAGCCTGGGGTAATATGTCCCCCTGTGGCGATTTTAGTAGTATACCCAAACCTACACCTCTTACATTAGATGCACCATCAGTATATAGTGTCCAAGATTCTATATTTTCTTCGAGTTGTTGCACTTCTAGGTCTACTTCATTTTGAATATCACTACTGAAATCAGCCACAAAGTCTGCTAGAGCCTGAGACTTTATAGCATTTCTAGGTTCATATATTAGATCATAGGCACTTAATTTTACTGACCACTTAGCCATTCTACCCGACATCTCAGGTTTCCTAAGCACATTCTTAACAGGATAATTAATTTTAACATGAATCCTATGTGTCTCAAAATAATATCTAAGCTTAGTTGATGCCATAACTAGGGCTAATATCATTTTTTCTAGATGAGAATATCTAGTTTCAGCATCTAATAAACTTTTACTAACGTAATAGACAGGATACTGCTGACCTTTATAATCCTTTACAAGGACAGCACTTACTGCATTCCCTGATACTGCGAGATATAGTGATAATGGTTCACCATCCTCGGGCTTCATCAATAGAGGTGCGGTTGAAAGATATTTTGCTTTAATTAGGGCTGCTTCATGCTTTTCTCCCCACTCAAACCTCTTATTCTTCTTCAGGATATCGTAGAATTCCTTGCATTTTTCCGAGGATCTTGATATAAATCTGTTTAATGCTGCTACTCGCCCTGTTAATCTTTGAACATCTTTCATATTTGAAGGTGACTTGATATCCAAGATAGCTTTAATCTGCTCTGGGCTTGCTTCTATCCCCCTTTTAGTCACCATGTATCCTAAAAACTTTCCTGCCCCCACTCCAAAATGGCACTTGGCAGGATTTAGTTTCATATTATACTGGTCCAGGATATCAAATGCTCCTTTAATATCCTGGAGATGATCCTCAGCCTTCTTGGATTTGACTACCATATCGTCAATGTACACCTCCATGGTGTCCCCCAGTTTATCTTTAAACATCATGTTCACCAATCTCTAGTACGTTGCACCTGCATTTTTTAAACCAAAAGGCATAGCAGTATAACAGTAAATACCTGTTGGTGTCATGAAAGCAGTATCCTCCTGGTCTGAAGGTTCCATTTGGATCTGCTGGAATCCTGAGGATGCATCCATGAAGGTTAACATTTCATGAGCGGCAGCGGCATCCACCATCGAGTCTATATGAGGCAGAGGGAATGGGTCTTTAGGACATGCTTTGTTCAAGTCTGTGTAATCTACACAAACTCTCTATTTCCCATTCTTCTTTTGAACCACGACCACATTTGCTAGCCACTTGGGAAATTTGACTTCCCTGATCATTTTGGACTTCAATAGTCTTTCAACCTCTTCTTGAATAATTATGTTTCGTTCTGGAGCAAACTTCCTTCTCTTTTGCTGGACAGGCTTGAAAGACCTGTCAATTCCAAGCTTGTGAGTTATGATATCCTTAGAAATACCTGTCATATCCTCATGCTTCCATGCGAATGTTGACATCCTGCATTTCAAAAAGTTAGTTAACTGATTTTCAATATCCTGAGGGATATTGGTTCCTACAAGCACCGAGATATCTGGATTATTCTGGTCCAGGATAATTTTCTTAACATCCTGCTCCGAAGCCTCCACAATATCATGGGCTCGCATCTTTAATTGCTATCCTGCTTTGGATTTTGTTGAGGATTTCATCGAGGATGAGTAACATTCCTTTGCCTCCTGTTGATCACTTTTCACCTTGACAACCCCCCAAGGAGTAGGGATCTTGATGCACTGATGATAGGTTGATGGCACAGCTTTCATATCATGGATCCATGGCCTACCCAATATGATATTGTAGCAGGATAAGGAGTCCATGACACAGAAGCGTTGTATTGAGTTGACTCCTTCGACATATACGGGAAGTTTTATCTCCCCAACAGTATTCTTTGCTTCTCCACTAAACCCTACAAGCACAGTGGACTTTGAGGTAATCTCCATCTCGGGGATGTTCATTCTCTTCAAGGTTTCCAATTGGATGATGTTGACTGAGCTGCCATTATCCACCAGTATCCCATGTCATCACTATCGAACGTGATCATTTTATCAGTCGTGAGGGTTGACATCTTGGTTGGCTTATCTCCCCTTTCTGCCTTAGCCTCTTTCGCATGTCTTTTTGCAGCAGAGTATGAAGTTCCACAAATGTCGGATCCTCCTGAAATAAAGTTAATTATCTTGGCATCCGCAGGTGGTGATGCTGCTCGTTCAGGATCCTTCTCAGTATCCTGACCCTTATTCTTATTTCTTCCTAGGAGGTCCTTCAGATATCCTTTGCTCAAGAGATAGCTTATTTCTTTCCTCAGAGCAACGCAATCCTCAGTAACATGTCCGAAATCCTCATGGAAGGCACACCACTTGGACTTATCCTTCCAATCAACTTTTTGTTGATTCTTCCGGGGCCACCTTGCTTTATCTCCTAGACCCTGCATAGCATACATCAGTTCAGGTATATTTACAGAAAAACAATATTCTGACAACTCAGGATACTCCTCAGGATCCTCGTCTTCAACAGCATTCACTTTCTTGCTGTCGTTCCTGCCATATGGCTTAGAGCGATATGGTTTGTATGAGGATTCTGATTTCCTGTTAGTTAATTCATATGTTGAGGATGCATTCATCCTCTCTTGCATTTTCTTATCATCTTCAAGCCTGATATATCTCAAAGCCCTGCTTCGAGCTTTGTCCAAGTTCCTGCAAGGATTCATCACAAGATCCTGGTAAAACTGGGAATCTTTTTGTAGTCCCATCTTGAATGCTTGGACTGCTGTAGCAACATCAAGGTGTGGGATATCCAAGGATTCCCTGCTGAATTTGTTCACATAATCCCTTAGGGATTCTTGAGGTCCCTGTGTTATCCTGTAGAGGTCACTTGTTAGTTTTTCAAAGCTTCTACTGCAAGAAAACTGACTGTTAAACAAATTAACTAAATGAGAAAATGATGTAATAGAATGAGGTGGAACATTTAGAAGCCATTTCAAGGCTGATCCTGTTAGAGTAGAGCCGAAGCCCTTGCACAAGCATGCTTCCTTAAGTTCTGGTGGGGTAGGGTTAATCTCCATCCTCTCCCTATACTGGGCAATATGCTCCTCAGGATCCGTCGTCTCATCATACAACTTCATGTTAGGAGTCTGGAATCTCTTTGGGATTTCTGCATCACAAATGGGGTGAGCAAAGCGGGATATATTGTGACTATCCCGGGATACTTCCGGTATAGGCTGCACTATCCCAGGCACACTTGATATCATATCCTTCAACTTTTGAAGCTATCTGGTTATCGCTGATGTCACACCTGCATCCTGCAATGATCCAAGATTATTAGTAACAGGGATACTGGTGTTAACGGACAAGTTACCAGCTTGGTGATTCTCGTCATATCCTGGAGCGCATCCTGGAGCATATCCTGGATTTCTCACAGTTGACACCCTGACCGAAGAGGGTATCTCTGGAATATGACTCTGGGAATGGCTAGGCATAATATTCCCCCTGTTATCCTCAGTATATACTGCCGAACTGAAGTTCAAAGATCTAGGCTGCAAGGGAGTAACAGTATCCTCAGTGGGCCTTCTTGAGCTAGATTTCAAGAGTTGTATCTCTCTCATCAGCATTAGGTTGGTCTCCTGCTGTTGCCTCATCTGTTCCTGTACACTACCAAACAAAGTTAGAATTTCTTCATTAGAGGCCAAAACAGGACCAGATCCCTGAATATTCTGAGTGGGAATTGTTTTGGTCAAAAATCACACAAGGATAATGCAACCAAACTCTCTGTAACGGGGAATGATGCTTGAAATGATGAATAAAGAAAAGGATCACTTAAATGTAAATTGCACAAGTGACACAAACATTTATACGAGGAAAAAGCCCTTGATCAATGAATGATCTCCGGCATAAAAAACCTCGGGTGATGGAAACTACCGATCACCAAGTTCAAATATAATAAATAATGTTTACAACTTCGAATAGTAACGAGCTAGGTACAAGGATCACTATGGTGTAGTATGCTAGAGCGTGTAAGAAATGTGTCGTCCCCTGCCAAATGCTCGAGAGTGCAGTTTATATAGGTGTGTGTGGTTGAATTTAGGCAAGTCACCTAACTACTAGCTCGTTACCCCTTTTAGAAATAGAAGTAAATTTAGCCTAACAAATTATCCGTAATTTGTGCTAAGTTTCCATATGCGAAATTAGCGTGGAAGATTTCTTAATGACGTTGCCAAGACCAGGTCCAACTTGTAATTCCTGCAAAACAACATGAAATTCAAAGAGAACAATCGTTAGTATGAGGATCCTTAGGATGATCCATGATCCTGAAGCTCTTCTGAGGATCACTATCTGCCACAGAAACAAGGATCACTGTTAGGATATCATGTATGGATCACAGGTCATTAAAAATCCTGCCCTAACAATTGCCCCCAAAATATAAGGAGTAATTATATAATATTAACGAGTTATATTTTGCTGATCTTATCCGTAACTAACTTAACGGATATAGCCGTTGTAAGTGAACTATCCGTTGCAATCCTGACGTCACTGAAGTGACAACCCTGCACAAATCATGATTATAAATAGAGATAAGGATCGTTTGCATTTAAAATCAAGAACTTCTCCCTTTATAACCGCATTCAGAGGATTTGAACAGGTATTCTCCCCTTCATCTTCTTTCTTGCTTGCTCTGTTTTCCTTCTCGTATCTATTTCGTTCAAAATGTTGCTCCGGAATTCCCCTGCCAAGGATCACCGGAAAGAAAGCCCCTTCAAGAGTCAAGGGATCATTACAGACTCTGCTAAAGAACGCTGCATCTTCACTGATCCTCAAATTGACAGGATTCGGTGCTGTTTTCCTGCAAATACTGTGTTCAAACCCTATGATCCTTCTGCCCTGAGCGATCACACTTCTGATTCATGGGTTGCTTTCCCTGTGACCCCGTTTGCCATAGGTTACACGTATCCCTTGCCAGCCTTCACCCAATCCTTCTTCTCCTTGACCGGCATATCTTACATTCAGGCAATGCCGATGATCTGGAGGGTTTTGTATACCCTTGAGAGGATCATCGAGCAAGAGGGGATAGACTTAGGCATGGCCGAGTTAGGTGAGCTGTATGATCTGACCACCTTTGGTTCCCATCGTTATCTGTTCAAACGTAGACCTGGGGAGGAGCATCCGATCTTCAAGGCTACCAAGAATGATACTATCTGGAAGCGGCGGTTCTTTTTTGTGAGGAGAGATACCATCCCTGATGGGAAGGATTTACCCAAGAAGTGGGCTACCCATGGTAGGATAGAGGATCCTGGGAAGGATCACCATAGAACTTATTCTTTAGTATAAGGATCACTGACATTCTTTTGTTTTCTTGTTGTGCAGCTATCTCCGTTTCACATCTTAGGTTGACTCCTGCTGCAAAAGAGAGACTCTTGGCCTTCCAGAAGCTTGATCCTGAAATAAGAACTTTCAAGATTACCACCCAGGATTCTCAGGAAGTATCCTCTGCTTCTGTCACAATGTCAAGTAAGTATCCTTATTTAAAGAGTAATTATATACTGGAATTCAAATTAAGTTAAAATACTTATCTTGTTTTGGTTGTGTAGGTGCTGGAAAATCCACCAAGTCTGCCTCGAAGTTCAGCATCACCGATCTCACCAATGTCAGATCCTCTAAGAAGAAGACTCCTGCTGCTAGCCCAACGGCTTCAGTCCCTAAAGCACCCCTCAGAGGAAAGGGAGGCAAGAAGAGAAAGACCTCCGAGGCTGAGGATCTGCAAGGCCTTCCCTTGATTCGCCAACAGTTCCTGGAGTACTTTAATGAGGTAAGGATCACTGTCCCAGCTTATATATCCTACTCGTTTTGAGGATCACTTGGTTCTGATGTTATCCCTTGTTTTCCTTGCAGAAATTTGCTGAGATAGAGACATATGTTGGCCACGTTGAGGATCAGGATCGCCAGATTGCTGATCTTCAATAGGTTGCTGTGTTGAAGGATCTCAAGATAGCTGATCTTGAGAAGGATCTCCAGAACGCCAGGAATGAGGCTGCCAAAATGCTGATCAACTTTGACTATGAGAGGCACGAGATCACCGAGGATGCCAAGGTTTCTGCTGCCATAGCAATGTATAAGACTCAGCTGCAAATGGCCATGGAAGCTCAGGATCCTGCCTTTGACAGGAGCACATGGGACGTGGAGGGCTGGAAGGCGAGGCTGGCAGAGCTGGATGATGAAGAAGAGGTTGAGGAGATCCTGACACTTGAGGCTGGAGGCACTGGCAAGGATCAGGGTGGTGAGGCAAGTGGAGCTGGTGGTGATGATGCAGCGAAGGATTAAGCTGCAGGATTGGGCGATGAAGGAAATTTCTAGACATAGTCGGAGCCCAATTTTTTGTTTGTTTGTTTGGTGGTTGTTTGAACAATTTATGGTCTGTACTTATGAACAATAGTTTTAGGGTTAAGGATCAAGGATCCTTCAGACGATAGGTAGGATTGCATATGGTGGAGGGATCCTCTGTTTGGGGGATGAAACCATTGTGATCCTGCCGCCTTTATTTTCCTGCACAACTTGAAAACTATTATCATGGACACCCTTTACCTACCCCAGCGGACGGGCCACGTATTGCTGGTAGATGCTTGGGGTAGGTAATTTTGACAACCTATGAAGGGTTAGTCTTTATGCTTAATAAATAAAATCTTAACTTTTGTCGCTTATCCAGTGTTGTTATCCTTTAAGTTCTTTTAATTTTTAATTGTCTTGATGTATACTTATTAAATAAGTTACTTTGAATAACTCAGATTGAAAGCATTTAGGATATGATCCATGATCAAATATCCTATAGTCGAAAAATCCCAAAAAGTAGTGTATGTTTTAAGGATCATAAGTTCAGTTGTCAAAGTATAAGGGTTATTCAAATAAACAATGAATAAGATAAAAATAGTTAAGGATCATACCTGAGGATCCAAGTTAGGATCCTAACCATAATCAGGATAACTATAAGATAAACCTTAGAGAGAAATAAGGATCAGGGATCCTTAGTTGTTTAACTTCAAGGACCTGAAATAGAGCATAACTTGGGACTACGCCAATATAAGATAAGAGTTAGTAACCGGGGACAAGCCCAAGGATAACTGGGGACAAGCCCAAGGATAACTGGGGACAAGCCCAAGGATCGTATGTAAACTGGAGTATGGCCCTTACTGGCGACTATCCAAACTTAGTGACATGATAATGCCAAAACCTTAGCTAACGTGAAAATGTTAGAAACCTTAGGAACGGATGTATGGTACGTCTACCATTATACGTAGGATCCTAGGTATAGCCAGTACAATGGAATTATCAGCCCCTAAAGCGAGTACTGGTCCCAAAGACTTGAACTATACCAGGATCATCGTGCGCTACAGGCGAAACTGGGGACAAGCCCAAGGATAACTGGGGACAAGCCCAAACAACTGGGGTTAAACCCAAGGATCTGAATTGCTTCTGAAGATTATCAACAATATGCTAAGGATACCTGGACTATCAAAACTCAAAATCTTGTGAGAGAAGGATAAAGGATACATGATCCTTATCCTTAAATAAGAAAATAAGAAAATGAAATAGTTCAAGATTAGGATATTACCAGAGTAAGGATTATTGACACCTTAAGGATCCTTCAAGGATACCTCTAATGTAAGGATCATATGTGCCAGGAGGATCCTGCTCACATGAAATATTTCTTCAAGTGGACAACATTCCAGGCTCTTGGTAGCAAATCACCTTCCATGGTTAGCAATCTATATGCCCCCTTTCCTGCTTCAGCTTCAATCAAATAAGGGCCTTCCCATTTTGGTGCCAATTTTCCATCAGCAGGATTGGTGGTATTCTGGAATGCTTTTCTCAATACCATATCCCCAACTTGGAATTTCCTTATCCTGACATTTTTGTTGTAAGCACCAGCCATTCTTTGTTGGTAGCTAGCCATCCTTATCCTAGCCAAATCCCTGATTTCCTCAATAGTATCCAAGTCTTGAACCAGGTTCTCATCATTTTCCTCAGGATCACGGGTACTTGTTCTAGCAGTTGGAACCACCATTTCTGTTGGGATCACTGATTCTGCCCTAAATACCAAAGAGAATGGTGTTTGACCAGTAGCATTCTTGGGGGTTGTCCTATCAGCCCAAAGCACATAAGGTAATTCTTCTGCCCATTTCCCCTTCTTGGATCCAAGTTTCTTCTTCAAATTGTTGATGATGATCTTGTTGGATGATTCTGCTTGACCATTAGCTTGTGGGTGGACTGGTGTTGATGTTATCATCTTAATCCCCCAGCTGTCACAAAAGTTAGTAGTTCTGCCCCCAATAAATTGGGAACCATTATCACATATAATTTCAGAAGGAATGCCAAATCTAGTTATAATATTTCTCTTAATAAAGGATATAACTTCCTTCTCTCTGACTTGGGCAAAAGCTTCAGCCTCTATCCACTTGGAGAAGTAATCAGTCATAGCAAGCATGAACACTTTTCCACCAGGTGCCTTAGGGAGCTTGCCAACTATATCCATCCCCCATCTCATAAATGGCCATGAGGAGGATATAGGATGTAGAAATTCAGCCGGCTGATGAAGGATATTGCTGTGTCTTTGACAAGGATCACACTTCTTAGCATACTCCACAGCATCCCTTTTCATAGTTGGCCAGTAGTATCCTGTCCTTAAGATCCTTGAGAACAATGCCCTGCCCCCAGTGTGGTTTCCACAATCTCCTTCATGGAAGTCTTTTAAAACTTCTTGAACTTCAGGATCCTCGATACATCTTAAATATGGTCCTGCAAGAGATTGCTTATACAACATATTATTTAAGATTGTGAATTGAGATACCTTAATTCTGAAAGCCCTAGGGTTTTCTCCCATAGGAATCTCTCCGTGTTGTAAGTATCTCATGATTGGTGAGATCCATGATTCTGAACAAGATTGAGTATCCTCACTAGGGATCATTGCAGAATCCTCTTCTATTTCCATGGCCACTTGATTTTCAATAGCAGGAGCCAGGATATGGATGATGGGGATACTTATATCCTCTGGGATCTTCAAAGATGATCCTAGATTAGCCAATGCGTCAGCTTCTGTATTTTCTTCCCTTGGTACCTGTGTCAAACTAAAGAAAACAAAGGAGAGTGCCAATTCTTTGACTATCTCTAAATATTTAGTTAGTTTTTCACCTTTAACAGCATAGGATCCATTAAAGTGATTAGTGATTAACAATGAATCCACGTATACCTCAAGATACCTGATCCCCATATGCTTAGCAATTTGCAAACCAGCAATCAGGGCTTCATATTCAGCCTCATTGTTAGTGGCTTGGAACTCACAAGCTATGGAGTTGGGTATTATGTCCCCCTGTGGCGATTTTAGTAGTATACCAAGCCCCGTGCCTTTGACATTTGAGGATCCATCAGTATGCAGTATCCAAGGATCCTTGGTCTCCTCCAGCTGCTGGACTTCCAATTTGGCTTCCTTTTGTAAATCACTACTGAAATCAGCCACAAAGTCTGCTAATGCTTGGGATTTGATGGCTGTTCTAGGCTCATATCTTATATCATAGGCACTAAGCTTTACTGCCCACTTAGCCATCCTTCCGGACATCTCTGGTTTCCTGAGGACATTCTTAATTGGAAAATTAGTTCTAACAACAATAACATGAGTTTCAAAATAATGTCTTAACTTAGTAGATGCCATAATTAATGCAAGAATAAGTTTTCAAGGTGTGAATACCTGGATTCAGCATCAAGTAAACTCTTACTTACATAATAGACAGGATATTGTGTACCTTCATGATCCTTAACAAGGACAGCACTTACTGCTTTTGAGGATACCGCAAGATATAAGGATAACACATCTCCTTTTTCTGGTTTCATCAACGCTGGAGCTGAGGATAGGTATTCTTTGAGGGCTTGTAAAGCACTCTCATGCTTCTCAGTCTACTCAAATTTCTTGTTCTTCCTTAAGATATCATAGAAATTGTTATGGGTGAAATTCTGAGCCCATATCCTGGGAAATATCTTGATTTATATCTTGATTGTATGATAACTGCTCATATCCGGGATGCTCATTTAGGATATTGGTAACATCCTGAATGGTATCCTCAGGATTACTAACGGGTTGTGTGCAGGAGTACGCATCTAGTTGCCCAACGTACATGAAGACCTTTTCTACGGGAGACTCGGTCCAAGTCGTTCACATGAAGCCGTTGAAGCCGCATTACTCGGTCTACAACGTTCATAATGGAATATTCGGAGTATTCCATGTTTATAGGAATTATAGTTTCTATTTCATTACTATAAATAGACGGGTATACCAGATCGAATAGGACATCACGGCTACACCCACTACACTTACACACTTGTTCTCTCGCAACTTGTACTCTCACACAAAGCATTGTAACACTTAGCGATCTGGTCAATATCCTGCACTGTATCCTGATATTTGAAGCAATAGAAGAACTGGGCAGCTGCGATTGTCAGCTCCCGAGGTTTTATGCCGGCGATCTAGATTGATCAAGGGCTTTCCTCGTACATCTCGTGTCAACCCCTTTACTTTTTGCTCATTGTTTGATCGTAGATACAGCTCAATATCCTGAGCCGTATCCTGAACACTGTTTTTCCAAACAACATAACCAGTATATTTTCAACACACTTTTTAGCACACTACCTCACTTGACTAATTTGATCACTTAATTGCTTTGGTAATTTTTGACCAAAACAATTTGGCGCCCACCGTGGGGCAAGTGGTGCTCTCTTTACTAAAAATTTTTGTGAAATCGCTAATCAGTTTTCTATTTTCAAAACTTTTTGCCACTTTGTCCATAATGGCCTCAAGATCAAACATGAGTTCCTCTACTGTGTCTGCTATGACTTCTGCCACTACTGGTTCGGTGCTTCCACCACCTCCTCCAAGGACGATAGCCTCTTCACGACCTCAGGATATTATCCCTACCCGCAGTGTTCAAGAATCTGCTCCTGTTCTAGCTTCTAATGATGAAATTCTTACTTTATTTGGAAGTGTGCAGGAACAAATGAGGCAGCAACAGGAAACAAACCAGATGCTGTTAAGGGAGACACAACTCTTGAAGTCCGGCTCGAGTAGACCTGCTGAGAATATCGTCACTCCATTACAGCCCAGAGCTTTGAACTTTAGTTCAGCCATGTATACTGAGGATAATAGGGGGAATATTGTGCCCAGCCTCCCTCAGAATCCTACTCCTGAGATACCCTCCTCGGTTAGTGTTTTGGTCAAAAATCACACAAGGATAATGTAACCAAACTTTATGTAAACGGGGTATGATGCTTGGTTAATTATAAAAGTAAAGGATCACTTTTGTGAGAAATATGCAAAGACACAATGATTTATACGAGGAAAAAGCCCTTGATCAATGTATGATCTCCGGCATAAAAAACCTCGGGTGATGGCAACTACCGATCACCAACTTCAATATAAGAAAAATATAGTTACAACTTCGGATGATAATGAGCTGAGTACAAGGATCACTATAGTTTCGAGTGTCTAAGCGTGTGAGAATTGTGTTGTGTGTTGTTGTGTGTTCTTCCAAATGAGGAAGAGTGGTATTTATACAAGTGTAGGTGACCTATTTTAGGTAAAAAGACTAATAATCAGCTCATTACCCCTTTAGAAATAAAAGACAATCTAGCCTAAATTGCCGCCCATAAATCAAGCTAAGTTTCCATATCCTTTGCAACGTCTATCTTCGATTAAGCTCATGCTATAATTGTGAAGACGCGTCCCTTGATTATGATGCTAAGAGCGTATCCTGCTAGATGTTCCTGCAAAATAACATTGTTTTAAACGAAGGTAACTGTTAGCATGAGGATCCTTTGATGGTCCATGATCCTGATCCTGAAGTCCTGCTGAGGATCACTGTCTGCCAAAGAAACAAGGATCACTGGTTAGGATCACGTATAAGGATCACGTATAATAAAAATCCAGCCCTAACAATTGCCCCCAAAATATAAGGAGTTTATTGTAAATTAATGAGTTATATTTTGCTCTGATCTTATCTTCAACGGACTACTCGGATAACTAGCCGTTATAAGCGGACTAGCCGTTGTGATCATTACGTCAATGAAGTGACATCCCTGCAAATCATGATTATAAATAGGAGATAGGGTTGGGATCACTCTGCATTTAAATTCGATATAACTTCCCTTTATAATTTCTACCGAAGATCGATCAGGTATTCTCTTTTCTTTTTCATTCTTCCTCCTCTTACTCTGTTTTTCTGCTCCCTGTTTTTATTTTGCTGTGAGGATGTTGCTCCGAAACTCTCCCCATAAGGATCACGAGAAGAGCAGTCCCCTGAAAAGCCAAGGGATCATTAAGGACTCTCCTACGGAGAGATGTTGCTTTACCGATGCTCATGTTGATAGGATCCGTCACTGTTTTCCGGCGGATACCATCTTCAAGTCTTTTACTCCCACCGCTCTGAGTGATTTCGTTTCCGACGCCTGGGTGGCCTTTCCTGCAACTCCGTTTACCATAGGATATTCATACCCTTTTCCAGCCTTCACCCAGTCCTTCTTTTCTCTGACCGGTATGTCCTATATCCAGGCCATGCCGATGATCTGGAGGGTTCTGTGTACCCTTGAGAGGATCATCGAGCAGGAGGGGATTGACTTAGGGATGCCGGAGCTGGCCGAGTTATATGATCTTACCACATTTGGTTCCTGTCGATACTTGTTGAAACGGAAAGCTGGAGAGGATCACCCTGTTTTTAAGGTCACAAAAAATGATACCAACTGGAAGCGACGATTCTTCTTTGTTAGGAGAGATACCATCCCTAACGGGGAGGATCTGCCCAAGGAGTGGGCTACTCATGGTAGGATAGAGGATCCTCGAAGGATCACCATCAGACTTGTCTCTTATGATGAGGATCACTAATGTCTTTTTTGTCTTTTGTGTTTTTTCAGCTATATCCGTTACTCATCTCAAGTTAACTCCTGCGGCAAGAGAGAAAGTTTTAGCTTTCAAGAAGCTTGATCCTGAGACCAGAAGTTTTCAAGTCACCATCCAAGATTCACAAGAAGTATCCTCCGCATCTGCCACAATGTCAAGTAAGTATCCTTACCAAAAAGTAAGTTCTATGCAAAAGTATTAAATTAGTTAGGAGACTTATCTTGTTTTGATTGTGTAGGTGCTGGGAAATCTGCTAAGTCCGCCAAGTCTGCCTCCTTGTTTGGGGTTGATGATCTTGCCAACGTCAAGTCTTCGAAGAAGAAGACTCCTGCTGCTAGTCCCTCTGCTTCAGCCCCTAAACTACCCATTAGGGGTAAGGGAAAGAAGAGGAAGACTTCTGAGGATCTCCAAGGATTTCCCCTGATTCGTCAGCAGTTTCTTAATTCTGTCAACGAGGTTAGGATCACTGCCCCTGTTGGTTATCCTGATGGTTTTTGAGGATCACCTGTGTCTGACGTCATATCTTGTTGTTTTTTGCAGAAACTTACTGAAATAGAGACTTATGTTAACCACGTTGAAGATCAGGATCGCCAAATTGCCGACCTCCAACAGATGGGTGTGCTGAAGGATCTCAAGATAGCCGATCTTGAGAAGGAGCTCCGGGCTACCAGGGATGAAGCTGTCAAAGCATTGATCAAGTTTGACTACGAGAAGCATGATATCACCCAGGATGCTAAGGTCTCTGCTGCGATAACCATGTATAAGATCCAGCTGCAAATGGCTGCAGAGGCTCAGGATCCTTCCTTTGACAAAGGTACATGGGATGTGGAAGGTTGGAAGGCAAGGCTGGCAGAGTTGGAGGATGATGATGATGCTGAGGATATCCCTATGCTTGAAGGTGGAGATGCTGGTAAGGATCAGGGTGAAGCAAGTGGAGCTGGTGGTGATGGTGCAGCGAAGGTTTGAGCTGCAAGATTGGGCAATGATGGAAACTTCTAGACATAGCCGGAGCCCAATTTTTAAATTTTGGTAGTAGTTTTTGTGGTTGATGGTCTGTAATCTTTGAACAATAGTTTTTAGGGTTAAGGATCTTGGATCCTTTGGACAATAGGTAGGATTACAAAAGGTGGAGGGATCCTCTGTTTGGGGGATGAAGCCTTTGTGATCCTGCCGCTTTTACTTTCCTGCACCTGCTAAGACCGCAAAGACAGTGGACATCCTTTGCCAACCCATGTGGACGGGCCACGTTTTGCTGGTAGAAATGTGGGTTGGCAATTTTGACAACTTTTGAAGGGTTAATCCTTTCGTTAATAAATAAAATCTTAAACTTTTGTCGCTTATCTTGTGTTATTATCCTTTTTATTTTCACTTGTTTTGGGCACATGTTTGTTTGAGTAAGAAAAGTTGAGCAAATTATGTTTAAGAAGTTTAGGATATGATCCTGGATCAAATATCCTATAACCGAAAATTTTCAAGGTAGTTTATTTTAAGGATCATAGGTTCAGTTGTCAAGGTCTAAAGGGTATTCAAATGAATAATGAAATTGAAAATAGTTAAGGATCATACCTGAGGATCCAAGTTAGGATCCTAACCTTTAATCGGGATAACCATAAGTAAAACTTTAATGGATAATAAGGATTAAGGATCCTTAAATGTTTAACTTCGAGAACCTGAAAAATGGAATATAACTTGGGACTAAGCCAATGTAAAAGATAAATTAGTAGCTGGGGACATGCCCAAAGGATAACTGGGGATGATCCCAAAGGATCACTGGGGACAAGCCCAAAGGATAACTGGGGACAAGCCCAAAGGATAACTGGGGACAAGCCCAAAGGATCGTATGTAAACTGGAGTATGGCCCTTACTGGCGACTATCCAAACTTAGTGACATGAAAATGTCAAAACCTTAGCTAACGTGAAAACGTTAGAAACCTTAGGAACGGATGTATGGTACGTCTACCATTATACGGAGGATCCTGGGTATAGCCAGTACGATGAGGTTGTCAGCCCCGGAAGTGGGTACTGGTCCCAAAGACGTGAACTATATCAGGATCATCGTGCGCTGCTGGCGGAAACTGGGGATAATCCCAAGGATAACTGGGGACAAGCCCAAGGATCTGCGTTACTTTTGAAGATTCTTGACGATATGCCGTAGATACCTGAACTATCATAACTCAAATGGTTCGTGAGAAGAGGATGAAGGATACAGGATCCTTATCCTTTGGTAAAAAGTAAGGAAATGTAATAGTTTTAGGATAAGCACATTACCAGAGTAAGGATCACTGATGTCATCGGGATCCTTCAAGGATACTTCAATATAAGGATCACATGCTTGAAGGATCATGTTCACATGAAATATTTCTTCAAGTGAACAGCATTCCAGGCTCTTGGTAACAAATTTCCTTCCATGGTTAGCAACCTGTATGCCCCCTTTCCTGCTTCAGCTTCAATCAAGTAAGGGCCTTCCCACTTTGGTGCTAACTTCCCGTCAGCAGGATTAATAGTGTTTTGGAATGTTTTTCTCAACACCATATCTCCGACTTGGAACTTCCTTATCCTAACATTTTTGTTGTAAGCACCAGCCATTCTTTGTTGGTAGCTTGCCATCCTTATCCTAGCCAGATCCCTGATTTCCTCAATAGTATCCAAATCCTGAGCCAGGATTGCAGCATTTTCTTCAGGATCACGAGCACTTGTTCTAGCAGTTGGGATCACCATCTCTGTTGGGATCACTGCTTCTGCCCCAAATACTAAAGAAAAAGGTGTTTGACCAGTGGCATTCTTGGGAGTTGTTCTATCAGCCCATAGCACATAAGGTAACTCCTCTGCCCATTTTCCCTTCTTGGATCCTAGCTTCTTCTTTAGATTGTTGATGATGATCTTGTTGGATGATTCTGCTTGGCCATTGGCTTGTGGATGAACTGGTGTTGATGTTATCATCTTGATTCCCCAACTGTCACAAAAGTTAGTAGTTCTGCTTCCAATGAATTGGGAACCATTATCACATACAATTTCAGAGGGAATGCCAAATCTAGTTATAATGTTTCTTTTGATAAAGGATATAACTTCTTTTTCTCTGACTTGAGCAAAAGCTTCAGCTTCTATCCACTTAGAGAAGTAGTCAGTCATGGCAAGCATAAATACTTTTCCACCAGGTGCTTTAATTTGCTCCGGACTTGCTTCAATACCTCTCTGAGTTACCATATATCCTAGGAATTTACCTGCCTTAACACCAAAGTGGCACTTCGAAGGATTAAGCTTCATGTTATAATTATCAAGGATATCAAATGCTTCCTCCAAATCCCTTAGGTGATCCTCAGCTTTCTTTGATTTGACTACCATATCATCTATGTATACTTCCATAGTTTGTCCAATTTGATCTTTGAACATCATATTCACCAGCCTTTGATATGTTGTACCTGCATTTCTTAATCCAAAAGGCATGACAATATAACAATACAAACCTGTTGGGGTCATAAAGGCTGTATCCTCTTGGTCAGATGGTTCCATCTGAATTTGTTGGAATCCAGATGATGCATCCATAAAGGTCAACAGTTCATACCCCGCCGTTGCATCCACCATGGAGTCAATGTGGGGTAATGGGAAAGGATCCTTGGGACATGCCTTATTCAGATCAGTGAAATCAACACATACCCTCTGTTAGGGCTGGATTTTTATTATAGGTGATCCTTATACGTGATCCTAACCAGTGATCCTTGTTTCTTTGGCAGACAGTGATCCTCAGCAGGACTTCAGGATCAGGATCATGGGACATTATAGTGATCCTCATACTAACGGCCACTTCCACTTAATACAATATTGTTTTGCAGGAACATCTAGCAGGATACGCTCTAGGCATCATGATCCAGGGACGCGTCTTCACAATTATGGCAAGAGCTTAATTGAAGATAGACGTTGCACAGGATATGGAAACTAGGCTTGATTTATGGGCGGCTATTTAGGCTAGATTGTATCTCATTTCTAAAGGGGTAATGAGCTGAATATTAGTTTAGCTACCTAAAATAGGTCACCTACACATGTATAAATACCACTTCTTCATCATTTGGAAGGGGACACACGACATACAACACAACTCTCACACACTTAGACACTCGAAACAATAGTGATCCTTGTACTCAGCTCATTATCATCCGAAGTTGTAACCATTTTGTTCTTATATTAAAGTTTGGTGATCGGTAGTTGCCATCACCCGAGGTTTTTTATGCCGGAGATCATATATTGATCAAGGGCTTTTTCCTCGTATAAATCATTGTGTCTTTGCATCTCTATCACGAAAGTGATCCTTTACTTTTGTAATTAACCAAGCATCATACCCCGTTTACATAAAGTTTGGTTACACTATCCTTGTGTGATTTTTGACCAAAACAGTTTGGCGCCCACCGTGGGGCAATTGGTGCTTCATTCATAAGAAAATCTTTTGTTCGAAATCATTTCAAAGAGTTACATGGCTTCATCATTGAAGAACACGTCCACGGCGATGTCTGCAATCACCTCATCACAGATCACCTTGCCTCCTCCACCGGCAGGATCTCAGAAAAATACTGAGAAGAGATCAACTCCCACTTTCTCTAAACCTCTATCTTCTTCTGCTATGAATTCTTCTATTCCCAGTACTAGTGATGTGTTTGCTTTAATTTTGCAGATGAAGGATCGTATGCAGCGGCAAGATGAAACTAACCAAAGGATCCTCAGGGAAATTGGAGATCTCAAAAGACAAAAGAAAGCGGCAGAGGATCATTCTCCACTGATGCCCAAATCCTTGAGCTTTGATACTCCAATGATCACTTCCCAGCCATCAGGGATCCCGGACGTGCAAATCATAGGGGAGTCAAGAGGATCACATCTCAACTCGGCAGCAATGACTCAGACATCAGGCTCACATTTTCAGCCTGTAGGATCCTATCCTCAGTACATGGGGTCCTTCATGAATTCGGGAGCCTATCCGGGGACACAGCAGTTTCAAGGATCCTACTTTGTTCCAGGATCATTCCAGGGCCAAGGATCCTCCTTCGTTCCAGGATCATCCCAGATACCAGGATCCTTACAGATGCCAGGATCCCTAAAAAGTTTGCAAACAGGAAGTCTAGATGTTCATCAAGGGGACTTCATTCCAATGCAGACCATTGCTTCCACTGGTCCCTCCGTTATTCCAGAAACCCAGCAATATGGATTCCCTAACTTGAACCCAATGGGAGGTAACACTTTAAATAATTATCCTACCACTAACCATGGATTCGTGCAGGATACAGGTACCAATCATGCTATGGCCAGGGAATTACAGAAACTAAAGGACATGATCTCAAGTGTTCCAGGGGTAGTCAAGCCTATCCCAGAGATTGCAGATGGAAGCCACAAGGTATCTCGCTTTGCACCACCAATTTGTGATGCAGAGGTACCCAAAAGGTTCCATATCCCTACCATGAAGCTGTATGATGGCACAACGGATCCAGAGGAGCATATAGCACAATACAGGGAAAGGATGGAAATCAATCCTATCCCAGAAAAGTTGAAGGAAGCATGTCTATGTAAAGGATTTGGATCCACTCTAACTGGATCAGCTCTTAAGTGGCTGCTAAGTCTTCCCCCCTACTCTATTACTTCATTTGCTAATTTAGTTAATTTATTCAACAACCAATTCTCTTGTAGTAGAAAATTTGAAAAATTAACTAGCGATTTGTACAGGATAACTCAAAATCATAATGAATCATTAAGGGATTATATAACTAAATTTAGTAAAGAATCCTTGGACATTCCCAACTTGGATATGGCTACGGCTGTTGAAGCCTTCAAAATGGGACTGCTTAAGGATTCATTATTCTATGATGATCTTGTTATGACACCATGCAGGAATTTAGATGAAGTTAGAACTCGAGCACTCAGGTTTATCCGGCTAGAGGATGACAA
This sequence comes from Helianthus annuus, assembly GCF_002127325.2. NCBI lineage: Eukaryota > Viridiplantae > Streptophyta > Magnoliopsida > Asterales > Asteraceae > Helianthus > Helianthus annuus. Next base: position 116,305,139 of record NC_035446.2, read on the forward strand.
GAGGATCCAGGAGAGACAAGTGGGATCCTCAAAACCGGAGAAGCAAGGATCCTCCTTCAAGAGCAACAAATTCAAATCCTACCATAGAAATGAGAACAAGAATGTGCATGCTGTTGACCAAGAAGAGGATGATGAAGAATATCCTCCAATCTCAGAATACTGTTTTTCCGTTGATAATCATGAACTAATCCTTGCAATGCAGAATCTAGGCGAAAAAGCTAGATGGCCCAGGAAGAATGATAAACCATCCGGGACTAAAGACAAGTCCAAATGGTGTGCATACCATGAGGATTTCGGGCATCTAACTGAAGATTGCATAGCCTTAAGAAAAGAAATTGGATACCTGCTAAGCAAGGGGCATCTAAAAGAATTGTTGGGCAGAAAAAAGCAAAGAACCCAGGATCCTGAAAGGATCCCCGAAAAAGCTCCAGCACCTCCGGCAGATGCACAAGTAATCAACTTTATATCCGGAGGATCAGACATCTGTGGTACATCCTTTTCAGCGGCCAAAAGACATGCAAAAGAATCAAAAATGGATAATGGAGAAAGGCCTATTAGAACCTCAAGTGTCTCAGAAGGGAAGATGATAACATTTGATGAGGACGATCGCATTAACATTCAGGATCCTCACCATGATAGTTTAGTTATCACTCTCTTTATCTCTAACCATTTTGTCCGCAGGATCCTTATTGATGGAGGGAGCTCAGTGAACATTATCCAGCTTGATGTCCTGAAGAAGATGGGAATCCCAGAATCAGACATCACACCGAGATCCTCCGTGCTTGTAGGATTCAGTGGGGAAACGAAGAAAACTCTGGGGGACATCAAACTCCCAATCTACGTGGAAGGATTACATAATTACCAAAAATTTTGTGTTATTGACTGTTTGTCTTGTTGCAACGTTATCCTTGGCAGGCCTTGGATACATGACATGAAAGCAGTTCCATCTACGTACCATCAATGTGTGAAGCTCCCTAGCCCATGGGGGATAATCAAGATCGACAGTGATCAGCAGGAGGCTAAGGATTGTTATACCTCATCCATGAAGCCAACCTCAAAGCCAAGGGAGCAATAGCAATTACAGTATCCTCCGAGGAATGTCTTGGAGGCAAGGGAACAAGATGTGGACGAAATCCTCTTGGATCCTAGTGATCCTGAATCAAAAATCTATATCGGATCAGGGATCCTTGGCAAAATGAAAGAAGACTTAACATCCTTCCTCAAAGAAGAAAATCTACCTTTGCTTGGAAACATGAAGATATGACAGGTATATCTAAGGATATCATTACTCACAAACTTGGCATTGACAGGTCTATCAAACCAATCCATCAAAAAAGGAGGAAGTTTGCACCAGAAAGGAATGCCATTATCCAAGAAGAAGTAGAGAGACTACTTCGAGCAGGTATGATCAGAGAGGTAAATATCCAAAATGGTTAGCCAATGTAGTCATTGTCCAAAAGAAAAATGGAAAGTGGAGGGTATGTGTCGATTTCACTGATCTGAATAAGTCATGTCCCAAGGATCCTTTCCCATTACCCCACATTGACTCCATGGTGGATGCAACAGCGGGCATGAACTGTTAACCTTTATGGATGCATCATCTGGGTTCCAACAAATTCAGATGGAACCATCTGACCAAGAAGATACAGCCTTTATGACCCCAACCGGTTTATATTGTTATATTGCCATGCCTTTTGGACTAAGAAATGCAGGTGCAACATATCAAAGGCTGGTAAATGTGATGTTCAAAGATCAAATTGGAAAAACTATGGAGGTATACATAGATGATATGGTGGTCAAGTCAAAGAAAGCTGAGGATCATCTAAGGGACTTGGAAGAAGCATTCGATATCCTTGATAATTACAACATGAAACTTAATCCTTCAAAATGCCATTTTGGTGTTAAGGCAGGAAAGTTCTTAGGATACATGGTAACCCAGAGGGGCATTGAAGCAAGCCCGGAACAAATCAAAGCATTAATAAATATCAAATCTCCTGCCAATGCCAAGGATGTTCAAAGACTGACAGGCAGGATAGCAGCTTTGAACAGGTTCATATCGAAATCCTCAGAAAATGCAAAGAATTCTACGATATCCTAAGGAAGAATAAGAAGTTTGAATGGACTGAGAAACATGAGAACGCTTTACAAGCCCTTAAAGAATATATGTCCTCAGCACCAGCATTTGCAAAACCGGAAAAAGGAGATGTGTTATCCTTATACCTGGCGTATCCTCAACCGCTGTAAGTGCAGTCCTTGTCAAGGATCATGAAGGTACACAATATCCTATCTACTATGTAAGTAAAAGTTTACTTGATGCCGAATCCAGGTACTCACACCTCGAAAAACTTATTCTTGCATTAATCATGGCGTCCACTAAGTTAAGGCATTATTGTTGAAACCCATACTATTGTTGTTAAAACTAATTTTCCAATTAAGAATGTCCTCAGGAAACCGGAAATGTCAGGGAGAATGGCTAAGTGGCAGTGAAGCTTAGTGCCCATGATATAAGATATGAACCAAGAACAGCCATTAAATCTCAAGCACTAGCTGACTTTGTGGCTGATTTCAGTAGTGATCTACAAAAAGAAGCGGAATTGGAGGTCCAGCAGCTGGATGAGACCAAGGATCCTTGGATTACTACACACTGACAGGATCCTCAAATATCAAAGGCACAGGGCTAGGGATCCTACTAAAATCGCCACAG